>NC_091730.1:7079746-7382776 GCF_030179895.1 Drosophila kikkawai
CATGGATGTGCCTGGAAAAACTGGGGCAAGGCATTCACTAGAACTGCAGGCCACAGCCAGCCTGCGACCGAATATCTGTAACACTCAACCGCAGTTGGAACGCCTTTCACAAAAATCAAATACTGGGGAAGATCGAAGGAGGCGAAGAAGGAGAAGGTGATGCAGGTGGAGGCCATTACCTGGCCGAAAAAAAAAAAAAACTGCAAGCTGCTGTGCACCAATCTACAATCCCATAAATAGCCCTGCGGCGCCCCCAGAAGTCGCTAGAATAAATAATAACACACTTTACGTTGTCATTCCCAGAAATTTGAGTCTCTTGTGATATGCATGGGGCAGTAAGTGATCTTTTTAATATCCATAAATCAGCCATTGTTTTCGGCCAAGAACCACAAGGAGTTAAGCTGGAATTTAGGAATTTATAACCATGAAAAAACAGAGCTGCTTAGGTCGAGAATAATGAAGTAGAAGTAATATATATTAATGGCCAAAAAAATGCAAAAAATATGTCTACGATAGAATTTAAATAGTTAAATTTTAAAGCTTTGCCTTGAGGCATATAACTTAACATTATTTTTAGTTTTCAACAAGTGTTGAAATATTTACTGCTTTATTTTATTTATTTGTTCTGGTTTTGCTTTAACAAATTGTAAAGACTTTAGAAAATATGTTCCATCTGTAAAATACATAATTTTTAATGTATTTTTCTTTTTATTAAACTAATTTTCCTTGGGATAAATACCCATTTATCTATCATAAAAAGCTTCAACAGCTTCAACAGCCACTCTGATATCAAAAGTTAATTATATATGAAAGAAACCTTTGTTTCCCAGATGTATTATTCATTTTAATCATATCAAAAACACCAAAATCATTTGGAAAAAACATCTCTGCTTAATTGCTCACGACTATTAACTAGCGCTGCATGTGCTCAATAATCAGCATAAAATTTGATTGCATTGTTAAAAGCCAAACACTTAATGCTGATTTGACTCGCTTCGATGCGGTATTTAAACTGGCTTTGGGTTGGATATAATATATCTGGATGTACACACAGATATATATATAATATATATGTATATATAGTGCGTGGTCTCGTCTCCAGATCTTAGACACTAAGTAGCCATGGTTGCCGCGCGTTAATCGCTTTTAATTGCTAAATTACGCTCTGCATGGCCGACATTGCGACGAGGGTCGGGTCTGGACCGGACTGGAGGAGGCCCATAGATGGAGATGGTGACGGAGAGTCAAGAGTTAAGAGCCGCTGGAAGCTGGAGACATGGTTGCGGCTGTTAACACACCGCAGACCCGACCCGGGATCTGGGATCTGGCACTGCGACTGCGACTGCTGATGCTGATGCGACTTGGGACTGGCCAACACTAATGCGTGTAATTAGCCGCAAAAAAGCGGCAAGACCACTTAACTGATTTATTAAAACGTTTTTCCATTAAATTTTTAACCCTGCAGGCTATTAAAAACACTAGCAGACGTAAAAAGAGGCCGCAGAAGGGCGCGCAGACTTGAAAAATGAGCAGCGTTTAAAATTATTCTGTTCCTTGGTACAGTGGGCAATAACCTTAGCTTCCCTTACAAAACTTGTATAAATATGTGAGTATGACATTATATATTATTCATTAAGGCCAGACTAAGAAAGCAAAAGTTGGTCAAAGTTCAACTATCAGGGGTAAACTTGTAAAAGGAATATGTTGTTAGGGGAAACAGGAAGGAAAGTTTGCTCGAAGTTTTGATAACCTTGTTAAAATATATTATTTGTATATTGTATATATTTATTTAAAAATCTCCATCAAACAACATTAATTAATAATTCAAGTAACAGTTAGAAAAAATATATATACGAAAACTTATGCCGATTCTTTATCAGAAAATTAAAGAATATATTGCAGAATAATATTTTAAAATAAATTTCCAAAATCCTTCGGACTATATCCCCCATAAAAAGGATATAAAAAGGAGCAGTTAACTCCACTGTGGCAATTCGAAACTGGGCCCCATGTTAATCTACGGCTTTTCACCGACAAGTTGGCCAAAAAATTCAAATGGGCGGTCAGTTGGCGAAACATTTTGACAACGACAATGGACATGCAGCAGCAGTAACCCAAAGCCCAGAGCCCAAAACCCATCCGAAAACCCCAAAAACCTAAGCCCCGAAACTTTCTAGCCATAAATGCCCGCTCACGTCGTCTTCGAGCTTTTGGGCAAAAAGGCAAGGGAATGAAATTAATTATGGCCAAGTGCGGCGATGGGCGATGAAAGTGCGATAAAGATGCCATATTTCTTTTATTAATTTTTTAGCCATTTATTGCGGCGTTTGATGTTGCCCTGCCGGGCCAAGCCGAGAGTAAGCCATTAAAATCAATGGCCGGAGTGGCAAAGAATCGAACAGAAACGGACTCCAAAAAGAAGGTTACAATTGGCCGTGTTGTTGTGTTGGGCAAACAATATTAAATCTCGACACTCGTGCGGAGAAAGTTGACTTAGCGGCCTAAGCTAAGGCCACTTCCTCCCCCCACAAACCCCCCTGAAACTCCGTCTCGCTATTTTTTTCCCTTGATTCTTTTGTTTTTTATTGTTGTTTTTTTTTTATTTGGCAAGCTCACTTTAAACAACAACAATTGTTTACACCGAATCGATGTTGTTTTTTTATTTCTGCAATTGTACAACTGAAGTCGTGGCCCAGGAGGGTAGTTTTAACTGGGCAAGCAAGGTGTCCGGAACGGGGCAGGTCCCTTTTTTTGACTGCGTCACGTTTGCCACATCAATTTCAATCAACCTGACCCTGTCTTACGCCCAGGCCCTCCTCCGGAACTCCAGAGCTGCGAATGGGAATGCATACACATATGGGCTCTATGTGGGCCGTTTTTCACATCAAACGCAACAGTTGTTTGGTGGTAATCTCTATGACCGTGATTGTCTTTGGGCTTCCATCTCCAAAAAAAACAGTTAGAGTCAAGGGCTTAGGGAGCTCAGGTGGCACACTCGAAAATAGAAGTGCTTTGGATGAATTGTGGAATTAGGAAAATGCTTTTTTGAGTGCCTCAAATTTACATTTCCTCTTTAAAAAGATATCTATGGAAAATGACGAGTATTATACTAGGTTTAAGTTTGAATAAGCTATACAATTAATACAACATAACAATATATAACAATAAGAGATTTTAGTTCTTTATCCAATCATAACTAACTGAAGTATTTACTTTATTTTCTATCCAAACTGTTACCATCTCAAGTATCAAGCTTTCTTGAAATCCTCCCATAAATAACAGCTCTTTTCAGTGTTTATTTTCTACAAGAGCTCTTGAGTACTTTGTTAGTTTGAAACTAGCTTTTCATTATTATTCTGCATCGATAGGCGAAGGGCACTCTTCTATATTCACACTTCATTAGCACACTTTTTCCATAAGGTTATGTGGGCGCCCGCTGTTTGCGCTTCTGGGTTAATGTTGGACGCCAATATGGAACTGTCGCTGAAACTGTCGCTGTCGCCTTCCGGCATAATGGCACACAATGGCACTCCAATGAAATGCTCGCTCCATGAGTAAATTGATTTCACTTTGGCCTCGGCGAGGAGGCAAGGGTGCCATAACACATATACTACGTTCTGAGTGGAAGCACAATGATCTGTTTAGACAGACGACGGCGCTAGATTTGTGGCCGCATTAACTGGGTCTCGGAGCAGAACCGATAGAGATCGTCAGGTGTTTCCATTTACTCAACCAAGGCGGCGTTCTAGCTGCGTTCTCGAATCCGCCTGGACTCGTATCTATGCCCGTATCTGTATCTGTATCTGCTGGCGCACGGTCTAAATGGCACCCAAAACAATGCGCATAATAAATATTCTTTCTGTGGAGGTGGAGGTTTTTGGTTTTGGGGTAAGGTGATTCGGTGGTTAGGTGACTAGGTACCTTGGTGGTTACCCAGGTTAAACCTGTTCGCGGCGGCATATTTATGGGCAGTCTGCCATGGCATTGCGCACAGGGAACATATCTAAGTATCTGTGTGACTGCAAGCCACAGTTATAACCGTTATAACTTTTGTTTTAGCCCGTTTTCTTTTTCGGTTTTCATTAATAGTTCAAATAACTGCACAAGTGTCTCGACCATCAAAGCCAGACACCACACTTAACGAGCTATATTTTTACGACCTAGTCGGCAGTCTGTTGCTGTAATCTATTGATCTACGGACTTTCATAAAGATCGAGTTACAAACAGGCGACATTATGTACCTATAGACAGTATAAAGTCCATAAAAATTATACATTTTATTATAAAAAATGTTCCTAAATATTAAGACACATATCAGTAGGTTATTTATTATAAACTAAACTTCTGGTTTGCCTTAAAAGTGATTTAATTAAAGTGTAATTTCAGGTATAAGTTACTTTTATGGATGTTCCCCTGTATTGTATTAGTTTCATGCTTTGTACATTCATTTCCATTGCACAACATGTTGACAACAATGTCCATAGGGGCACTTGCCCCGTACCTAGTATACTTGGGTGGAAAAACTAAAATTGTGTACCTTAAATATCAAATAATAAACCAATGAGGCTGCAATCGACACATGAGAGAGCGTATGCAAACTCGAAGCATACAGAGAGCAGATCGTGGCTTTATTGCCACATCCACTGCTAACATCCCAGGCCTCTTGTGTCCGCCTTGGCCAGTTTTTCCGCCAACGGTTGCTTTCCCACGCTAGGCTGCTGCAGCTGCTCCGATCGGAGCGGATTGGATTGGATCGGATCGGATCGGCGATGCCGAGAATGCCCTGTTGGCGGCTGATACGAGTATTCTAATGCGCCCGGGACACGGATAGAGATTAATTAATATTGCAGCTCGTTAAGTGGCAACAAGGCTTTTTGCTGTTTGCCTTTGTGGCCTTTATCTTTCTGCAAACTCATTGTTTAATAATTATTTCGTGTTATAGAGGAAATTCCATTTGTTTTTGCATTCAGGAACTCCACTTGGGTTTCCTTAAAGAAAGGGGGAGTCGAGGTAATTACAGAGGCTGGGAAATTATGACTTTTTGATATGAAACATGGAGACAGTAAGGAAATGTTTATCACAATACTCTTTTAGAATAAAAATGTAGCTTAAATAGAGTTTAAAAATGAACTTAAATCTCTTATTTAAGGCTAAAGTAGCTCATTCCAAAAGTGCTTGCCTGACATCTCCCCAGTCGCAGTCTTCCATCATATCATGTGAATGCTGACGATGCGCTCATCCCATAGCTCATCTTAGTAGCAAATAAACTAAATATGTTCAACTTAACGACTGTCCGCTCAATATCAAAAACAATCTTGGGAGTTTTTTTCCCCATTTGGCTTTTGTTGTCGGCTATTTGTATTTAAAGTTTTTCTCTTTTCTGCTACCTTTTTTTGTGTGGTTTTTGTGCTTTGCCGTCAAGGTCTTTTGGCGGCAAACGCAGACAGCGATTTATGAGAGGGGTGTTGCCTTTTATAATTTGGCAGAGCTATTTGTTGTGTGTGTGTTGTGTTGAGGCTGTTGTATAATATTTGCTTATGCTCGAAATACATGTATAATTTGCTAGCCACGTTGAAGATCTGTGGACTGTGGGGGCGTGGACGGCTCTGCCTCTGGGAAAAAATGGGAGACTTTAATGTCAAGTGTGGCTCACAGAATTTCGGCTGCCGGCTTAAGGCACTCGAGAAGCCCAAAAACTGTGTTTTCAACAAGTTTTTTGATTGCTTCTCTGTTTTGGGCACATTTCATCAAATGCCTGTTCACTCAATTAGATGTTGAAACTGAGGCTGAGGCTGAGGCTGAGGACGTTGCCATAACTCTGGACCTCTGCTGGCTCCGATTCGGCGAGCATTGAATTATGTATCAAGTCAAGAGCTTGTGTGCATATTGAGCTCTGAGCTCTGCTTATTGTTCATCCACTTCTAATTGTTTCCTATGCTGGAGCGGAGCAAATTGAAATGTGATGTGGTTATTTAGGCGATTTCGTTCCGCTCTTTGCCCATAAAAACAAAGGAAAATGGGAATTTGATTAAATTTAAAGTTAATCGTTTAGAAGTTGGGAGTTAAATAAGTTCGGAGTATCCATGGTCTCTTAAGTATTTTAATAAAAACACAATTCAAATGAATTTGTTTTCATCTCAAGTGGAGTTTTAAATCAAAAGATCTTTAAGCAATAAATACAAATTAAAAGCCAACTAATACTCACAAATATCTTATAATAAAAATGCAAGTTATGGCGTATCGAATCGGTGTGAAGAATCAAACGAAACCCATAATTTTCGGCTGCTTAAAACGATACCCGAAAGATCCTAAGGAATTTGACTCTGCCTCAACCCGACCGCAATAGCAGACAAAACCGGTTGGCATCATTGATTCAATAAGCATTCAACTTAGCATCGATCTGCGAGTCGATCATTGATTTATATAGCCCGACTGCAGTCGCGGAATGTCTTGATTTTTGTTTTCATATAATTTGCACGCAATGAGTGTGCAGGCGACACGAGGCATTAATTACGAGTACATGTGATGGTGACATCATCATCACTGCATCATCGTCATCTGTCAGTTTGCAGATTTCAATTGCAGTCTCAAATGTCAAATGAAAGTTGCTGCAGCAGCAACAGCAGCAGCAGCAGGGCCTGTGTGTTAATTATCTTCAATGCATAACCGCGGTTACTTGGGTTTTTTGTTGTCTCTTAGATTCACACGCAAAACCCAAGACGAGCAGCAGAAGGTTGCAAAAGCTGCGAGAGTGGGATTGCATATTTAACACGAGTTTATATAACCGCCTTGCCACGGGTGATTAGCTCTGATTGATTTGTGTTTTTTTGATGGTCGTCCAGCATTTGCATATGGCTTGGTATCTTGGTATCTTTGTATCTTTGTATCTTGGCTTGAAGCCAGGCTATCCATGCAAACGCATCTCGAAGCACAGCTGCAAATGGCCAGCCAAAAACCTGTTGTCTGCAACCACATTACATAACTTTCGCTACATCTGTTGGAATTACGCTTATGACCATGAGCCGTGGTCCTGCTACCTCTAATTGCTACTACCAACTCCGTGCTGACCCCAAACAAGCCAACAAGCGCACAATAAGAGACACACAAAATTATCATTATTATCACAACATTGTCATCTGTAAAGGAAAAATAAAAAATATAGAAATGAAGGAGGAGCAGGAGGAGAAATAGAAACACTTGGCCGCTGGCGCTGGTTTTGAATTTCTAGATGTTGCTGCCGCCGCTGCTGCTGCTGCTGTCCGTGCAACTTTTATTGGATGGCAGGCAGCATGCTAAGCATGGCTGGCTGTTAAGCATAAACATCGCCAGCGGTGAAGACACGAAAAATAAAAAATAACCGAGTGAAAAATAAAGAAAAATAAACTAACCAAACCGAACCGAAAGCTAGTTCTGTTATGCACAGTGGGCTGGCTGTATGGGGAAATGAGTTGGCTCGGGTCGAGTTAACTATGGGAGCTGCTGATATACTAAAGATAAGGCCCAGGCATTTGAAAAACGCTTTTCATTGTAGTGGCAGTCCCATGATAGTATCGTTAGGTAAGGGCTTATGCTTATGCTTATGCCTTATGCCTTATGCTTATGTCAGGCAGCACTTCCTACCATCACGATTGTCATTTCGGGCAAAAGAGAAAGCAATAAATTAAATGCATATAAAGCCATTAAATTTCACTCATTGATCCATTTGGTATTGGCATTCCCCACTGGTCCATGCCATGTCCAATGCCCAAAGGCAATTCCACAGATTGCAGTTTTTCTGGCAAAAGACCAAAAATGTTTGGGGTTTTGGCATCCCATCCTGTTGACGACTACAAATGACATAAGACACATCGAAAAGGCAAACAAACTGTGTTTGTGTTACCAAGAAGAGAGCGGAATCATGCTCTTATAAGGTCAGTCTTTAGCTGCCGTTTTGCCAGTTAACCAGCAACACTTTCAGGGTCAACTGGTGCGTAATCAATGGGAATCAATGAAATCACCGCCCCCGCATTCGGTTCAACGATTTGCGGAAATTGAAACTGAAGGTGGAAGACAACCTTAAGTGGCACAAAATGCAATTCCTCTGGGCCAAAAACAAATTTATGGCAAATAAACAAGTTAAGCAGACACTGGGGAAAACGGGAGAGATATTGCAAACTTTACTTTTGAACTAGAGTTCATAAATATTTAAAAGAAAGCGTTAAAATCTTGTGTTTTTAAAAGAAGATTTAATATTTAAAAAGCTTTTATATAGCCTTAAAGTAAGAAGTTTTCTCTTTATGCCCTCGGGTGTATTGTAATTATGATTTTTATAAGTTTTGTGACCTCAGAACTGTAGGAAATTACTGTCTTGCAATTAAGCAAATTAAATTCAACCTCGAAAACCTTTAATAGGTTTTAAAGTTACCCTCAGCTGGCCTTAAATTTCTTTATATCAAAGCCCTGACGGTCATTCCTTTAAAATTTAAACAACGCCTAAATCAATATTTTTTATTGCCAGATTTGCATTTTTCTCTGTACAGAGGTCTCTGCATCCACACACATTCCTCTCAATATATATACACATATCGGTATATAGGAGGAATATATTCCGCGGCACGGCTGTGGGCTACAAAATAAATAAAAATACAAAAACTGGCTTACCTTCTCTCCTCATTGTTATACAGTTGAACTGGTGTTGCCGCTGCTGCTGCTGCTGCTGCTGCTGCTGCTGCTGTTGGTGGTATTGTTTCGCTTATTTATTGTTAACGCTTTTTGCCAGCCACTGCGACAGGTTGTTAGTTTCTGGCTGCTGTACACATTTCATTACACTTCACTCGAGAAACAGAGAGAAATATCATATAGATTAATATTAATATAAATTCGAGCTTGGGCGATGACGTCGTCAGAGATATGCAAATGCGTTGGTGCGATCGCGACTTCGACTGTGATTGTGATTGCGATTGCGAGTGTGTGTGTGTGTGGGCCAAAAACCTTTACTGGTTCTGGCCAAAATGCCAGCCAACACGTTTACTAGTAATACTTGGATGCGAGAGTGGAGCGAGGTGTATGATATAATCGCTGGCATGAATGAATGAACGAACGAAAGGCGTTGCAGCTTCTCTCGCGCGTTGGTTTAAAGACCAAAAACAATGGCCAAGATTCGCCGTGGACCACGGAACTCGTCTAACTAAGCTCAAATCTTCTCGGCCCAAACTCTGGCGGCGGCACAGCAAATTGCAGCGCCATAATGAAATCGCCCATAATCTTGGCTAAGGCTAATAATAGCAGCAGGTTTTGGAGCTGGCCAACACACACACACACACTCGGATACAGACTCTGGCTTAGACACAGATACATTTACAGATGGTTAGCAAATTTGGCCAACACTCCGTTGTTTGTTCTGTTTTTTTCTCGCCAGCCGATCGGGCGTATACTTCACGCCGAAAAAATTCAAATGACACTCACGTAATCCGCTAAAAATAGTTGAATTTACTGCGCGCTTTTTTTTTTTTTTTTTTTCTTCGGTTTGGAGTACAACTTTTGTTATTGTTATATATATGTATATATATATATATATATTGTTTGTCAATCTCGGGGGATGGCAAATGCACCGCTGACGGGGTTTAACTCGAAGCGAACGCGTCGCGATCTCGGCTCAAACTGATCGCTGGGGAGTTGCGACAACGTTCAGGCACCTGTGAGTGGTCTAAACCCGAACTGGTCTAAAACGCGGCTCAAACCGGTCGCGCTCTTGGCCAAGTCTGTCTCTCTAGCTCTCTCTCTTTGTATATTTTTTTTCTGACCAAGTCTCTTTCCCAACTTTCCTCTCCGGTTTTGGCTTGAAGCTGGTGCTGTGCCGGTCTCTACCATCTGCACTTTGCACTTTTGGCGACTGCATTTTGTTGTCAAACTGCAAAAACTGCATTTAATAACCGTTAACCAAAACTTCTGCAACACGTGCACTGCATTCATACACTGAAAGAAATTCTTTGTGATGTTATTAAATATGTTTAAAGATTAATTACTATATATGAAAGGGTTTTATGTGTGATTATTATAGGTATTTGTTTGATATAAATACAAGCAAAGGCCTTAGGTTCAAAGAGAGTTGCTTATATTTGTTTTCAGTGCATTTAGTGGCTGGTTAGGTTGACGTTACCGAGGTTGGAGGTGAGGAGCACTTGGAGGCTTACTACATTAGGCCTCATTGCCTGTCAGGCACCACTTTTGGCCAGCTGCCGCACGTGACTGTGCAGCGCTTTTGACTGCTGCTGCTGCTGCTGTAGCATTAGGGGTCAGGCGGTGGGGCATAAGTTGGGGCTTAATTTGCATCGTGTCATTAGGATGAGTGGCATCGATAATGGGGCCAGACCCCGGCAGTCTCTGGGTCACTCTTACCACAGTTTGAGGCTGCAATTTTGAGCTGCAGCAAAATGATGGTACTCAAAATGGTCATTCATGTAAATAAATATAGCATGAATACTCGAATTTTTATTGGTAGAAGCATAGGAAATGTATAAAAATATGTTTAAAATAATTAGAAAACTCTTCAGTCACAACTTTTGGCAACGCGGTTTGAATTAATTTATTCAAATGCAGCCAAGAGCTAGAAATAAAGTTGGCTAGCATCCACATTTATTATTGGATTTATTTTGAATGCTAGCTGGCAAAGCAGAAAAGGAAATTGCTTATTGTTTTGCACAATTTTCAGTCACATCTCACATAATTAATGATGGGGAAAGAAGTGGAACTAATTTTATAATTAATAAGATAAAGTTTGAGATTTATTTTGCTGTTTTTAAAGAATTTTTGAAGAGGATGTTGCCATAAATTCTTATGTGAGTTTATTATTAAAGTTGCGTTTTACTTTTATTAATTTAAATTTATATTTTATTTTGGTTATTTTGGAAACATTTTAGAGTATAAACCCTTCGACTTTAGAGAACATAGAAAACTCTTTGTTGTTTTATAGTCTTTTTTTCCCCTCCAGGATGCGGGTCTCCTGCAAGTTTGATTCCTTCGATGCTGACACGCACAGGATCCTGTGATTTGTCTATTTCGGGCTCTATGTCAGCAGCACTCCTTGCATACATATGTATATGTGAGCACTATTTTTTTCTGCCTTGAAATCCGTTTCAGGTTCTCACAGGACGTTACTTTCTGTTTACTTTACGCATCAGGCACAAGTCGTGTGTACGCCTGATGTTTGTTCTCTGGCACTGCAAGTCGTAAAAAGTTTCCTGTGTGCGCTCTGTGTCCTTGGCGGGTGTCATAAAAGTTGCATAAAACTGCACAGATTTCTCAACTGTGTGTCGTGAAAAAAGTTTAGGATAGTATATCTTAAATACAATAGAACGTCATGCCAGTGTCTCTAAGGATCGCTTTAACATGACCCTAGTCTTTGGCTTTAAATACCAACCAGCCAGTCGTTTGTACTCAATGAAAAAAGACTAGACAAGACAGGGAAAACTGCGGCCTCGCATGTGTCAGGATTTAATTTAGATAAAAGCTTTTCCACACTTCCGTCGCTGGGCCGAGGAGCCTCCCCTCCTCACCAGCCAGACCTTTGACGTGCACCAGATAATGCCTCAAATCAATTCCGTAAACACTTTCCCACTTACCCGCACTTGGCCGCAAAACCCTGTCAGCGGGACGACAATTTATTTTCATGCCAAGCTCCTCCTTAGCCGGCATATATGGATGACGTTGGCCTGTCGCCGGGATTGATTCCGGCATATCAGCTGGAGAGCATTAGGTAGTCCGAGTGGACATATTAAATGTAAAGGAAACAGAGCTCTATTTATTTTTATTTATAAAATTAAATCACACAGTTAAATGATTCAAAAATATCGTGAATGAAAACGTAATTAAAATTGCCTCCCTTTAGTTCAAATAAAATTTACTACTTTATAATATTTAAAATCTGTTGATGTAAAGTTCAACAAGTTAATCAAACTACCATAAACCCAATTTAAAATCCAACTGAATTTAATTGTAATTCAATATTTACCCCTGCGAATACCCAAAAGTCCCGCTCCGAATGAAAGATAGTGGTAATTTAATTATTCATTGACATTTATTGATTGAATTTGATAATGTTTCTGTTTTCTGCAGCATTTTGTTGTTGAATTTTTACATTGAATATGCGTTAAGGATTTTCTTTAGTTTTTCAGTTTTCATCGACTTGCTTTGATTTGATTATGTACTTAGGGTTAGTTTAAGAGTTTGCGGTGTTTGCTGTTAAGACATCTGCCCAGATAAATGTATATCCGTACGGAGGGGAGCTTAGGAACCTGATTTGTGGCCCGTTGGTAGTTGCAAAACACACACACATTTTCCATATATATGTATTCACATTTAAAAAACTATATTTTTACAATTGTCTGTTAGAGTTTCCTTCAAAATATTCATATCAAGTTTCGGCGGTAAAGTGTTTTATATGTAGTTCTGTCTTGGCATACAAAAAATACACATATAAATACTTAGTATCTCTGTGGGTGGGGTGGGCTGTGGTTTTGTGTAAAAGGAAAATAAATATGGTATTTGTAACGTATATATAATCGAAAATAGTTGCCATTTGTTGCTGTTTCTTTGTATTTTTCTTTGTATTTTTTTGTTGCCATCTGCTGGTCGCTTGTATATGGTATGTATATAGCAATTAAAAGTATTTGTATTTGCATTCTGTATACGTAGGAGGGCTCTTTGTAGGTTTCTTTTGTAGTCTGTAACTAGCACAACAACTGCACATTCAAATAGGTGTCTGTATATATTATATATCGTTATAGGTATAGGTTATGCATGTTTTGGCCTTGATTCTCAATGGTTTTTCAGTTGCTTGTTGGTTTTGTGGCGGCTGGGAAATGCGTTTGGTCTCTTTGTTTGGCCAATTTTCGCATTTCTTGTCAGTTGAAATTTGTAGTTTTGTTTACATTTTACCCTACACTCTGCTTGCTTCATATATTTGTTTTTTATTTACTTGTATTTTTTTTGCTTAGCTAGTGCTAGTAACATGAATAATTTAATTTGATTTGATTTCATTTACTCTTGCTGTAGGCCCGTGGGGTGTGTTTTTGCATTTTTATCTATTCGATATAGGAAATTATCATAGGTACACATATCAACACAGTAGTTTCGGTTGGTTAGTACAGCAAACTCTTGCCCATATTTATACGTTTATCAATTTAACTATTTATTTGTTTACTGCACATAAAGTCTGGAAGATAGCCGTTTGCAGTTTGAAGTGAGAAGTCAAAGGTAACGAGTGCTCTTGGAAGATTCGGAGTGAGGAGCGTGGAGTTTTATGCCGGGCTGTAGGAGAGCCTGGCACATATAGCACTGGAAATTATGACTCTACTTCGATGTTTGATTCTTTTTGGGATCATAACTCCTGGTATCGAAGTATTCGATGTATCGAAGTTGAATTCTAACGCAAGGAAACATAACAAAAACCGTATAGATACAGACGTTGAAAGGCTGTGCAAGGACTGCGAACCAAAGGTTTGCCTTACTAACTAAATACTTGCTTGATTACCGATTAATTATTTATCCATTTATGTATATATATTCATATGTTTTGTTTGTTGTTTGTTGTCTTCTTTGCATAATACTCGTACTCAGTAGTTTGTGGCTGTTTGCTCGAGTTTAGTGTAAATATTAAAAATATTTGTAATTTGACTTGGGTTTTCCTCTTTGTTTGTTGTGCATCTTTTTGGTAGTTGTTCGTTTTTAGTTTAGCCTCAGCTTTAGCTTTAGTTTTGCCCTCTAAAATTTCCCTCGGCTGCCTTTGCGAAAGGTATAAAAAGTTCTTGCTACAGTTTACAGTTTACAGTTTACAGTTAAGAGTTACAGTTTCAACAATCCCTCAATTATTCATAATATCTTCAAGTTCCTTCGTTATAGAGACCATTGTATATAGTACAAAATTTACAATAGAAGCGAGACCTTTTCTTCTGGGTGGAAAAACCAATTCGGGGGAGGGGCTAGAAAAGTTTTCGGGGGGATAAAAGACATGGGGAAAAGCCCTAAGTATAAGCAAAAGAGCCGAAGGCTGCCTCTCGGGGTACTAGCGCGTGTCTAATAAATTTATACAAAATCTGTGCTCAGAAAATAGTTTACAAATATACTTTAGACTTAGTTACACTGTCCTTTGGGCGTGATATAAATAGTACACATCATGTACATATATCTCATCATCATCATATCTCGTATATATATATATATATATTGTAAATAGCTTCCTGCTTGTATAGTATGTCTTGTGTTTCGTGTCCTTGGTTTTGTGGGGGGTTTCAAAGAAGCTCGGAGTTACGCAAATTTTGATTGTTTCTTGGCTTTCACTGGCGTATAGAAAAGGTGCTGAATTGTCACTTGTATTTGTTAAGTATACACGTTGTTACTTTGCTGATATATAAATATATGTATTCGTAGAGTTTAAATTGACCCAAAAATGTGTGTATATGTTGTATTCATGCGTTGGCCTTGGTAAAAGTCTTCAAAACGCACAACATAGCTCAAGTTTTGTGTCTTTATGAAATTTTAATGATTTCTGTTAGATACGATTTCTTTGATTGCCCAATTTATGGCAATTTCAGCAATGCTAGGCTTCTACTAAGTCCCTAATTTTGTGTGTGTGTCTGTGTTAAGTGTTTTTTTAATCCATAATTTTTATCCGAATTTTGTTCAAGCAGCGGGGGAACGGGGAGTGTCCCCCGTCTTGTTGCTCGTCACTTTTTTGCACCATTTGAATTTCGATTCTTTGCTAACATTTACAAACTGAAGAGAAGGAGGAGTCTTTGTCGAACAACTAGAGTAGGTACAATACATACAATGCTGAATTATGGATACTGGCTAAGGTTTAGCTTCGGTTAAGTTATCGTCGTCGAGGCAATTACATTGCTCTGCTGGAAACGTTTTACAAACGGTTCGTTCGGTTGTCCTGTCTTAGTCTCAATCCATCCAAAAATCAATTGATGAAGCGCGCTTTCTGCTTGCGAACAAAGTCCTGGGCCTGCTTGTCGTTGATTCGCACTTCCAGGATTTGCAAAATGGGATTGCCTTTCGGGGAGAATGAGGGATAATAAAACTTAACATAGCATCGTGATGGGATTAAAAGTGCTTAAAGGTGCTTCTCTACTCACATTTATCCTTTTGCTCCATGAGCGGCAGCTCGATTTGTTTCAGCCCATGGAAGTTGTCCACACTGGTGCTGTAGTCCGCCACTCCGGGTATGTTGCCCAGGGCCAAATAGGCTTCGCCTCCGAAATCATTGGCCGTTAGGACATCGTGATCCATCACTGTGAAGCAAATCATGGCGCCCTCGGTGAGGCACTGCTCCAGGGTCACAGAGAACTCGAAGCACTCATCGAATATGGGGTTCAGAGTGCGCTGCAATAGGGGAAAATAAATAAAATAAAATTAAAGTTAAGCACGATATCAGATATATTGATAAATTTTAAAGAAATAATAGGTTTTACCTTGTGCACATTCGTTTGCTGCTCCATGCAGTGCAGGAATATCCTTCGGGGCAGCAGCTCGATAACCACAAAGGGATCACTGAAGCCATTTGGATCCAGGGGCACCACATCTCGGGCATGCAGCACCTCCACACAGAGCGAGTCGTGGTTGAAGTAGGCCCGCACCGCCAACGATCCATACGGCGAGGGAGTCACCGCCATCAGCTGCTCCCTCAGACGCTGCATGTAAAACATATCGATGAGTCGGTCCGTGTCCGTCTTGTGGAACTGGAGTCGCTGCTCTATGCGCCAGAAATCCTCTGTGTGCAGGCACTCAAGGAGCAGACCCTGACCCTCGGCGTGGAAGAAGTCAATGAGCAGCTGGAGCGCCTCGTACAAACGCTTGTGGAAATGCGTGGGCTTGTCCGTCTCATCGCCCGTCTCCATTTGGCGTGACATCTCGCCGAGCACCGTTTTCCAGATGAAACGCAGAGATCGATTGAAGTTCTTGGTGAGCAGGGCGCTATTTAGCGCCGCCAGGTGGCAGTCCAGGTACTCCAGCAGCGGTACAATGGCCTGGTTGGCCGGCAAAGAGTCCGGGGACCAGGCCAAATGGAACATGGCCTTTTGCAGCGACATTTGCATGAGCGGAGCCAGCTTGGACAGGATCCGTTCGGTTCGGTTTTCCATGTGGGTGAGACTGGCCTCCAGCAGATTGTCGGCCGACTCCTCCAGTGGTTGCTCATCCGAACGGAACTCGGCCAGCGTGCGACGCACATACTCCACATTATTGACCGTCACGCACATGTCATCGGAGCAGCGGAATGGACCCTGCTGCTCGTAGTAGCCACTGTCCGCCAGAGCCGTGTGGATAAGGTCACAGTAGTGCATCGCCGCCGAGCACACCACATCGATCAGTTGGGACTCTAGCATAATGGCCGTGTCTTCGTCTGGCCAGTTCATCACCTTCCAGAACTCCTTGATGTTTAGCAGTGTGCTCGCTGTGTCCACCGAGGAGCTGCTGTAGCGCACAATCCGTTCGCCCTCACAGATGGCATCCATACGTATGGCCGCCCTAATCCTCTGCAGCGCCTTGGCCTTGCTCACCATCATCCAACGCTCTAGCGTGGGGATGAACCACTCGTGGCTCTGGCTCAGAGCTAAAGGCTTCTCCGGCGGCTGTGGCTGCGCCGAAAGATGACGCTTTAGCTGGCAGAACTCCTGGAGGGCCAGGAACAATTCGAAGGGCTTTGTGTCTACAGGTTCGGCATCGCCCTCGAGCACGGCATACTGGGAGAGATTCATACGGACTCCAGGCACCTGGCCAGCGGCCATTCGGGTGTACACCTCCTCGCCCACCATCGCATCGTATTGTTTGTAGATGATGCTAAAGTACTGAATGCCATTCGTGCTGCGGGGAAAGAGGAGGAGTTTTTATTACGTGGTTGCGCATTGCTTCAAGGGATTACCCATTATAGGATTACACATTTATTAAACTAAATTTAGGGTTTTAGCGAAATAGTTTACTTTAAAAATTGCAAACAATTCGGTTTAATAATGGGTTTTCCTGTTATTTATTTATTGAGACGTAAAACTCCAAATTAAATATTAAATAAAACTTAATTGAAGTTCTCCTACTTTCAAGTTCTTATAAAATTTAAATTAAATCAATTTTAAGAAACTTTTAACTAAAAATTAACGCCTTCAGCAAGACAACCTTAGCAGCCGAAAACCAAAGCCATCAGCCTGTGTTTAAAGCAAGAAAATGCCGCAATTAGCCTCCAACTGAATTTTGCTAATGCCGCAGGACTCAGGACTCTGGCCTCCAGCACTCAGCGCTCAACACTTTCCACTGACAGCCCCTGGACATTTGCTAAATGCCTTGTCAGGATGCCCAACGACCCACCGAGGCCCAGAGAAGAAGGGCAACGTGAGAGCATTTTTATGACAGCGCAATTAATTTGGGGCTTATGTGTGTAAGCCACTTGATGTCCTCATTAAGGTCCTTTTATGGCCGCGCTAACTGGCAAATATGTGACTGATTAGTCCAGCGGGAAGGCCAAGGATGCGCCACTATGCACCTATAAACGGAATGTAACGAAACGAGCCGTTATTGAAGCCCTTTCCGGCCTGGCCTAATGGCGTAACGTGATCCGCTTCGTTAGGTGGATCGATTTATCATTTAATTTGCCAGAGATTTTGAAACTCTGTCACCTGTAACAGTGCTGGGCGAATGGAAGAATAAGAGGGGAAAAATATCAAGTTTAAAATTATAATAATACCTTGCTTTCCTTCTTTTTATTTCGCAAGATTCTTTCATTTTAGTCTTCTGTTATTTTTAGAAGGGTCTAAAAATTCCTCTGAATAAATCTATTGTGTTATTTCCATTGAAAATCTTCTTTGTGTACCTGCTCAATGGAGTTGCTTCCTGCTCAATGCTCGTATCTATTACAAGAGTGGGGTTTTTAAAATATATTCACACTATTTGGGGTACTTGTTGCCCCTTGAAAAGCACTCCCAGTTGGACATTGAAGTGTCCCAGTTGTCGGCAACGCCGCTGCCGGCAATCTGTCATGACAACATTTTGCGGCCCTCATTAATGCTCGTTAGCTTTATGACTTTGACTCGGGCATTTGACAAATGCTCAAACTGATTAGAGACCGACAGTAGAGTGTAGAGTCGCCCCCGGCGACGATAGTGGATAAGTTGGTATCGAAATGACGCCATTTGCGCGGGTGGCACACACAATTCAATTGGGTCAGCGGGCGAGTGGAGTGCATGTGTGGCATGCTCACATGGTAACCGGGAGCTGGAAGGGACTTGGGTATGGTACTTGGGACTTTAGAGCAGGGAGCCCGCTTTTATGTACGACACGTGTCCGACATACTCAATTTGGTGATGGGCCAAAGGTAACTAACCCGAACCGGCGACTAAAAGTGATCCCGTAATCCGCAATCTACACATGAAAAAAATTTAACTTAAAATATAATAATGGGTAATTAAAGTTTAGCTTATAATTTTCAGTGTAAGAAAGAAGGAAAGAAGAACTTTGGGATGGATGAACCCATTGGATTGTAAAAAATTGGGTAACATTTTTAAATCTTGTATTTTCTCTCCGTGCAATACTCACTTGTCGAAAAGGGCATGATAGTAGGTCTGCCCCAGCTGAATGTCGGCCGTTAATGTCGTTACGAAGTTCGATAATGGATTGGGCAGGCTCTGCGACTCCCGGATCACGGTCTGTCCCCACATCACGGATCCCTTGCGCAGGGCATTGACCACCTCGCCGCGCACACCCTTGTTGAAGGGACACACGGCCCGGAATGCCCTCATCGAGCCGAGGAGTCCTAAGCAGCGCAGCAGGAATTCCAGGCGAATCAGTGAGGGCGGATTTAGCGCTGGGAAGATGTCCCTATGCCGGCGTATCTGATTGAGAGAGCGCTCCACAAATCCATTCATGGCATCCGCCAACCACTGTTCCAGATCACGGCTGAGTGGCTCCTGGTTGGGCTGGTTCCACTGCTTCTCCACGTCGCTTAGCAGTCGATGGAGAAACTTTGGGTCCAGCGGGGTAGAGCGATTTAGCTTGGCGGCAGCCACATACCTAGAAGAAGCAAAGAAATATTATTTAAACTAAATCGGAAGGATATAACATAATAATTATTTAAAACTGAAATTGAAAGTTTAATTGTAATTATTTTTTAAGAAATATATTAAGAAAACAACCCACCTTGCCATGGCGCAATGCAAATCGGATAGATCCGCCTGCACTGCCAGCTGATGCAGGATGGTGAGCGCCGGACCCGGCAGATCGCCACACCAGGTCCACGATGGCTCATGCGTGGTCACCTCGTGCTGCATGAAAACCATTTGCAACTGCTCGACCTTGTGCAGCTGCTGCTCATGGTTCTCCTCGCCCACCGTGCTGCGATCCTCACGCGTTGACAGCCACAACTTGAGCCGGATGCGTCCCTGGACAGTGCTCCGATGACTTCGTGCCTCAAGCTTAAACCAAGCATCCAGTCCGGTTGAGGGGATATCCGACAGGGGTATATTCACCGAGCCGAGGAAATCGTCCTGGGAGCCCTGGCGAGCCGACTGGCACACCTGTTTGAAGAAGCGTCCCAGTCCGCGCACCCCACGGACCTCGTTCAGTCGCGAGACGGCGTCTAGGACGCAGCTTTCGTCGTCGTGGTCCCAAATGTCCAGGTGAAAGGTGTCTGTGTTGATGTCATCTATGTCGCTGCAAAATATATAAATAAATTTTAAAGGAAAATTCTGATTCATGTTAAATTCATGTACAAATTGCTTCATATTTCCCCCATTAAAACCTTGGAACGTGTTAGCATGTGTTTATGGTGCGTTTTCCCGGAACATTTGCCTGGGCTTTGTGCTTCGTTTAATTTATTACAAGATTTATTCTTGCTCTCAAATTGAAACAATATTCCCGCAGTGTTGTCGCTGATTTCCCAGAAAGCCCTTGGAAAATCCGCTTTGGTATGAAATCAACCATAAATGAGTATTTATTTTGCATTTCTGGGAAGTGATAAGCTGATAAAAGAGGGTTAGCATAACCATTGGAGCATTTTGGAAAGGATTTAGCGAAGTTTTGTTAAATATTTACTTGTATAAAATATACAGAATTTTTTTTAAAATATATATGTTTTTGTTAGGGTGTTACTCTCCTGCTTTATTGATTTTTCATTTTTCTCTTTCATTTTTATGGGAATTGCAACATTACATTTGATTGCATTTCCTATGGAACATTTCATGTGCATTTGCGTTTCAATTTTATGGAAAATGTAAATGAATTTCTTTCTTTTACGGCTTACAACTCGTAAATTACGTTTGGCATTGAAGCGAATCGTGGAGCATGTGACAGAGATCAGGGCTCAAAATGATTTGTTTGGTTTGGATGCCAGGTTTCCTCATTTATCATTCGTCCAGGCGGAAGGAAGGACGCCTGACAATTTCTAAATATTTCATTTAAATTACTAGAGGAAGTAATTGAATAATTCCTTTTACAAATCCCTCAATAAATGTGCCGCGGTGCCCTTTTTATTTTGGCAAACAATCGAATTAAATTGTCCCCCGAAAGTGTGCACAGAGCGAAATCGATGTTTTAAATAAATTTAAATATTAAATAATGTTTTATTTATTTATTAATGTTTTGATATTATTTAGTATTTAAATAAAATTATTTTTTTAAATCCAGAGTCTCTTGAATATTTTTTTTATGTTTAAGAAACATTTCTATATTTTTTCTGTGCAATTAATAATTCACTTACAACTTGAACTTCTCGTTCCACTTGGGCGTCAGTGTATGCGGTTTAATGCTGGTAGCCTTGATGAGCTTGGCCGGCACCGGGCCGCCCAGTGAGTCGCGCTGCTCCCGTCGACCCCCCTCCCGTCGCTTGAAGCTCAGCCGGAAGCTGTGCTTGCGATGCGGCGGCGAGTCCGTGGCGCTGTTATCAAAACCACCGCTCATGTCCGCGGACAGGGCGCGCGGCGTCGGCGGCAGCGGCAGCGGCGACACGGGCGGACAACCGTCTCCGTCCGGCTGGATGCCCAGCATGCAATACGGATCCGAGAAACCTGCAGGAGAAATAAATAAAAGGAGAATAAATACATATTAAGAAATCTGTTAAATATTTAATTAATGCTTTTATGAACAGAAGTAAAGAATACATGGAGATGGCATTTAATTATATATTTATCCCCGAGAAGCGAAAGACAAGGATGCGGAAAATGGAGCGGCAAAGAAGGAATGAGAAATGGCGCCGCATTAATGAAGAAGCTCGTCCCGATGACATTAAATGCCAATTAATGGCACTGCCCGCGGGGACAGCGTGGCGTCAGCTGGTCCCAGTCACACATTGCGTATGATTAACATTTCATTTGCATAAAGTGCCGCTCAATTATTGAGTGCCTGTGATTTACGCGCACAGGCAAGCGCCATGAGCCATGAGCTATTAGCCCATAAACCCACCAGCAGCCACAGATGCCCGCTACCAAGATTAAGATTTTTCACAAGAACTAGGATTTTGTTCCTGGCATAATTGAAGCAATTGTACTGCCTTGGGGACATTGGTTCGACACGATTTATTTAATTGAGTTCAAAGTGGCAGCAAATAAAGGAGCCTATATTGAATTACCCAATACTGATTATGTACTAAAACCGATTCCTTTCGAAGGCAAATCGATTACCCGCCCAGAAATGATTCATTCGAAATTCGGACCTGTGCATGGTGGCAGCACTCATTGTAATGACCAATTTCGGTTCTTGCCTTTCACGCTTGACCAGTCCCACAGTCCAACTCCAGGCCAGGAATCACTGGCTGCTAATGAAAGTCGAGTCGAACCGAACCGAACCGAAAGGAACTGAACTGAACTGAACAGAACCTGATTCTCGGCTCTCGGAGCTTATTTGCCAGTAGAAAATGGGGCCAAAACAAAGGCAGTCCGCCGCTCTCATCAGCCACGTTTCATTGGCAACGAGTTGTTTGCCATCTGCCCAGGGCCACATCCTCTCAGCCGCTTTTACCCATTTCGGCCTACTTGGTGGGGCTTTCAGACGTTTAGCAGATGGCAGACGTTACACTAACATTGCCATTGCCACTGCCACTGCACTATTGTCGAATGGGAGGGAGGTGGCAGGACACCAGAAGAAGGCAGGAGCCAAGGAGGCAGCACTCCAGGAGGCGGTAGAAAAATGCTCGAACAGAAGTAGACGCAGACGAAGGAGCACTCAACGTATTCCTTACACATCCTTGAGCACATTAAAATGCGAAATTGCGTTGCCTTCGATGAGGCTGCTGCTGCTAATGCACAGAGAGAAATATAGAGTGGGAATAATATATTTCTGAAACTTACGTAGCAGTTTCCCTTAGATTTAAATCAAGATTTAACTGGAAACTTGATATTAAAAGCAAATTTCAATTTTATAAATTACGTAAAATATATATTACATTTTTCCCTAAAATTTTCGCTTAATTTTCCCTCAGTGTACGTCTATTTTCTGGTAGTGAGGTTTCTGCTCTTGAGCATAATGAACAAAATGGGAAGCATTAAATTGCAAATTTATTGAACGCACACTGAGACAGAGAGAACCACGAAGGGGCATAAGCAAAACTGTGAGGAGGACAAACAAAAAGGCTCCGAAAATACAGGATAATTGGGGGAAATAGTCAACGCACATGGTGCTACGTTTATGGACGCCTCGTCTGGCTTCTTGATTTGCCCACACACACAGAGAGAGGGGAAGGCACCCACAGAGGGCTTCATAATGCAATTACCGCAGTAGCCGCAAAATCAATTTACAAACTAAAAATATTTACACACGATACATAGATGGACAGATTGATACATTGAAGGAGGGGGCGCAGGGGTAACGATGCGAAAGTGTCGAGTGTGTGTGGAAAGCTGGAAAAGCTGGGCTTACCATTGGCATCCTTCGCCTCGAGGCCATCAGCCTCGATTACCACCGCAGAGAGTACGATTATCTTTGGTTTATCCTCGGCGGAGGCGTGCAGCAGGCGATAATGACGATCCGGATTGACACCGAAGGCGCGCTGTGCGTGCAGATACATTTCGTCCTTGTAATGCGCAAACTGTGTTGTTGTCAAGAAAACGTATACGTAATACGTATTATCCATACGCCATGTTGTACGTTGTGCGTTGCCATAGGGAGAGTAAATATTTTAAAAATTTAATTTAATTATATTGTCATTTATTTGTATAAATATTTTGGCAGTCAACAAAATCATAATATCATTTAATGGAAAATTTGCATATTTTCCTTTGGCACCAAATTTTGTTTATTGGCCTTCGCCGCCCTTCCTTCCTCATCAAACAAAATCCTGCTTTTTTTTTTTGGCATTTTTCCTCTCATCTCTATTGATTTATCTTCCTTGAATTTATTAGCCTGCCGACTCTTGATTTAGATCACGCTTCGAGTAACGCTTTCATCGCATTCCCGACTACTTGGAAGTTATTATAATTTGATTGCCTTTGCTGCAGCCAACAACAAAATTATGAATGAGCTCTGTACAATATTTTTGGAAATATAATTATATCAGGCTTATTTTAATCTCTGGAATCAATAATTGGTAGCTGGAATAAATTGGAAGCTAACAGAAAAGCTAATAAAAATTAATTTCTAATTAAGGAATTGATAAAAGGCAAACTAAGATTTTCTTTGAAATGTATTTAGCAGATGAGTGTACTTATAATCCCTCTCTCTCGACTTGTATTTACGCTCATTAAGCGGTCGCAGCGCGCTTTTAGTTCACCTCGATATAACTCATTTTAATTGAAAGTAATCTGAGGTTCACTTGAAGGCAACTCAGCTCAGTTCGTTTTTCGTTTTAATGACTACCTCTTGGCCGGATTATAACTAAGCAACCTTTCAGACTGTAGCATCTGTGTCTGCAACTGCCTTCCTTGCATTCGAGTTATTTTTTTTATGTTAGTTTTTTTTGCTTTCATTAATTTCCATTAGGGCTGACCTAACCCTCCGAGCAAATCGCATTTATTTATAATTATTTACGATTAAATGCAAAAATGGCCAGAGAGCCAGAGACGGATCTCCCGCAGAGACCAGGCCAGGCAATAACTTTACGGACTTGGCCAACTCACTCTGGTCCTGTGGTCCTTGCTTCTGTTTCCCCATTTCTCAATCCGCTTTGCGGGGACCCGCGAGATTTGACCGGTTTCAACTCAATCACAGCAGGAGAGAAGCTACGTTATTTTCCTAGCACTAGTTGAAACTTTTATTATGCCGGCGTAACCTTGCCCCAGCATCCTTCTCCCCCGGAGCTTGCCTTCTCTCCCAGGACCTGGTCGAGTTTCATTAGTTGTGCACTGGGCGTCTAACAGTTTTCTTACAGCTAAATTAAAAACGATAATTGAAAAATGAACTCGTGTTAAGCTGGCTCCGGCCATCGCAGAAATATTGCGAAAATATTGGAAAATTCCTTTTGAAATGGCAATCAGCAGTGGGGAGCACACTTTTAATTGAATTTCTGCCCTCAACATCAAGTTGAGAGCTCGGAAATGAAATGAGGTGACCCCATCTCCTGCCTGTCCCGAAATCTCCGCCCATTTGAATCCCTGAGTGTGTTTTCTTGCCTTTGGGCAACCCAGGGCATTAATCATTCAAATTGCAAAACGTCTCAAAGCCTAATGCCTCCGATTAAGCCTTTCAATCATGCGGTGGTGTCGTCTCTGGCACGAGAATCTGAGTATCTGGTTTTCTGGTAACCCCTAAATCGCCTTAATTTGTATAATTTGCAACTATTTGCATAAGTTGCCCCCAAAAAAGGGAGGGTCCCAAAATGCATAACTTTCCGTCCCCTTGGATATTGATTTACCTGGCCGCCGGGCGCTGGGGCGCCCACCGTATTGGCAATGGTATGCAGCACCTCCGCGTACAGCTTCTCCTTCTCATCCTGGCGGTCAATGGACTCCTCCTGGGGCGCTGGTGGATCACGTTCGTTCTCGGGATTAGCCTCGGCACGTGCTTCGGCGGCACGCGTGGCCGACATGCGACGGTTCTCCCGCTTCCAGCCGAGCGATGTAAAGTTCTCAAAATACGAGCCATCCGTTTCCTGAACCCTGCGAACCGAAAAATGCAAAAATGGGGACATCAGAACGTTGAATGAGCATGGCAACGAGTTTGAATGTGCGAGAGGGTTCACTCTTTATGGACTTGCCCGATTCTATATCAAAGAATATTCAAATTGACTGCTGCTGCCGCTGTCAGTTTGGTGTCTGACTTTAATTGGCACTGTCAATATGCCGTTGCCAATATACAAATGTGACATTGTCCTACCTATTTCAACATTTTGATAAGGGTCGTCGTCGTCGTCCCTTGGCCTGTTGCCCGTTGTCTACGGCAACGATATGGGACCGACCCACTCGGCGTATGCTTGATGCCCTGAAAGCTAAATTCTGCCCTGAGCTGCTAATTGTATACAAATATTCAGCATTTTGGTGCATGGTAAGAAATAGGGATTTAAATGTTGATGAGTTAACGTTTAAATTTGAATTTAAGTATTCATTTTATATTCTTTACATGTCTTGTTAAATTTTTAATTAATTTAAACACACAAAAAACAATAAAATATATTTCAAATTTATTATTAAATTTAAATTTATTTCCCTAAACCTTTGCTGTTCTCTCAGTGCACATTTGTTTGAAACTTTCTGGATGTGAAGTTGTGTGTGGGGATCCTAACTAGGGCTAGTAAGGATAGTATATGCGCTGCCTAATCATTTGATTTGCATGCCTCGCACACCCATACCACACACACTCTTGGACTTATCCAAGCAGCTGTGGCAAAAAAAAAAAATATAAGAGAGAAAAAAGTTGGTAACAAAGTTTGCCTACTCAGCAGCGGAAACGGCTAAGCGGCTTAACTTTGTCGCCGTCGTTCATGATTTTTTACGTTTACGTTTATGGCGAAAAATAAACTGGAGCGTTGCCGGTTCCCCCCCCCCCAAGTAGGCAACACTTTCTGTCGACACTTTTGCGCCGAAATGTAGGCAACACTTTCCGTGGACACCTCTCCGTGTTGATGTGCGAGAGGAAGGTGTGCGAAAATGGTCAACGTAATTGCCGTAAATGATAGGGCAGAAGGAGTGTGACCGGCTTGGGACACTAACTGCATTGTTTGAAGCTCGAAAGTTGTTCGGGGAGATATTTAATTTTAAACTTTTTCGCCCAGATGTTTGTGTTGCTTTTTATTTTTCGTCTGCTTTGTGATTTCATCGCTTCCAGAGACACTCAATTTTGGTTTCAATTCTTAAGATTTTTCACAATTTTCTCCCTTCTTTGGTTTTTTTGTTTTTCATTTTCCTGTGGCTCTGTCAAAAGTTTTTCGTGAACTTCTTTTTTTGGTATTTATTTTGTCGCAAATATTTATTTTGTATTTAACTTCAAGGTAAACAATTTTCGTGGGTGAAAAGTTTTCATTTTCACTTGAACTTTATGGCACAAAATTATTATTGGTTTTTATTTGTCATGCGAATCAACGTTCTTCCCAATTGCAGAGAAAATCGAGAGACATATAGTCACCTCTGAGGTGGATATTGCTGCCAATCGGAAAATATTTAAAAAGAAATTGATTCGAATTCTTCAAGCAAAAAAGTTAAGGAGGATCTCTGGGGCACCTTGGTACATGCGGACTAGTAGCATAGAACGAGACCTGAAGCTGGCCAAACTTGGCGACAAACTTCACACTATTGCAACAAAGTGCATGGAAATCACCCTTATAGTCTGGCAAGAAGCTTAGCCACCTCTGAACATAGAACACGAGTTAGAACACCAACCTCACGACCTCCCTGACCAGGTCTTGACATAACACTTCAACCAGTCCCAGTCCCGTATTTCCGACGATGATCGGACGAATACGAAGTACAATAGTAAATAAAAATAAATAAAATTAAGAAATGTAATAAAAATGTAAACCAAGTAAAACGAAGCCTCAGTCTTCCTTCACATTCCGTCCATTGTCGGTCGTATATGAGGTACAATAGTAAATAAAAATAAATAAAATTAAGAAATGTAATAAAATGTAAACCAAGTAAAACGAGGCCTCCGTCTTCCTTCACATTCCGTCCATTACGGGTATACATTGCAAAATTATCGTTAAATTTGTTAAATAAAAATTAAAATATTGTTACTAACTAAAACTAAAAATAAATAAACCATAAAATAAAATATATTTCAAAGAAAAATACAAGGATGTCTGATTCCAATGAAATCAAGAAACACACTGCCAGTCTGGCTTTGAGCAGCTTGCTTATAAACGATTTAGTTTGAAATAAAACTCAAGGGCTTCTACGATTTTCTGAGTTAAAAAGTAGATTTTGTAGTAGGCTTGCAGAGGGTCACACTGATTTGATACAACCCCCTCTACCAAAATGTTGTTAAATTTTTAAAACACAATTCGCTTTGCTCAGTGTGTGAGCTTGGTATTTCCGAAAAACTTTTCGACACTCAAAAGGTTTTGCCCGCATCCAAAGTTGCCATGGGTGCGAAACTTTCTTTGGAAATTTCAGTGCTGAACTAACTGAAAGAACTTTTGTAATTACATAATTATGAAGGTTGAGCGGTAAAGTTTCGGAAAACAAATCGAGAGCACAACTGAAATTGAAGTACATTAATTAATTGGTAAATAATTTATTTCAGATATCCCCCATGTCGTGACTTTAACTCCGCACTTGGTTTATTTACGTCGTCGGTGCCAGGGAGCCGTCAAATCCCCGGAGAGGCTCATCATTCCGCTCCCGTGCCTAATTTATGCATTTCACATTCGAATACCTTCCTCCCTATTAGCATTTCCATCTGCTGGTTAATTACCGCAGGCAGACATGCTTTCCAACAAGGATGAGTTATGTTTCCGATCCCTGCCAGAAAAGTCCTAAATTTGCCAAAGCCATTCGCACATCATCAGGTATGCATTAGGGGAGCTTACCCGGAATTGGAGCGCGGGTCCACCTCGGGCCAGCTCAGCCGGCGCTTGCAGAAGGCCAGCGGCGGACGGGGCGGCGGATCAGGCTGATGGAGCGGCGAGTTACGCTGCCGGAAGGATCCAGTGCGCGGCGGAGCGAGGCATTCGAGAGCCCGGGATTGGCGACGCGACTGAGGTGTTCCGCTACCGCCGCCAGAGGCGGATGTCGAAGGACTGCCGGATCCAGGGTTGCCGCCTGCACCTGCTATTTTTGGGTAACCTGTGGCGGACACAAAAAAAGGGTTAGTAAGACGAGTATAGTTAGGGAAATCGGTTTAGGAAGGGTCAGGGAATTGGAGTTAATTAAAAATAAAATTACCATACAATTTTGTAAAACATTTTTATAAATTCTATATTAATAATTTAAGCACGGTGAAAGTATATCTAATATGGTTAATAACAATATTTTCATATACCAAATCACAGTGTTTCTTGCCAAAATTTACTATTATTCTTTAAAATTATAATCTTATAAACCAGAATATAGAACATCAAACTCCACAAAACTGTCAAGGGAGTGTTTTATTTTTAAAATTTGTTTTCTTCGCTCAATGGAGTCCATTTTGGTAGCCAAAGAAGCAAATGCATTTTGCTCTCTAAGGAAAATTGAGCATTCACAAATACAGGTACTTGGAAGCTATGTATTTCCCTGGGGCTCTATGCCCCATTATTCCACATAACATGCAAATTCCAGCGGAGAGCAGGTGGGATGCTGGTGATGGTTTCCAACGGAAGCCAGGTGGCAAATGAGGACCAGTCAAAGTCAATGTGGTGCCGGCGCCTTTGCCATGTGGTGCAGTGGCCCATGCTCAAGGTAACCGCAGCCCGCAACCTTGACATGCATCTGTGCGGCTCCTGCGGCTCCTCCTGCCACTGGCCCTGCTCCTAGACCGAGTCCCGGACTATAGCTTCCAGCACAGAAGTCCCACACGAAGTGCATGTGGTTCGGTGCTTTTTTGGAATGGAAATAGCTAACCATTACTGCGGCTTCGAAAAGAAAGCTTTTCGGGCCAAGGAGAAGCCACTGTGGGTGGAAGCCAGAAGAAAAAAATATATATACACGAGTATGCACGAAAATTTCAGTTGAAAAGTGGGTGTGCACAAAGCGGAAAGTCAAAGTTGGACTACACTGGACCCCGTCCATTACAAGGAAAAAACGCTTACACATTGATGGCTTTTCCGGGAAAACGTCCCCCTCTGCGCTGGCCGGAAAAACCGCTCGTTCGTGGCTCTTGCAACAAGATAAGCCAATTTCAATTTTGATTCAAATGCTGGAGACGGCGGTGAATCAAAGTCCCAGCCAAATGCCAAGTCAATGTCGTTGGCAATGGCGATAGCACAAATCTAGGATGCTGAAAAGTTTAGGTCCAACAAGATCCCGGCGGTTTGTGGCCAGGACACGCAGCTCCTGCTGATGCCGCGTCTTGACATTTAAATGTGTTTGCATTTGCCAACTAGGACAGAAACAACAACCTCGAACATCGTTTAGCTTGGCAAACAAGTTTTGCATAGCCAAGCGGAGCCAAAGCGGAAACGAAGCCGCACAAGAAGTCACATATGCAGGCTGATTGCTTTCGCTTGGCTAGCAGTGATTGCACTTGAAGAAAATCTAGGTAAATTGTCTGATATAAATAGAAGTTTCTTAAGGAATTTGATATACTTTAGAGCTTCTTTTAAAGGAAAATCTTTAATAGAGAGGATAAGACTTCAGGTTTATTCAGAAAATATAATTTCTCGGTTTTTTATTTCAAAATTTCAGAAATAAACTGTGAAAAAATATTCAAATATTTATAAATACCTAGAGTATTTTAGATAAAATGATTTTAAGTGACTTTTAAAAACAAGTCATCAAAAATAAAGGGTCAAAATGAGTTTTTTGGTAAGCTTAATGTTAGGAATTCAGCTCTAACTAAGAAGTGTTCTATAGGTATTGTGCCGATACCTGTTTCAGAATAATAATGCCTTAGTTTATAAGCTAATAAATAAAATATTTTATAAAAATTGAAAATCTTAATTTTTGAAGCGTGTACCACCCAAGAAACCCCAACCCAGACGCCACACTCCGCCGCTGCTGTGTGGTTTCTTCAGCACATTTGTTGATCCATATGCGAGAGGCGTTGCCTCACAATATATATTCAGCGATTGGGAAACTTTGGGCGCATTTGGTGGCTGGCAAGACATGTAATGTAATTTTCATATTGAGAACCGATGACGATAACGTCTGGCGGATTCAATAAACTTTTCCATGTTTACCATTGCTGTGGCACGCATACGCAAACAAATTGTTTTTGGGCCAAGTTATGGCACAGCCGATAGAGAGTGAAAGTCGAACTTAACTTAAAGGTGACTGGTGTGTTTTTTTTATGCACTTATTCCCCTGTTTATCCAGTGTGTATGTCCCCCCGAGGGGGTGGTAAAAACCACATAGGAAAACTCCATTAGCAACTTAATTAGGGCCAAGGCTGTTTTGGGATTCATGCCAACCTGCTTCGTTGCGAGGACGTGACCTTTGCCAAAGCGTTTAACAGGCCAATGCTTTTACATAGGAAAAAATATAAACTTATTAAAAATAAAATAGAAAATGAAATATAATAAATTATCAATTATTTCCCTTAAGTATTAAGATATGCTTGTGTTGTGGCTTTAATTCTATATTTTAGGAAATCTGGAGGCTGGGAGAAAGACAGCTTAAAGTCTTATTTTATTTCTTCAACTTATTTTCCCCCAATTTAATTTGTTTTCTTAATGCAAATGCAATATTTTCACCCAGTTCCAAAGCAAAAGAAAAAAAATAAATATATACAAGAAAGATAGGATCCATAATAAAACTCACCCAGTAATGGATTGGTTGCATTCGGATTGCCGATTACCACGCCGCCGGAGGGGTAATTACTGCCGCTCGCCGTCGATGCCACGCCCCCGGTGGGTGGTGCTGGAGCGCCATAACCGCCCAAGCCACTCCCAATGCTCGCCTGTTGCTGCAACGGCGGATGCGGGTGCTGCAGCTGTTGCTGCTGCTGTTGCTGTTGCGGCGGAAGCGAGTGCTGTTGCTGCAATGCCTGCTGCGGAAATGGCGGCTGTTGCTGAGCGGAAACGAGGCCGCCGCCAGGTGCAGAGCCAATGCCTCCGCCAGACTGCTGCTCGGAGGACTCCTGGCGGGAGAGGGAGAAGCGGCGGTTGCCAAGGCCCAGGCTGGAGATGCCACTGGTTACATACTGCTGCATGGAGCTAAGGAAACTCATGGCGGCATCTGGCTCCTGGCTCTGTTCCAATCGCCGGCGTAATTGGCTCAAGTCCTTTTCGTCTCTCTCTCTCTCTTACTCAGGCCTTCCCTCTCGCTCTGTGAAATTAATCACTTGGAAAGTTGCGCCCGGGATTTGCCTGCCCGATTATAAATTGGTCCTGGCTCCACGTTCCCGACTGCGTTCTTATCACGGCTCTGCAAGGATAACAAGGAAACGAAATGTTTATTTAAGGTGGAAACTTCTGGCAGACGCTCGAGAATTGTTTTCTGCTATTTTTGGCAATAATTGAATTCCGGCCGGGGACTTAAGTTCGGAATTATGTGTGTGTGTATGTAAATATTTTCGTGTTCGGATTAAAAGCAATTACAAAATACAAAAGCCAGACGAGATTTTCTTCATTTGCTAAAGATTTTCTTCATCTCCCATGGCTTATTTTGCAGCACAGGAATTTCCTTAGAGCAAAGCGTAAGAAAAAAAATATAAATTAATTAAGCCAACTTGTTTGGCATTTTTATAGCCACTGTACTTTGGGCAGGCTGGACCCTGCTAGACTGTGTTCTAGGGACCTAAACCATTATATTTGCCTTTGATTCAATTCATCAGCTTTTCTGTTGACTTGCCGATGATTTTTTAACACTCAGAAAAAACGGGGCGGAGATTAATCTTAATATTCTTTAATAAAAGTTATACAAATTGCTAGTTTTTAAACTTATCAAAAAGTGTTCAAAATTAAGCTACAAAATCATAGCAAATCGAACTAAATTTACACAGAATTTAGATTCTAAAGAACCCTCTTTTTTCGAGTTCATGTATTTGCTGTTTGCCCAACCAAATTCCGTGCAAATATCAAGGGTGGAAATGGAGGATTGCATTTGTTTGGCCTATCTATCGATTGATTGCTGAGTCGTTTTGCTCACTTCTGGGCATGGCTCTTAATTAAATTTCTTTTGAAGTAGGCTCCGCTATCCTAATTAACGTTTAATCAGCTGAGCTTAATGAGCCATTTTTGGTGTTCATGGCTAATCGATCTGCATGAATAATTGGGACACACACACACTTGCTACAGAACACAGCACCTGTCCGAATTGTCCTGGGCCCATAAATTAGCTGGCAAGGTAGTTTATTTTTGCTTGGCACACTGCAGCCTGGTCCAAAATACTAATAACAATAATTAGACGACCAAAAATAAACGCTGGACCAAGCAGAAAAGTAGTTAATTAATTAGTTTGCCAGGGGTTTGGCCCTCGATTATGGATGAGCAAATCGGTGTGGCGAAAATGAAATTGCAAATTGAACACCAGTTTGTGGGCTGCTACTTTTCTTTTTTGTTTTGTGGCCATTCAAACGTGACCGGCTTAGTTGTTCGTCTTTTCATTTGCCAAAATCGGATGAAGGTCCTCGATAACAGTGGGCCATTTCGATTTGAGGAAACGGAAATAAGAAGTGATTTTCATTTTAAGAGCTTAATCCTTAAGGGAAAGTCTGCAATATTTCAGAAACTGTGTGGAGGAATTACACTTAAATTTTATATTTATTCATAAGTTTTTCATTTATTGTTGTATTAAATCTGAATTAAGGAATCAAATGACATCTTTTCTCCTTAAAAATAAGCCTGATAATAAATCTGATAAAAAGTCTATAGCAAAACACATCCAATAAATATTTGAATCCCTGGAAATTCGTTATATTAATGACAGCTACTTCTATATATAAAGTAAGCACTTGATATTTTAGGCTCGCCATAAAACCAAAGCCATTTGGGCCACTCAAATAAATTTAGTTTGTTTTACTATTTATTCCAGTTCTTGTAATTACGCCCCTATCTCTATTCCGATAATGGCATGACAATGTTTTATTGACTTGTCATTTTTCCGGAAAAGTAGTGTTAGCCTGCGCCATCAACAAAATACTGGGCAACATTATCAACCTGTTTACTGTCGCCATAAAAATAAAACTTGATTAAATTCGCCACACAATGCGAATGGGTAACCTGCAGGCTGGCAGGATGTTAAGCACTCTCGGGGACAATGAAGGTATTATCCAGTGTGCCAGAGTGGCTTTAAATGCCATAAACGACATATGAGGGGAGGAGTGCGGTGTGTATACAGAGTTGGCCCCCCAAATGGCCGGCAGTCATGGCAACTGGGAACTACTATACAGTTGGAAAACACAATTCGCATCCAGCAGCAGCAGGCCACAATGGCCAGAACACAGCTATGATTGCGGACTGCGATGATGTCCGTGTGCGTAATCAGCGCATTCATGCATAGGGCCTTAGCTTCCGCATGTTATTCCGCTGGCGCCATAATTAGCGGAGTAGGAAAATAATTTGCAAACCATTTCTGTGTTATCTGAGGCTCGGCCTTTGTTTTGTTTTCGAAAATCCTAAAAATAAATCAGCCTTCACACAAAAGTTGATTTATATGGTGCACGTAAATTTGCCATTAAGCGACAGACAAATGTATTGCAATTAAATGAAATGGAAGCGGAGCCACAGGAGCAGCAGCAGCAACAGCTGCCCATATAAAAGTAAAGGAAAATGTTCAGGCGAGCTGGGAAGGGTACATAAATACGCAGCCAACTTAGACTTTAATTAAGATTAATTAGTCACTGGCCAGGCCAGGCAGCGCGAAAGTGGCATGTGTGTGTGTGACTTGATGGGTTACATTACACGGAAAAATATCGCATAGAAAAGTTATTGATTTAAGAGGGTTTTTAGTCCTTTGAATTTCCTACGTTTCATTCATCTACAGTATATAAATCTTTAAGGCTTCCATTCTCAAACAAAAAGAACACTAATTCTTTTCTCAGTGTCTCATAAAACTAAGGACCCAGGACCCTGAAGCCCCTTTGCGCTGTTCCTTCAATCTATTTAGTTTTTATTAATGATTGCGCATACGACATGTGGGCCAGGGTGTGTGTGTGTATGTCCTCGCTGACAGCAACCCTTGTTCGAAAAAGTTTTCGCAGAGCTTGCGGGGGAAAAAAAAACTAAATTAAATGTGGATTGCACTAATGTGACTTCCCGAATATTCCGGCTAGCTGTCACAAAGTCGCGAGTTCGCCCATCAACTGGCAGTAATTATCGTTTTTTGTGCCCCCGAAATGAACTGAGACAAGGGTCTGAGACGGGTTTCCGCATTCGAGTCAATTTTAGACACATTTTGTGAGCTGATTTGGTTACCACGCATAATTTAAAAGCATTTCCACCTGTGCAAACATTTTCTGCGGTGGGAAGGTGCACAAGGAAAAGTTGCGAAATCCAAATAGAAGGCGGAAAATTGAAAAACAAAATCTGCGCGGCCGCCAAGGAGAATACGGAATACGCTTATCAAGGCTTTGAGTTTGTTAATCCCATAAAAGAAATACAAACGAAAGGAATAATAAATAAATCCCTAATGAATCTGGTCTTTGAATGTAATTATTCTTGCTATAAATCTAAATTAAGGGTACATATACCTTATATATACCTTCTCCATATAAGCATACTCTATATTGTGCAAAAATCTAAATATAAGCTTGGCAAAAACGCACAAACCCCAAGGGAAAAGGAATTCGCACACACACACAAAATATAAAAAAAGCAATTGTAAGGCAATTTCAAAGGCAAAATTATTATGTCGCTTTATGTCATTTTTTTTTCTCTTCTTTTTGCACACCGAAAGCCAAGTTTTTCCAGGGCAACTGGCAGATGAATGTCGGTGCTCATGCCCCTGAAAATAAGGGGGAAAAGGGAGAGCTTTTTTGGGGTGCACGCTGCTGGTGTACGTGAAAATGACAAAGCAGCTGCTCAACAACAAACGGCAACGCATGCTGTGGCATAAAATTTATTTTCACTCCTGTCCCAACCATGATATGTGGCTTTAAATATCTACAGAAAAAAAAAAACCAAGGGAACCACCGAAAAAAACTCGTTTACATTGCGGCAGATATTCCAGATTCGACATCTCAAAAGGCACAAATGGCCAAGGGTTCTGGGGTTGAGAGTTGAGCCAAACAAATGTGCGGCATTCAAATGTCTTCCTTAGTTGCGTGTATGTTTGCCTCGGTGTTGGGGGCGTGGCAAAACATAAATTACTTTACGCACGAGCTACCTCTGAAAGTCAGGCAGTAAGGAAGTGGGCTAAACAATGCAGCAATTGTGAACAAATATAATTTAATTGCCACCAGCAACTAGCAGGTTAAAGGCATTCAATAATGGCAATAATCATGGCCAATAACTGGCTTGCTATGTTAATCCTTTGTCTGGAGAGAATGCAAATTTTGATGATTTTCGATTTGATTTCCATTGTTTCAAAGGAAAATAGAGATGAATACAATGGTTTGTTATTGAAATAATAGTTTTTATCAAATGAATACGAGAAGATATTTAATTAGCTTTGTTTTAAAATGAAAAGGAAAGGAAGTTTTACTTTATACAGTTGTAAATGACTCCTTGACCCTGAAAGATAATCTTAAATCAACTTAAACTATTAATAATACACAAAAAATCCCTAAATCTAATCTTTGTTCAAAGAAAATCCCACATAAATACCTCTTTAACCCCAACAACAACTTGATTATAATAGTTCAATAATATAGTTCCAACTGTGAATATCACATAAGCCTTTGTAACTTTCAAAGGGTTTAATAATAAACGTGTCAGTAACCGATAGTTGATGCGATAAGCATGAATTGCATTAAACCTGAAGCGAAAAAATTGCATCTACCGCAAAAGCCCAAGGAATGGGATTATGTGGCCACCCACTGACTGGATCCCAGTGGGTGGATCCACTCGTTTTTCCGCATCATCGGCATTGGCATCATCATCATCATCACCATAAATCACAAAAGTGCAGCATATGCATCACTTTCCACACTTTCCGCTCAGCGTTCTTTGTTTGCTTTGGCAATTTGTAGTCAGCATGTTGCCGGCCAGAACGAAGGACCAAGGACTGCCACAAGTCCTAGGACTAGAGCTCTAGTTCACTGTCAAATGCAATAAACCAGAGAGAGTGAGAGATCCCTTTTGTGTGGGCCACAAGATGCTGGACAAACAGCAGACACAAATGCACTGAGAAAACAGATGAAGAAATTGGGAAAAGAAAGTGATTTTAAAAGGAGGTTTTAAATAAAATGTATTTTTTGAAAGCAAATAAACTTGTCTTCTCTTACTTTCCTGAATTTAAATAATTAAATATCACAAAAAAAGATATTAAATATAAATTTAAGTACATTTGTAAGAAGTAAACCGCCTGAAGTCATGAGCTTCTGTTTTGGCTCTGTTTTCTTACCCTGTACACCACAAAAGATGGCCCAAACAATGGGCCAAGGGACCATGAGTAATGTGGCTGGAACATGCAAAAGTGCCGAACGGAAGGCCCCTGAGAACGAGTTGCCTTTGATAAATGCGCCCAAGAAGGGTCACCTGCCCTGTGCAGCTGTCTGGTAAATTGCTTAATTTGTTAAAGCACAAACAAGGAGCACGAAAATACACACACACACACGCACACCACCTATGGAACACCGGGGCGTATGGGCAATTTACGCAATTGCAACAGAAATTCAATTAACTTGCCTTGGATTTGCGGCTATTAATTACAAGGGGCGTCTGGGCGTCAAAAACGGTGCACTTATGGCGACTGCAACAAATCCTCATTGATTAAGTTGCCAGGCTTCTTCCCATTCTAAGGGCCAAAATCCATGGGGAAATCCTTCTAATTAGCCAGCCAAGAGGAAAATCAACACAAGGCTTCTCCAGACTTGAGGCTCGAGAGTGCTCACACAAGTTTGCTGAAAGTTTAATGCAAGGTGTCTTTGGGGGTGCCAGCAGAGATCTAATTAAATATTGCTCGCATTCCAATCAAAATTTCCATATGAAAGGTTGGCTTTTGCACTCCTTCTTCTTCGTGTGTGTGAGTGTCTCTCTGGGGCCCAAGGAATGTCCAATTAAAACTATCAAATTACGTATACGCCTGGCGAGGCGTAACCAGGCTGCCTAATTACCAGACGCAGGTCTTGAACAACTCTCAAAATCAGACACTCAGACACTGAAAAAAAAACAAGGTGTAAGAAAATAAGCGAGTTTAAATCTTTTATTTATCTAATTTTCTTTCAAAAAAATATGAAATAAAATTTATAAAATCAAAAGAAGCCTCTTTAAGGTACTTTAAATATTTTTAAAATCATTTAAGCTCTTTGTAAATTCCTGGATTTTTTTTCAGTCCACACATCCACGCATAGGACACTCGATCCTTTCACGGACTATATTTGCGGCAGCACAAAAATGTTTTCGGCAATGAGGAATGTCACACAGGAAATTGGAGGCGCGTCTCACACACTCACACACCCCACACCCACTCGCATGCATAATTAATTTGCTTTGTGCTTGCGGCCTAATTGTGAATCGGTGGCCAAAAACCACCAGAGTGGGTGAGATACCGAGGACGAGTCGACATTTAATTGTTGCCTTTGACATTGCAACAATTTCAAAGTGCCTGCCGCTTGAACACCCGCAGCGCATCTCGCATCGCCTTTGGCCGCTTTAATTAGAAATTCCAAGCAGGCCGAGCTCATTCAAAATCGATGGCCAAATTACGTCTGTACTTGGCACTTCTTCTTGTCGACCAAGCTCCGAACTTTCTATAAACTCTTTATGCTGTTAATTAATGCATGGATTGGCTCAATGCCGCCAATTTGCTGGCCATACAACTTTTAAAAGTTTCCGCTTTGATTTTGTTTTCCAGCTGCGGGGCATGCTCGCTTTAGCCTGAAGTTTGCAGGAAATATAAGGATATATATATAGAGGAGAGATTTAATTTTAAAGTTAATTATTAATATCAGGTGAAAGAGAAAAATAGGTCGAGTATCTGCCTTTAGTTGTGTATAATTTTTTAAAGATTGCAAAGCCTTGTGATACCTTAACATTTACTTCATTAATTGGCTTATTCAAGAATCTGCCTAACCTAGAGAGCAATTTAACCTTAAAAATAATTGCCCTTTAAGAGTAGTTCAAGTTTCAGTATTCTTAATTTCCTTTTTTCCTTTTTGTTTACCCTTTTTTTGGTTTTCCCCCGCTCTCTTGTCTTTGTGCACTGAACTTGAAAGTCACCTTGCCTTGCCTTGTCGTTTGATGCGTTTTTTGACGCCAATCAAAGCCACGGGTGGCGCTAATGGGGTTTAGGAGGCGGGGGAGACGGGGCTGGCAGCAGGACATGGCTCCTGCCATTCCCCCCCATATATACTCCTACGTATATGTGTATCTAGCGGCGCTTTGTTTGGCTTTGACATGTCAAACAACGAAGAGCGAACAACAAAAGCGGCAGCAAGACGTTGCAGCTTCCCCCAGCTCAACATTGTTGCAAATTACAAGTAAATCCAAAACGGCTCAATGCACAGCATCTCCCAGGGGATATGGAGATGACAAGGGGTATGGGTGAAGATGGGTTATGGCTCTGCCAGACGTTCAATGTTTCCAACTCGTTGGCTCGACTTTAAGTTCATTTTTACTGTGTGAGCAAGAGAGGCCAGGCCATCATAAAAATTGTTTTTCAGCTTCTGTTTCCTTCGTTTTTCTGCGGCAACGTCCCATTTTGCCCATTGGTCTTTATTCCTGGCCGAGTTTATTGTTTGCTTTCATTGCGCTTTGGCCATTGCCATTGCCACTGCCACTGCCACACTTTCTCCCGCCTTCGTCGCATTCACAAAGTCTGCAATTAAGGCCGCCGCAGCTTATTTACGGACTTCGAAACGTGGCGTATGCGCTATGTACACGCACCTACCTACACACACTCTTCAGTTTCATATACACACACAAGGCTGGGGCAATGAAAATGTATTTTTGTACTGCATATTCACGCTTTTGTTTGCTTAAATGCGCGGTAATTAAAATGTGTTGGAGAGGGCCCCCAGAATGCACTCAAAAAAGGTACAAAATGGTGTTTTCACCAAAAGGCTGGCATTTTCACTAAGGTCACTTAAAATTTGCAGCTTGGCCTAAAAAGGAAACTGGTTTTAAAATAATATTTAGCTTTCATTTGCGGGTTTCATCTTGTTTAAATTAACTAATTAAGAAAAGTTTAAGGGGTTGAAGGTAGGTGTTTTTAACTAAAATTTTCTGTGCTTTTTTGGTGCCTAATTTTGTATATTTTATATACTCATGTTATTACAAAATCCCTTTGTTATTATAAAAGATTTCTTCTTTACCAATTCCACTTGTTGATTACCATTTAAATCCTTGTTTGTTTAACCACTTTTAAGACTATTTAAGCCATGATTTACAACGTGAAAATTCAATTACCAAGACTCTTACAAGCCATTAGCCGATTGCCTGTGAAATTCCGTTTTAAGATGGGCTTGGTTTGTGCCCAAGTAATCTGCATTTCACGATTTCCCTTTTTTTATGATTTATTTTGCGTTAAGGACCCTTTTTTTTCGGCCACTCTCATATACATTTTTCATTATTCCGCATTCTGTATGTCCTTGTAAATATATTTGTATATATATATTGGCCATGCGATTTTTATGTGACGAAATGCTGGCTGATGGCGTTCGCTGGTTGCCACAGCAATGTCAACGGAACGTTAAGCGGGATTAGGAGCTCCGCTTGGCGCTTTTGTTTTTTTGAAATGTCGCCAACATCATCAACAAGGTGACATAAGAGCAGCGAACAAATATAAATACGAGAAAGCGTAGGATTTTACCCATCCCTCAGACCATCCCCTCGACTGTTTGCACATCTTAACGTGGCCATATTTTGCATATGGCTTTAATGGCGGCTTAGCGGCGTAAAAATAGCAAAAGTCGCTCAGGCTGTCGAGAGCGGGAGGGGAAATGAGGCCAAGACAAAGGAGATTCTGGCACAAAGTGGCTCTTGGGCTGACAGCTTTGTTGTCTGCATACCACACGGCTGCCGCTCGGGGCTGCCAAAATGCGCAGAAAACTTCGAGCCAAAGTCGCTGAGCCAAGTACGAGTAAGAGGGTTAAAAGCGGCGGAGAGACAGCAATTGCTACTGTCAGCTGAGCAAAGTTTTTAATTAAAATAACCGAGCAATAAAACAGCGCAACAAACACACTCTCGAGCTGGGTTGGGGGTAAGGAGTCCTGTTAAATGGGAAATTAGCAGCGACAATTTCTCCTGGTCACATGGTGCATAACGCATACGCCACGAGGGCCGCCGCCCGTGCCCTGAGACGCAATTAAAATTTAACAGCACCCCGACGCAATTCGTTAGCTATTTGTTATTTGCTATTCCTCGCTTCTGTTTCTATTGCTGTTGCTGTTTCCCTAGAACGCTCCTTGAATATTTATGGCCAGCGAAAGGTCAAGGCAATGGCCTTGAACCCTTCTATGTTCTCCCTTGTCTGAGGGCGCGACCACTTAAAGGTCTTGAATTTTTGCGTAGGTTTTACGCCTGATCGGACAATCATGAGCTCATTAAAATAACATAAATCAAACCGCTCTAGGAGCTAGCCTCCCCTTGCATAATGGAACTCAAAAGTGAAATTGTAAAATTGAAATTGCCCGACTAAACTTAGATTAAGGCGAAATTTCACAGTTTGTCGGGAGAAAAAGTATGAAAAGAAAAAGGAAAAGGAAAAACTGTGATGATGCGTTGGCGTGTGGCCTCAAGCTCTGCAGCAAGATTGATTGATGACATGACGTCAATTTTCCCAAGCCACGCTCCAGTCCCAGACCCATTCCCTAAGTCCCCAAATCCTCCCAGTATGCAAAAGGGGCCCAGCTCTGGCCAAGATCCTGATGTGGCGGTGGCCCAGCGCTGAGGGCGTGACCAGAGACATGGGCCCGACGCGATGACGATGAAAAGACAATGAAAAAGGCATTAAAACTGTGGTCAGGCCAAGGAATAAAAAAGGTGGTATCACTCTGGGACGGGATAAGGGGATGATGTGCCACACGGAGGCGTTCCTGCGGTGCATGTCTTGGCTTGTTTGTGGGCGTGGCACTCGGAAATAATAATATACACAACTCAAAAGACCATAGAACAAACGAAGTTTGCTGTTGTTTTAATGACGCAGCTCGAACGGTTTTAAAAAGGTATTTAGGGGAACAGCAAATTAGCTGTTTTAATTATTATTAATTTAAAAATTGAAAAGGTTAATGTTTGGGCAAATAAATCTGAAATAATATATAGGATTGTTTAACAATTGCTGAATATATTTTACAAAGTTTTAAAGGCAAAATAAATATTTTAAAATTTAAAAAACATCATAAAAGAAGAATTTCTGAATTTGTAAAAAAAAACCAAGGACCTATGTTCATTCACATATATTTTAAAAAGTCTCGGGTTTTAAATTAATTACTAATTAGCAAGACATTCTCTTTAGAGCTCATTTAAAATGTGAATTTAAAAATTTACCGCTGCCAAATGAAGTTACGCATGTCAAAAGCCAACATAAAAATACGAATGGAAAATACTATTAACACGAATTAACGTTGAGCTTTTAATTATGCAATACTGGACTTTCACCTTTTTCCGTTTCCTGTCCATTGCCAACAGTCATGATTATAACGACAACTTTGCTGTTTATTATCTGCCTAGGCAGATACCATTATGCATGATTAATAAACTTGTTATTGTTGTTTGGTCATTTAAGGCCCTCGGTTGCCATCAAAATTATGCATAATTGGTGTCACTGTCACCCACACTGACGGGATCATTGGATCAAAATCTGCCAGACGGGAGACGGGTGACGAGCGATGTGGGGGACTTACCCGAATCTCGGGGACCAACAGACCCAAGCGGCTGCCGCATCAACTTAAAACCGAAACATTTACGAGAAAAAAAACAGCACATTCCTGTGGGTGTTTAATGAACAATTTTCCACACACACACAGAAAAAGCACCATACGGCGCAGAAACCTTGAAAATTATGCAAAAATAAATTAAAGTTTCATGTGGGCACCCCCGAAAGTGCACTGGTTCGGGGCTCCTTAGACAATAAAGGTCGTTGGAGACAAGAAAAGGCAAGACTCGTAATAAAATTGAGTAATAAAATGTGGAAATAAAAATGAAATTTTAAACACATACCGCAGGCGAAAAAAGATATTTGAATAGAATAGTAATCTAAATGGTACTTAATTCAGATAATAGCAATTGAGGTATCTGTTAGGAGTGACCAGTATCCTAATAGATATGAGTTTTCACCAATAGTTAGGTACAGAATAGCCAGCTATTTGTAGTACAAAGTTAATTGAATACAAGATCAAAATATACATTTATAAGACCAAAATCCACATATATGTAGTATAAATAAAACCCACCATGGTATAGTTACCTCAACTTCTACCTTTACTTTAATATCTTCCAAGTTCATAGCTTTTACCAATATGTTTCTTAAGCAGTCGGCTCAAGATACTCAAAAATAGAAAACCAAACTCAATATGCCACTGCGAGCTATGCCTTGTTGCGTTGTCCTTGCTGGGAATGGTCTCCCTAAGTCTACTAAGTCATGTTGCTGTCGCTGTTGGAATGCCTGGCACGTTCTCTAATGCTGCGACTGCAGAGATAAAAACCAAGATATAAAGCATAAAATCGGCCCGGCAATTACTTCGAGTGATGGCTTTCTAATTTAGGGCTTAATTTGTGTGGATTTAAGGCGCGCCGGCACCAAATTTTTTTAAGCAATGCCATCAAATTTCGCCCAGGTACGGCTACGGCCCAGGCCAAAAGGAAGGACTAAAGGACTAAGCGGACGAAGGAAGGGCAAAGGACGATTTGCAACACTTTATGGGCACTCGGCAGGCTGCCGAGGAGCGCGCGACCAAAAATACCGTGGGCCCTCGGGCACGTTACGTATACGCCCCCAATGACATGTACATAAATTTAATGCTAGAAATGCTCCGCTCGACACGACTCGACCCTGTCTGTGGACCCGCTTTCGTGGCTGTTATTTTCGTCCTTTTTTTTTTGTTTCCCACACATACAGAGAGCGAGACTGAGTCCTTGTCGTCGGCATAACATTTCCGCTTTCGGTTGCATGAGTATCCGTTTCCGTTTGCCCGGCCCGCTCCTCTGTCCGTGTCCAGAAATAAAGTAAATTAGAGTGCGCGACTTCAGTTCGAGTTCGTTTTTTATCCCATTAATTGTGTTTGCCTGTTTTAGATCGAGCCAGCTCCTCGAAGGTCTCCCCGAAATCCATCTTTGGTTGCTCGCCATTGGGAAAAGAAGGGAAAGTAAGAACAGAAATTTGGGGAATTGGGAAGATTGGAATTTGGTGATTTGATGATTGGCCATTCGGCTAAAGGAATGGGAATTCAAAGTGGCAAATTGTTCGCAGGCATGCTGAAATATTTAGACAATTGAGATTTGTTCATTTCCATTAAGCTTTCAGCGAGGCCATTTTGAAACAATTGCGGGGAATTGGATGATGAATTTTAAAAATCCCATTTATTAATTCATTTCAATTTTAAATCAAATCACGGAAAAGCTTTTTGAAAAGAAATTTTGTATATACAATGGAAAATAGTTTAACTCGGAAGCTTATATTGGAGTTTGATTTAAGATTAATGAATAAACTATTGGCGTTTAATATTATTTAGTACAAGAGAAAAAATAAACTCACTTTTTTAAGCTATTTCTCTTAAAATATTCGCACAATGTATTAAATTTAATTAGTGAAGCTGTTCAAAGGAGTTACCTGAATCTCTCTTGAGATTCATCTCCTCACTTTAAGGCAATTAAAGATGATTAGATCAAGGAATTTGGATAATCCCGAGAATCAATACAAGTCAGTTAATTAATTTCCTTTTCAAAATCAAATCAAGTCTCAACTTGAGCTTGGCTCTTTGATTATTCATGGCCAGACGTCCGAATATCCTTTTAATGTTCCCATCACAATGCTGTCAGTGTGCGGATTTAAAGCTGCTTTTGTCCTTGGCGAGAACTGTTTTTGGAATTGGCAACTGAAAGTCAAATCAAAGCCACAGGCAGAGCCTGCATGACACAAAACACAAACGCACGTCAACAATGTTGTCTGTTGTTTGTTGCTGCCATCATGGGATGTTGCTGTTGGGCCAGGCAATTGCACATGCCAAAGTGAATGTGGAACGGCAGAAAAGGCATCAGTATGGGACAGCCAACCTGCAGGGCAGCAGATAGACAGTTTTTGACCATTTACCATCTAGCCGTAGTTACACGAAAAGAAAAATATTTAAAAAATAGACAAAGTGCTTATATTCAACCTGTAACTACCTTTTTTAAATGATGAACACAGCCTACAAATAATTAAATTAAATAAATATATATAGACTCTAAACTCCAAATGTAAGGAGGGGGTTTCTATTATAGAAATTATTTTTTTCCAGTGTCCTCCTGTGATCCTGGAGGTCGGTAAAATGGAAGGCGTTGCTGGGGCAATTGTGGGGGCAACTATGTAAGCGGGATCGGGCAGGCGGCCGAAGAAGGAGCTGCGGCAACAATGCAAATGGAAATGTGCAACGCAGTGAGGGGGCAGAGCACAAAGCGTCGCTCGAAACGACAGGACTGTCAAAGTGACGGCCGTCCTTTGGCTGCCTTTTCGACGATGGCATCGCCGGTGGCCATGTGCCATCATCCATGTTCCATGTGCCATGTGCCACTGCCAGCTGTATTTGCACTAAAAGCTTTTGTTAATGGCTGCGTCAATATTTTGCCATGCTTTAATAACACGGAAAACGGGATGAAAACGGGGCGAAACCGGAGAACCGAAGAGCCGGCAAACGGAAAAGGGAAATGAGAAAAAAAAAAAAACGAAGCCACAAAACACTAAATTCACTTTCTGCATTTGACGAATGGAATCGAATACAAATATGGATGTAACCCAACCTCGAAACAGAAGCAAAAACCACATAAATTCATTTGCCACTCGAGGCGGGGGGATGAGGTGGAAAAGCCAACCCTTTTCCAGGGTCATACATACATTTTTCAGCAAACATCTAACCGAGTTACCTCGGACCTCCGCATTTACACAATATAAACTTCACACGTACAATCATCGCACAAACGGCCAAGAGTAGACTTTCGCACATACCCGTACATATTGTATATCTTTATGTGTTGCGTTGGGCTCCTTTTGGCATTTCGGGCACGTAAAACATCAACGCATAAATACAAAAAAAAACCAGAGACGTTGCGAGTTCGAAGGAGGTTTCTCCTCATCCATCTCCCTGCAAGTTGAGCCTGTCGAATGGAGGGTTGGAAAAGAAATGGCGTCCGCCGATCAAAAGACAACACAATGTGCCGCGAATTCGATGCCAACATGTTGAGCTGAACACGTAGCTGGGTGACTGATTGGGCTACAAGGATGCCGAGTGCATCCGATTGGAACTGGTTCGAAACTGCAGACAACGGGCGATAGAGGAATCATTCAACCGGAGAACTGATTGCAATCGGAGCGCTTTCGAGAAGTATGTTTACCGGATCTGGTTCTTTTCGGTTGAGAGACAAACAAAAGAAACATGAGCTTATAAATATCTAAACTAATCTTGGAAATATCGAGATGGAAAGGCTTACAATTCAATGAATATTTCTCAATAAAAAGGGCTATCATTAAATTAGCATGTCAAGGTCTCTCGCAAAACTATTACCATTTAAATCCTGTAGTAAATCCCTTTGGACATTTTCTGCTTTTACCTTTGCAGTCCTGGCATATGTCAATATTTAGAACCGCCTTCGCCGTCTGCCTCGCTTTTGTTGCTTATCCTCTTTAGACAGGTTTTTCCCCTCGCTTTTCTTTGTTTGTGTGTGTGTGTGCCTGCTTCGCTTTTGGGGAAATTCAATTTGTTATAATTTGAAAATTTCATTTTTCGTTATGCAAATGCGCTCGATAAGCCGTAGACGAATGCCCACCCAACAGGAGGGAGGCCCACATGACCAGGCCTAACCCTGGACGAGGTGTGGCAGGATTCAGGGATTTCTCCTTCGACTGGCGCCACAGAAAAGCAATTTGTGGCAGCTTAAATGTCAATGCGAGGCATCCACGATTTCTGCTTGGTTATGGCAATCGGCATTAGTTGTTGCCGCCAAGTGTTATGGCCGCTATATATGCTAACACCACGCTATGTGCCACGCCGGCGGCTATAAATAGAGCGGCACGTCTCGGATATTTTTAGCCTGCGGACGCGGACATAGGGTGTGCTCTCTCCCGATATGGCCTAGCCTCAGGTTGAGCCATAAAAATAAAGTTCTGTTTGGACAGCTAAAAACAAATTGCAAACAATAAAGCCAGCGAGGTGGCAGTTCCGCCGCAGGACCTTCTCCTCCGCCAACACATGTCTTGGACTCGGACTCCCGCCGCCCCCATCCCTAGCCCAATCCCAATCAGGTGCCAAAAACTTCAGAGTCTGTCGTGGCAAATTGTCAATGAATTGCCCTCTGGGAGGGACGTTGTTCATTCCCTTCTATCGATTGTTTTTACCTTCGGCCCAAACTTCTGGGTATTTGCTTTTGTTAAATGGCGCTCGTTGTTTTTCCTTCTTGTATTTTGTTATTTTGGTCATTGATTCGAGCATCCAATAAGAGTCGTGTCCTTGCTTCAGTCTCTCGTCCCTGCTAATTTAATGAAATTCGATTTCATTGTCTGCCACACTCTGGCAAATGAGCCTCATAAGTTTTTTCCCCCACCAATCGCTCCCCCAGTAATATTGTTAGTATAAATCCTTGTTATTGGTTTTTAGCACTGTGCACCATGGCGTATGATTAATATGTACAAATCGCATTAAAGCCTTTCAACCTCCGAGAGCAAAATCCCTAATCCAGTACTGGCTTTTTATGAAGTCCTTCCTCTCCCTATCTCTGCGCATAAAAATATACGATTATTATTACGATTGTTATGTGCACAATTGCCAGCATCAACAATAAAGGGAGAAAAAGAAGCTCTAGGAAATTTTAGCCCAATAACTCAATCAGATTTCGACACAGCAGATACACACAAACATTTTGATGCATGGCCAGGGCGAAATAAAATACACCAGCAGACTGATATTTATTGTATAGCAACGGAAAATGTACTGGTAAGTGGATAAAGGAAAAGTTTTTAATACCCTTTTGGTAGGGGTAAGACATTAAAGGATTCCTTATTGGAAGATTTAGATGATTAAATTATATAAATTATTTAGTTTCTTTTATAAATGCATAGATGCCAGAAATGTTTTATGTTTATTAAAAGGCTATATTATTACTCCCCTGAAAACTCTCAGATTTTTACTCATAATAAAATTGTTTTTGTATCTACCTTCCCCCCTTTATTTAATATTTAATATGCATTAAACTTTACTTAAGTTTAAAAACTTTCAACTGGCAACCCCTTTTGGTCTTCTTAGAAATTTTAAGAACATTTTCATGTACTCACGCGTCTCCCAAGCGCATAACAAACATCGTAAAAAAGTTATAGTGCCCCACAGTTAGTGTAATAAAAGCGTGTTTCCTTGTTTCCTTAGCTCGCCCCCACCACCACCACCACCACCACCACGAAGTATATATATTACAAAATCGATGAATCAAAGTAAATTACCAGAAATAAATGAGATAAAATATGTGTAAGCGAGGTCGCTACCTGCCAAGGATTCGGGCGGGCAGAGCAGAAGGACGAGCTGGACAGGACCTGACCGTCCGTATATTAGCGAGCTGGCAGCTTGGGGGGGTTTTTGATTTAGCTAAGCCAAACGCGGGACAGGATAAGCCAGGATAGTTGACCTGGAAGCAGCCAGCGCGGTAATCGCAGGGGCTTGGCAACGACCTGGCTTGGCTTGGTCATAGTCGCGCTAAGCGCTAAGCTCTCCGGCGGTTGATGGTAAATGCCACTAAAAACGGTGTGCCAGTATCGCCCCCATACAAACACACTAGCATTCACACACACGCGCTTTCCCTGTGCAGGAAATTGAAAAAGTTGGATATGCCAGACTTCCGTTTCAGCTGTGCTCCAGGTTCCAGCTCGAGTTGAGTGCGCACACTAATTTAATAAGGCAACAAGGCGGCGACTTGGCCACTTTTTAGTGCCAAAAGCACTGCGATTAAAATGGGGTTAATTACAACATTTCATAATTATTTGCTTATAAGAATCTATAAGAAAATTTCAGTAAAAGTATACAACCTACCTAAATAACTTGATTTCAATACTGATTTCTCTTAGTGCACCAATGGCCACACACGGGCGCACACCCCTGGTCACATATGCAGGCTACACCTCGAATTCAGGGACCCCAAATTGCCATTGCCACTGTACTCTATTCTCTGGCTTGTTCCTTTGTTGCTCTCAAAACTTGTTCGCCAGAGTAATCATATAAATATTGTTCTGTAAGTGTGTTACAGTGAGTGCGTGCCAAAAAACTTTTGCGTGTCGGGTGTTTATTAAAAACTTGGCCTACATTTCCATCGCCTTCTTCACGGTGTATACGCGATTTTATGTACAATACATAAATATTACTTTTGTCTGGGCAGCAAAGTGAAATTCACGGTCATTCGCCGTACAATTCGGCAGTCTTTGAATTTTCCAGGAATTTATTAAAGGATTTCTTTCACCTTGAGACCTTTTTTTTTGTTTTTGGGTAATTCCTGGAAGCCGGACTTTGGGAACAACTTTTAAAGGTGATTATGGCCTCCGTGACTTTAATGAGCTCAGGAAACGCCCTGGAGCGTCAGGCAGGAAGGCGGAGACAGGCCAGGTAAGCTTATTGCTTTGTCAGCCTTCTCGGACGCTAGACTTTGAGCAGGGAATAGACACTGAGAGAAACAATTAATTCTATATAATATAAATTTAAACAAAAAGTGGGTCAAGGATTACTGTTGCTTTCAAGGTAAAAAGTTATTTTAAGCAACAACTTAAAAGCTTTAAATACATGCAAATATTTTTCTTGCTTTTATCTTAAATTTGTTTTGGTAAATGAAAGTTTCAGATAGAAATGCAAGGTATTTATTATTGATTAAAGACCAACACTTCCTTGCTGCCTCATAAATAACATATTCGTACGTTAATATCCAGGACTTTTCAGCCTTCTTTTTCTCTGTATCAGGACTACCGAGGGACCATAGTGGACTGTAGGGAGCTGGGAAGCAAATTCCCTCTGGCCAGAGCCCACTTATGCACACATCATTTTTATTATGTGCCCCAGTTCGAGCTGCTGCCCAGTGGACTGATGGAACTGGTCGACTGGTAGCTCCTTGCTGTTTAATTTATCGCCCAACCGGCTAAATATGTTTGCTTTGCTCGCTCCTTTGGCTCAGTTGTCCCTGTCCCTATTGGCCTCCCGTCCCCCGCTCTATTATGAGCATAATAAACTCATTAAAATGCAGCGAAGTGGAGCTAGAGAGCTGGAGCTGTCAACGCCATCATCGTGGCCATGGTCCATATGGCCGAGTGGCCGCCTTGACGGCTATTGTGGTTTGCATACGCATACGCACCGTTGGCCCGCTAAAAGGCTTTCCATTTCCTCCTCCTCCTCCACGCAGGCATGTTGTTTACATTCGAGGGGCGTGCTCCTCCATGTCCCCAAGTGGGTCAATGTGCTTTGAACTGATTAGTGTCAGTCTAGTGGCAGTGGCCACATCCTGATCAAGGGCTTTAAGCGGCCACCACGACCACCACTACCAGCCCTTCGTTGGTGCCTGAAGTTTCTGGTCAGCCCGTCACGTTCCTTAAAGCCATATGTCCGCCTGGCAGATATAAGCAGATATCACGCATAAATTGGGAAACAAAATCGATAAGGAAATTGCGGTTCACGCGTTAGTCGTCGTTCCTGGTGGTGGTGGCTCGTAAATTATGCCACGCCCCTGCCATAACGAGGCCAATAATTCAGGGAATAATTCTCGCCACATTTTCCCTTCTGATTTTGCTTTCAGCCTGTTGTTTGCTGGTTGCTTTGCTCTGTCGTTTTTTGGTTTGTTTGTTTGTTGCTTTTTCCTGCTCGATTATTTCCGTGTTGATTTTTTAGGCCTTCTGGCCAAAAGAAGGTTTTATGTATTTTTTCCCCTTTTTTTCATTCATATACCGAAAGAATATTTGTAAATGTTGAATTTTTGATGAAATTATTAAATATTCAACAGTTTGGACACCTGTTTTCTAATATTTAACAAGAGAGTTTTCGAGGAAAATTAAGTTATTCATTTGAAAAAGCTATTAAACATAGTTATAAATTATTTTATTATTATATTTATTAGTTATTTCTTAATTTAAATTAAACAGTATTCCCCTCACTTTTCCCCAGTGTAAATCTCGCATAAATATTCACATTTATGGCTATTTCGGGAAACCGCCTGACCAAACCGAACCCGGCAACGCCATAAAAACTTGCAAATTCAATGTTTGTTTCCCTCGAATTTTTTTTGCGAAAAAATTTTGTTTGGCAACTTCATTTCGGCGCTTATATTGACAGCGACAACTGACAAACAATGAATGACAAACGGCCAAATGAAACAGCAACAGCAACAAAGGCGAGAAAAGCGGCAACGCGCTGTAACTTTTTATCAAGTTATTAACTTATCTAATTCGATTATGGCCATGAGCGGGTGTCTGTGTGTGTGCGGGGGCAGGATATTTCGCTCTCTCTGTTCCTGCGTGTCAGTGGGTGAGTGAGGTCCTGGCGGCGGCGGCAGCCTGTTCGTGTCAGAACGGCAACGTTTACGTAGCGAGCAATTCAATTAGAAATGCGGTAGCAGAGCAGTAAAAACAAAAACGCCGCACCAGCTAACAGCAACACTAACAAAACAAAACAAAGCAGCAGCGGCTGCAGCAGCACAGCCAAAATGGCTGCCTAGACAAACAGAATGAATGAAAAGGACACAGACAAGGACCTGAGAGAGAGAGAGAAGGACTGACAGACAGGCTCTATCAAAAAATGCTAAGCAACAGACTGGCAGGCAGACAGCCAAGGACACACAGCGCCGGGGGTCGTTTATGCGGAAGAATCTTTACGATAATGGAACCCATTCACAATATCCTGCTGCAAACACTCAAATTTCAAGGACCCTAATTAATAACCATTGAAAGGTCATTCTCAAAGCTTTAAATCAAGGTTTAAGGGGGATCTAAAGGGAAAAGGAGTTCGTTAGAGTAACTTTCAGCTCATAAATCAAATCAGGAGATTTTAAATATTTCTTTTGCCCAAATAGTAAGCTACATTTTAACCTTTATTTATTCTTAATAAATTCTTGAGGCATTCCTGACAAGTGCTAACCATTTGCTAGACATATGCTCCATAATGGCTAACCATTTGCCTACTTTGAAATATGCCTGCTAAATGAGCAATCTCCCGCATTCCACATTGAGATTTACAAATTACCAAAACACAATTCCCATCTGCAAACAACAACACATTCCGGCAAAAATAAATAATATTATGTGTGTGTGTGCTGCCGGGGCTTGTCTCTGTCAGTTAAATTTTTATGTTTTTGTTGTCAAAGCCCATTAAACTGTCTTCGTGTCCCGGTCCTTGCGACCAAGAGAGCCTCTTGGCCCCTTAGCCTCAGGGCTGCATAGACAGGCCTTTCACAAAAAAAAAAAAAAATAAAGAAGAAAAAAGCCCAAACAAGGGAAATGGAGGTAAAAAAGTTGGCCATTTGTCTGCCGCTTGCTTTTGTCAGTTATAAAGTTTTAACCTTTATGGAGTGTGGCATGGCCGCTGCCTTTCCTGAGCCTGGCCAACAGCATTCCGGCCACATAATAGTACGTAAATACATATATGTAAACCCCTAACAAATAAATTGAATTTCAGCTATAAACAAGAAGAAGAAAGTCAGATTAAGTCCTAGGTCCGGAGGTTATGATACAGAAAATTATACGATTATGCCAAAAGGAAAAAGATTTATTGGCGGGCCAAAGTCTAGACAGGGAAAACATAATAGTTAAGCTGGGGTTTTACTTAAAATTTTCAGAGTTATGTTTTGAAATAGATAGAGATTTATATGAAAAATGAATTAAAAGAACAAAACATTAGATTAATTCAAAGTTACAGACAAAGTTAAAGTTTTTTAAAAGGCGTTTATTGTAATACTTGTAATAGTTCATTAAACTTTCAGGGACATTACTTATTCTAAAGAAATAAATTAAGTTTAATGCTGCACATAAAAAGAAAGTCAGGCAAAGTTGAGATAAAGTGTGGTGAAGAAGATTTAATGACTGGCTAAAGTCTAGACAAGCAAACCCTTAGATTTTTTCATAACTACTAAAAGCGTTTCCTTGTAGCAATTATTACAATTTGAATGACAATGCCCCTGTAGTGTAGCTGCAGTTTTCTGAGAATTAACAAAGGCCTTTGCTCGTTTGCTTATTTTTAATGACATTCCTTTGTGCCAGACTTTGGCAATTGATTTGCGCAGAACCGACGGCAAAGAGCAACAAAAATGTACAAAATATGATAATAAAAGTTGACAGACAATGGCTACTGCTCCTGTTACTGCTTCAGCTTCAGCTCCTGCTCTTGGTCCTGTTCTCTTTTCGACCATGGCCAGCCATCGTCATCGAGAGTTTTCCAATCAAACTTGTATTTTGGCCAAGAACGTTATTGAAAGCAGCTTAATGCGCAAGTAAGCTGTCCATTATTCCGCAACATGTCCGTCCTTCGTGTGGGGGGCCAACAAAAGCATTGAAATTTGGCCAGTACCTCGGGATTGGCAGTGGTACTGTGGGTGTGGCTGGAATAGGAGCAAAAGCAGAGCCCGTACCCGGAGCAGGGGCCTTTGCTCATGCATTATGCGCATTGTTTGCCAACTGACAAAAGCAACTTTTATGTTGTTCAAAATTTGGTTATCAGCTTGGCAGAAAAAGTAAAAAAGCAGGCAGGAACAGTAGATACATTGTCCACGGAGGAGGAGACGCATAAATCACGCAAACACTGGGATCAGGAGGGCCGAAAAGGTGCCAGTCCTGTGTGTGTCCTGTGTCGTACGTGTAACTGCATAAATATGATTGATATCTGCCCAATGGCAAGGTCCACCCCCGCCTTGTAGGATTCCTCGGCAATAACAACTTCAATTACCATTGCCAGGGGGGACAGGAACGGTAGCATGGAGGTCTCTGGCACAACGACTACATCAACTTTGGGAACACCATAAATGCCTAAAACGTCGCATTGTTGCGCTTGGATTGTGACGAAGAAAAGCGAGACAATGGGCCCAGGGCGCTGAATGGTAAGTGAGTAAGGGATGGGGGGGGGGCAGTAGGAGCTCCTCTGTCATTGTTACAGCAACAATTTTCTTTTGTAAATTCGCCATGAAAGCGAATAAAACAGGCGGAAGCTTGACTCCACCCCTGCATGCCATCAAATCGCCTGCCACCCACTTAAGCTTTAAACTTAATGTTTGCTAATATAATTAAGCCATTTGGGAGATCCTTCACTTCACTCAAGGATTTTTAAATTAATTTCTGTTGTCTTGTTGGTTTTAATTCCCCCTGCTACACTCTATTTGTTCTGGCATTTATTCGCTTTTCCTTTATGTTGGACTGCTCACACATTATCCATACGCCATGTTGGCCTGCCTTTAAGAGCTTCTTGAAATTGGCAGAAGCGTTTGTGTGAAGAGAGACAAAATGTAGGCAAAGAAAAAAAGTCTTTATAAATAAAATATATAAATAAATATAAGATAGTAAGAAATATATACAAAACATGTTCAAGATATTTAAATAAATGTAATTTCTTTTTTAAAATTGTATTTATTACCCTCTGAAAATGAAAGAACAATCAAAATATCCTTTAATTTTCCCTCAGTGCAGACAAACACACGCATACCATCAGCATAACGGCGGCAACTACAATAAGCAGCTCATGCAAAATGCAGGGGAATGCTGAATAAATCAAGGGAGATGGCCACGGGGCGGAACTGGCAGCTGCCAACGGCTGCAGGAGAACAAATTAAAGACCCCATTGAGCTTCGAGCTTCGCTGTCCGGGCCTGACGTGGCCCGGCTAACTGACTGACTGAATGACTTACTGACACTGACAAGGACACCACCGCCAAGAGTTAACTAAATGCTCGACAGTTGCAACAAACGGCAAACAGAGAGAATATAACGTTAAAGTGGAGGAGCAGCTGGAGGAGCAAAGGACTAGAGGCAGGACTTGGCGGAAGCCAAGGCCGAGTGAAGAGACTTCTCTTGGCGCAATGCTTCCGCTGTTGTCATTCGCTTAAAAGTTTATTCCTCGCCTGCCGCTGACAGGAGCAAGCCAAGTTGAATCCTCGCCTGTCGCGCTGCTTCTTGTCGCTGCTCCCTTTTGAATATCCTCGCTTTGGCATCGCCTTGGCCTTATATCCGGTGCCGCAACACTTCCTGTTTACAATTTAAACTAATAAGCAGCCAACGAGGCTGACAACAAGAAGAACGCAGCGGCATGGTCTTGGTCCTAGCAGCTGGCATCGTTTTCAATTTTCATTCTAACGCCCATTTATTTCAGTTTTTCCCCGCCGCGTTCACTTTGCATATTCAATAAATTGAAATTGACATTTGGCATTGCAGGGGGCTGTGAGGAGAGGACTGCGTGATGTATATCCCTTTATAACCCCAACACATATGAATAAAGAAGCATCCAGACAGGACATCGTTCATCACTCTGGGAAAAAATGTGTATAAAATGTAGGCTTGCCTTTTTTAAACAGGAAATTTGAAGAAAAATGAAGAAATTTGGACTTTTAAAGAAGAATTTAAAATTTATTTTGAGTATTTATTAGATGGTTTCTGGGTAACAACATAATATTTATTAGATAATTTCTGACTTAACTAAAAAACTCTTTATATTTCTCAGTTTCCGATTAATTGATTTTTCCTAGTGCAGGGAGGCATCATCAATATTTGCAGATTGGCAATGCCAGCAAATAGCAATTGGCAAACAAAGTTCGCATTGGCTAAGCAAGCAAATGTCTCTGAGCCTGATCCCAACGGCAAGCACGGCCAGACGACGAGCTCTTCATTAATCCGGTGTGTCCGGGCCAGGGTCATTCATTAGCCACGGCCACTCGAAACGGCCAGCCATTTAGTGCACTTTCCAGCCGAGAATCGACGGGATTGCCACTTGTTTGGAACTCAATTAACTTGGCTAAGAGCGAAAGTGTTGCGCCTGCAAAATGTCAAAAGAAGCTGGCAAATATTTGCAGATACTCCACACAGAAGCGCAATCAAAATGTCAGTTTAACAATAAATTACAAGGACCTGCGAGGGAAGAGCACTAAGCGAGGTAAATTTTTTTTCCAACTGGCATAAAAATGTTCATTTTGCCTAAGAACTTTTCGAGCAGCGCGAGCTATTTTTAATAATTATTATGAGAGTGGATGCCGGGGTTGGCCACGGAACTGTCAGTCTGTCAACGTGTTGCTAGGCACCGCCATTGTCCTGGCAGCAGGAGCAGCCCCACAATGTTTACGTTATCTCATTTAACACTTGAAAACTTTTCCACCCGCACTCACATGACGGCTCACGGGCTGCTGTTTGCTCTGTCTGAGCACTGAAGAGCCGAGCTCCGGGCTCCAAGCTCCGAGTGGCATCCCCAAGCACCACCTGCTCCTGTCTGGCCACGCATTTGCACATTAACAGTGTGAAAAATTATGATTGAGCCATAAAACAGTCAGCTGCGTCGGCTCCACCCACCAGGTTTACTTAGGTCTGGTCGGTCTCCCCCAGGAATTGTCACATGTGCGTGTGTGTGTGAGAGTCCCATCTGCCGGGAAGAAAGTTTCTTTCGTTCTTTCTGTTTTTTTTTTTTTGGTGCAAAGCAGAGACAAAGGGAAATTCTCACTTTGTCCCGCTTCCGCTGCCTTCATTGAGCCGCAGCTCCTTGGCCAGGACACTTTCCATTTTCCAGCTCTGTTTGAGCAAACACAGTTAACCAGGCGATGCTTTTACCCCGAAGGAGTAGCAATTAAGACGCAGAGCAACCTACAATTTTCTCCATTGTTTTTCTCCCTTTTTTCTTAGAGAGAAAGACAAGGAGAGAATCAAAACAATGGCTGTGCCCTCTTGTCAGCTCAATTTTCAATTAACATCGTCTTCCGAATGGCTTATATTGATATAGAATAGTATCTGAGCTTATCCTTGAGGGCTTTTCAAAGCAAAGGGATATGATAACATGTTCTAAAGTTCTTGAAAATATAGAAAGAGAATGTTGAGTTAGTGATAAAATCCTTAATTTAAGGCCTTTAAGCATGCTACAATTTATTTAAAATTTTAAAGTATTACTCTTCCTGTAAACACCATTTAACAAATTGTATAAAACATATAAAACAGTATGAAAGTCATGTATATAAGTCACAAAAGTGAGCTCTTTCAATAAGAAATTGATGTCCAAATGCGATGATATTTCGCCCTGAAGTATACACGCTTGTGTGTGCATGTTTGTGTCACCTTCATGTACGATTTCAATAATGAATGAGCCGAGTCTGGCGGAGTCGCTCCAATTGACTTGGCCCCGTCCATTAATAATCCACATGGCATATAAATCAATCATGCGACAAGCTGATAAACATCCAACAGCTATACAAATATGTATACGAGGGGTTATGCGAGTGTGTGTGTGTGTGTGTGTTGTCATCCACGTGTGTGTTTGTGTTTACACTGAAACACATAAACATTCGCTGGCCAGAGCGACGAACGTGTCGAATAATTCGGGGTTTGTCTGCAGGAAAGCATTTGGATTTTATTGGATTTTATGCCACTCTGCGGAGGAGCAGCTGCCATCTATTTTTAGTTATCCGCTCGTAACTGCGCAACAGTTGAAGCTGAGACCAAGAATCTATTTATAGTCTAGGCCCGGAGAGCAGCTGCCGGAGAGCTTTGCCGGAGAGCGACAGCAGGATTTGGGATAATTCCACTTTTGCATGGACATGAAGCGCTCTTAAAGCCAACGGAATAAATACAAACAAACAAGAGAGATGCAGGTGGAGTTCGATTTTAATTTCAGATAGAGAAGAGGTAAATCATGTTTATTATTTTTGCTGACACAAATAATTGACTTAAATGACTGAATTTCCAGTTTTTTAACTTTCAAAGAATATCACTCGTACGTCATGTTGTTGCAGCAGCCAAACATTTGCACTTTTAAAAGCCACAAAAAGTATATATCAATCGTATATGGAATATATATATATATTCTGTGACTCAAACATTTATATATTTCCATTTTCGTTAAAGTGTAAGAGGTCTGAATGCATTTAGTTGCCAGAATCTCCTTTTAATCCGCATAAAACACATGTGCAACCTTACATTTGCAGCATTAAAACCATAAAAGCTCTTTGATAATTCCTAGAAATGCTTTCCTGAGTTTACCTTCAGTCATAATTTTCCCAGAATAATATGAGCATTTCTTGTACATTTTTAAGACAAATCTCAATTATAGCTCTGCCTTGACAACTCTTGACTTCTCCGGGATACTCTTCTAGGAGGAATTTCCATTCAGCTGCCAAGTATGCTACGGTTAATAAACAAACCTCTTCGTCCTGTATTGTTGGGAGGTTGACAAATCTGATCCCTTGAAAGGAAAGGAGGAACATTTCGCTGCCATTCTTTGGCTGTTTGTGTTGTGCTGCATCAAAATGCCAGAGAGCCGGGTTCTAAGTCCTCTCCACTTGGCTATAATATGCAAGGCTTTCCTGTCCCCTGTTCCTGCAATGCTTCTTTGCATTTCAAATGTCTAAAATGGAGCCTTAGAGCTGCCTGGGCTTTAAGTGCTGCCGCCCAGTCAGCCAGCTGTTTCAGGCTTTCACTGCCACTTCCACTCCTTGTCTTCCCTTAACCCATTTCATCGACCTCTTAGTCTCCTTTCATTTCTCCCATTTCTTTTTTTTTTTTCCTTAGTGCGCACAATTACACAACAACAATAAAAGAAAAAGGTAGCCGTAATCAGAAAAACGTAAAAATTCTACAAGCAGGTAACGAAAATATTTGAAATTGCTTTTTGCTTTTGCCACCCCGTTGAAGGTTCGTCCTGCGTTCCTTGTCCTGGCATTCCGTCTGCCTAATGGCGTATATTTTAGGCAAGCCTGGCTGCCCCAGGACTCGGTTTCGGTTTCTGTTTCGGTTTCGTCTCGTTTTATTTATTTTTTGCCGCCTTTCCTCACTCCCTCAATCTTAACGATGTCGAGGACACATCTTGGTTGACATTTTTTGTTTTGCTGGAACGCCGGGGAACCAGTGCCTTGATAAGGTTAATTGCCCATTCATGCAATATACCCTTCATAACCCAGTGGGCATGCTAATAACTCCTTCAAGGAGCCACTCTGCATTGGAAGGACCAACTTTGAGGGTATTTCCAATTCGATATGGAAGTAGGTAAGGCTGCCAGCTTATTGTGTTTCTGCTGAAGATATGTATTTCGCAGTCTTTTGCCTGTCGCACATATCGAATTCTGATTTGACGCTCATCGACAGCGACATAACACAAATATTTTGGCACACACAGCAGGCGACACAACATTTTGCGACAGTTTTGCCAGAGGTCATCGGAAATTGGTAGCAGGAGGATACATGTATATCGAGCTTATGAAGGATACTTATTGTCGCATATTAGAGCAATATGAATTGAATACCCAATGTAAGTGAGCCCATTGACATGGCAACCTGGCCCCAGCCAGAGTCTTCAGAGCCTCAATAGTTCAGTGGTCAAGGGACAGGCAGGACCGTCTCCACTTAAGGGTGCTCTCCCAATTTAACAAAGCCAAATGAGATCGCATTACTAATGCTTTTCATGCAAAATGAATGTCCAGGCCAGGGAAATTTAATATTGTCTGGCAAGAGTCTTCCAATTATGATTCAAATTAAGGTATTAAAATTAAAGGGATTTTTAATTAGTTTGATTTTGGTAGATGATTAAAGTAATGTAATTAAATATGTACTTTTGAATTTATAGTGTTGATTCTTTCCTTTTATATTCTTAAAACCAAAATATCTATAGTTTATCCTTCATTTTAGTTGAAGCATATTTATTTAAGGCTTAAAGTTCTCTAATTTCATGCTAATATTTCATTTCTTGCTCTATAATTTCAGAGAACCTCCTTTAAATAAAAGCCAATAAGAATATTTTATTGAATTGATTTTTGAAATTACCACAGATCCCACTGCCAAAGCCTTTTAAATGACTACAAAATCCTTCAGTTATTGAGCTTTGTCTTCAAAAATCCAGTTTCATTGAAAATTAAAAAATAAAAATAACAAGTCTCTAGCTTTTACAACCAGAAATGTGTGTATTTGTTTTTGGTTTGCGGCCCCAAACCCATTTCCCTGACCATTCTGACCACAGAAACCACAAAAAAACATAATACTAACAAAAGAGGCGTATGTCAAAAACAATTGGAGTGTCCGGAATAAAAAAGGAATTGCTCAACAAGAATAAACTAAAAATAATTATGAATAACAAAAGTTGGTCGGGCTGTCGACAACAATAAACATTTCTATTGCAATTATCGTTGCCGCTTTTGTTGAGTGAAATTGAATGACAAGTTGTTTTTTATTCATTTTTATTTCTTGCTGTTTAACCTTTATGCAAAACAGCAGCGAAAAAGGCAAAAGTCGCAGTGCCAGCGAGTGGTTTTAATGAAATGCCCACAAAAGTCTTTGAAGTCCTTCGTCCACATTCAATTGGAGAGCGTTCGGGAACGGATGGATGAAGTGGGTTTGGGCGTTGCCAGGACGCAGCAATAAAGCACACAAGTGCCAAACGACGAACAACGAACGAACGAGGAACGGGAAATGCCGCGGCAAACGGAAGCAAAATGGAAATTATGATAAGAAGTTCGGACAGTCATTAAAATGGAACTGGACACTGGCATTATATAGTCGCTGGGAAAATAAAAAGCAAACAGTGAGAACACAACTGCGTTAGCTGGAACGGTGAGTGAATCTCCCCGGAGGCGCAAAAAGGGGTCTGGCGCAAAAATATGTCTCGATGTTAAGTGCTTCATTTAATTAACAAAGTTGACATGAAAGCCTGGTTCTGGCCAGGCCCCAAACCGTTGTCATCCCGCACATTTCATTTGTTCGTTTCGCTCTTTAAAGATACCCTAACCGAAGGGGCAGGGTCTGCACCTTGGCAAGGGAAGTTTGCCAAGATTTGGAGCTTTCTTTGAGGATTACTTTTTCAATTGATTGTTCGTGAGGACACCTCTTTCTGGGTAACCCAAGAATAAAGAAAGAAAAGCCTTTTAATTCAGGGCTCTTCCCCTTATTTCACTCTTCCCTTTTATCCGTTTGCTTCACTTCTCTTGCCTCCTAATTGTTTGTCTTTGTAATGGAGGAGACACAACAGATGGCACCACTCATACGCCAGGTGGGCCGCCAGGGCATACTTTGGTTAATTTGATTCGGAATTTGCATTCTGATGGCAATGCACGTGCCCCTGGGTGGGTGTGTTTGCTGTTGACACGGATTTAGCATAAATTTAATTAGAGCAAAAACCAAATTGGAGCTGATTTTTAATTAACTGTGTATATACCACACACAATATACCCCTCCCTCCCTTGCTCTCCAGCCTGTTGCTGTTTTTGTTTACTTTTATCAGCGAGCATATGTGTGGCGGAGTACATTTGTTATCCTATTTCCCCCCCCCCCAGCCAAGCCTCAGTCCAAAGGCCATAAAAACAACAGCTGCACATTTCGCACAGACACCACAAAATGATATAAGGCAGCAAATTGCACGGCACATTTCACATATAATACGCATAATACTTGTCGTATACGTGGTCATAATAGTTTGCCCCGATAAAGCGGCGGTCATTAAAGTCGCCCCGGGGCCCAAAATGCCATCAAAGCCGCACATCAGACATCAGTCGGAAAGCTCACCATGTTTGTTTGCCATGATTAAAGAAAATACGCATTACGTACATTACGTATACGCCGCGTCGGCCTCGACTTTGCCGGGATTTATAGTAATAAATGCATCGGTAGCTGGAAGCTAACATATATATTGATTCACAAAAAATGCATGAATGCCTTATGGCGAAACATAATAATAAAACAGATTCGCGTTTGGTTTGATGTTATTAGACACGAATCATATTTTCAGCTGGACACTCAGGTGTTAATAATATATCGCACATATACACGCTGGCCATGAATAATAATTCACCGAAAGGGTTTTTGTGTCTATGTTGAATTTAAAGGCTTTAAATAAATAACGAAGAGTGGCATCAATATTTAAAAAAGCCATGAATGCTTTGGTTATCTTTAATTGTCACTGGCAGGCGACTGTCGATTTGGTAACGATTTTCCAGTGTTAGCTGAGAATGGTTTCAAGGACTCACCTGCTAGAAAAGGACTTCTCCTGCTCGAGTGTTCCCCTTTAACTTTTATGGCTGCATAAATTGACACGAGACTGGGACTTGACCAGAGCTTAAAATTCTGATGTAAATTTCTGCTGGAAAGTTGCTTCTCCTTTTAGGTTTTATTTGTTGAATTTGTTTTTTTGATTCTGCTTCGTCTTCTATGCGGATATTTTCGTGGTATTTATTTTAGCATAATTTTTGGGCTGTGCACTTTTCGTTTCCCGTTTCTCGCTTCTCGTTTCGTCGAATTTCGCTTTCCGTTTCAACTTGAACAAAACATTCAGAAGCATATTTAATGGGGCATGACCAAGGCTGAGATCGTAAAATAAATGGTTATATTCTGTGGCCCCGAGTGCAGTGTGCTGTGTAGTGTCCTGAGTCGGTGTCCGGTTCCCTATGCCATCCTCAGTCCCCATATACGATGTGGTGTGCTGTGTGCTCTGTGCTATGGTGTTCTATATGCAACAGTTGTCGCGGGGAGAGAAGGAAGCTGGAGCGAGGAAATGGGAATGGTTTCGGGCAAATGGATTTTTATTTTATAGCCTGGCAATAAAAAGCGAAACTGCAGGCCGCGCAACAGTTTGCAATTATGTGCAAATGCAGCGTGACATGAACGGGAGGATCCGGTCGTCGCTTTGCTACGCTTATCCTTGGTCCTGCACGCAATTTGGCTTTAGTTGTTTCGCTGCACCACTCCTCAGTTTAATTCAATTCAATTTGTTGTTAGTTTAGTCGAGTTTACATTTCGTTTCGTTTCATTTCACTTGGCACTCGCGCACTCACTTTCACACTCCCGATTTGGTGGGTTCGGTTAGTTTTTGTGGATGGCTCTGGAGGATATTTGGGAGTCCCCGACGACTGTGTGCTCCTCGGCTCCTGATTGCTGGGCTTCCTCTGCTGCTTGATTGAGAGAGAGAGCTACTACCTCCAGCGCCGCCTGCCAACAGCGAACTGAGCTGCTCCAGTTTCGCGTTTCACCTTATAAGCCGTGCAACCATCGCACTGTTGCTGCTCCTGCTGCTCCTGTGACTGTGACTGTGCTATCTTTAAATGCGAGTCCTGCTTGGCTTCCAGCCTGCCTTCAGTCCTCTGATAAGAGCCTGCAATGGTGTGCGTGTGCCGGAGAGCAATAGAGAGAATTTGTGTGTAAAAGCTTCTCGAGAGAGAGAGAGAGGGTCAGTGCGATGTTTTTTGCCTCGGGTTTCTCTCGAACAAAGCTCGGCGGGGAGTTGGTCCGTTTTTGATATTTGAATTTCAAATTTAATGGTTTCACAATTGCAAAATCATGTTTTATGTAGAGTCTTAAAATATATTTTGTAAGTATTTAAATTTAGTGTATAACTTAAATTTACAAAATAGAAGTTTCTATGGATTTATCAGTGAAAAAACTTTGTTTTTTTTTGGTTACACATAAACATTATAAGATAATGGAAACATTTTTTGAACCTTAAGAATTTTTGTCTTTCAGATGACCTAAACCGAATTCTTTAAATTGATATTTTGACGTATATGATATATATTTTTTTAATATAAAAATAAATAAAAATAAAATTATAATACCCTGCAATAGTAGAAAAATTAGATGAAAGCCATTCCGCAATTATATTTTAATTTAAAAAAAAAGTTGTAATTTAATCTTAAAGAAGCTGAATTAATGTACATGCTCTTAACATTCATACATTTCCGTATAAAATAAATATTTAAAACTTTCAAATAAACATAGAATTATCCCTTCCGGTTCTATGCTTCATCCTGGCTTGTTGATTTGGGTTCGCCATGAATGAACTTCCTCCTGTTGCATATGTTTTTTGTGGCCAAAGTGAAAAGGGGGACTTGGCCTAGAAAGGAAACATAGAACGCCCGACCCTCCTTCCCGCCATGAAGTTCAAGATGAAGGTTAGCTCCAAAAACTCGAAAAGCTGCCGGGAGAGCTTTTCCGCTCTCTGGCTTTCTCCCTTCGACGCTCTTCGCTCTCTCTTTTTCTCTCTCTCGCCTGTTGACTCTTATTCGCTCCTCCGCTTCGATTTGTTTTGTTTCCTTTTTTGTTTTCCACCATGGCGCCCCAAAAATTATGATGAGCTCCATCAAGCGACGGCGCTTAGCGCGCGTTGGCTTCCTTCCTGCGCTTTGGCCACTCACCGCCCACCAAAGACCACCTTGAGCCGCCCACCACAACCACCCACCTGCCCACACAAATCCTCAGCACTCACATCCTTAACCGCTTAAAGATTACACACGAGAAAAAAAAGGAATGAAAAACATGATGACTTGTGGAGAATGTCTTAGTTAAAGAAAGTTCTAATTACTAATTTTTAATTACTTTAACTATTCGATTTAATTACATTAATTATTAAGTAATATTCTTAATTGTTATCCAATGATTTCAATATTTTACCAATCTTTTATAACGACTGATGTGACAGATTATGTATTTATTTGCATTAATTATAAATCTTCTTTCTTTCTTTCAAGCTAGGCTACCAAGTTCCCAATTTTTGTCCATGTGCACTTTAGCTTTTTCAGCTTTTTGTGGGCTGCCCAAAATCTGAATCCGTGCGGAACGAAAAAGAACAGAACGGCAGCAGGACCCGGAACCCCGCCTCTTGCCCGGTGACCCAATTTCATGCCTCCACGTACACGGCGCTCAGCAACGGAGACAGGCATCTACGCTATATACGCCGTGTCCTGGCAGCAGCAGCAGCATCGGCAGCCACAGCAGCATCAGCATCGACATCGACAGCGGCTGGCAGCGTGTCCGGGGATTGAAGGCATGTGCCTGCCGTGCCCACAGATTTGCAGTCATACCTTCCGCCTGATTGGCCTGGGACTTTGGCATTTGCGGCCCTGGGTGTGGATGGCTGGAGGTGCGAATGCGACACATTTTTGCATTCTGCATTGTTGGCAGTAGGCATCAGATGATTGATTGTCGAAGGGCAAACAACAGGATCTGCTGCCACCCCTTTTGGGCTGTCAGGGACAACGCCAGACATCCCTCTCAAAATTAAGCAGCTTAAATAAGCGACAATATCGAGGAGGTAAAAAAGCGAGGCCTTGTCGCAGGATGGGAGATGGATGGGAGGACTCCCAAGTACGCCGTAACTAACTATTCTCGTTGCTCTCTTGGACTGTGAAAATGATAAAAGTTTTGTGCGTCTCTTCTCAACATAGCTTCCCTGCTATCTTTTCTTAATTTGAGTTGGGCCAAAGCAGCCAAAGTTGTTCGCTGTCAATGATGTGAACTTTTGAACTTTGATTGGTTGCCTCACTCATACAGGGGGGGGGGGGAGAGAGGGGTATAATCACGCACACTGAGACCTGAGAGGCTTCGAAGATAGTACAGGAGCTACTATACCTTCAAACGCTTTAATTTTAGGCCTCTACTTCAAGTAAAGTTTGGAAAAATAAAAAAAACTACCCTAAACTTATTCAGAAACAACCTCAATTTTACAATTTAAATTGAGATATTACAACTACCTCCTTAAGCTTTCGTCTAAAAAATCCTTTAACCAAATTGAATACATTTCACGAATGTCTGAACAATGGAGAATATACACAATAAGACAAGACAAAACGTTGCCTGCTTAAATGAGCCAAATAAGCAAGCTTAAATACCCCGAGCCACTTGAATGGAATGCCAATGATATTCTCCTAAAGGCTGCCCTGCTCTGCTCCACTCTGGAAAATGCATTTCCCAGCTTCATTAGGCTGCTGCTCCAGGTGCGTCGTTGCTGCCTAATCCCGGAGCTGCACTCGTAACCCCCCGAGATAAGCCCGCACCCAGAGCGGCTTTAGCCGGAATGTAAGGAGCAGCTTGGCCGAGGTAAAATGCAAATGAAATGGAGGTCTGGGGAAATGCCAAAAGCCTGCACTCGAAATGTCAGTTATTTTTAGACCAACCAAGTCAACCGATACAAATCACTTTCGCTAATTATGCCCGTCGGACCGAACTTCGGTTATCTAAAGACAGGCCAACACGGACACGCAGAGAAGTACGGCGAAAGTCAAGGTTGAAACTGACACCATGGACGCAGCTGGTCACGACCAAAGTTCGACTTGGTTTTTCCACGTAATCGAGGGGCCCTCAGCTGCACAAAAATCCTTCTGTCTTCTGGGAAAAACGTGTAAATGACAGAGATATGAACCTTCAAAAGTTCCTGGAATATATGCTGGGTTTATGGGATCAAGGTTTTCAAGTCACTCACGGTACCATCTCTGCTTCAAAAAAAAAAAACAGAGAGAAATGAAAAAGCTTAGCACACATTTGCGCGCCACACGTTGTGACAATTTTTCGGCTGGCCAAGATAAAGTGCGGCGATAGTCGACGACTCACCAATGTCCACCCAGCCATGTCTGGGCCAGTGGCCGCTCCCGCCGCTTCCCGACGCGTCAGTGTTTTTCGGGTGAACCACTCGACGTTCGAGTTTGCTGGGAGTGCCATCGCATTTCTGCCACCTGAGGTCACGACAGTGTCGACCGCTTCGACCGTCTGTGGCTTAGTTTAATTAAAGTTCTCTTGAAAATTCGACGTTGCGCATTATGGCTCTATTTGCCGGCCTGTCTGGCTAGCTGTCAGCCGAAACGCTGGGAATTGAGTAATTTATTTTACCCCAGGCAGGTGCAGCAGCAGCAGCAGCAACAGAAGCATCAACAAATTGTGCACACGTGGCGTATGCGTGTTGCGAGTGCTTTAATTGTTTGTCGTGCATCGCTTGCAATTTTCGCTTTACTTTCATTTTCCAGAGCTCTGTAAGAGCATTTATTTATTTTTTTTTATTATACCAAAGTTTCACATTGTCTGCTCTTTTTTGTTGCCCTCCCCGTTGTCTGCAAAGTTTTGTCACCTAAATCATTTAGCCGAATATTGCTGGGGCCGTAAAGCAGACAACATTAAACGAAGTGCCAGGTAAGCACCGTCACGAACCGCAGAGCAATTGTTAAAACTCAGCTCTGCATATAGCAGGTAAGGGAGCTATAAAGCTGGTTATACTTTTGAGTCTGAGTCGTGAAAAATATTGAAATTTTTGACGCTTACAAGTTGGGCTTTTAAAGAAGTCCCAGTAGTGGTGATTATTCGTAAATTACGCTGAAGCCTTAAAAAGCAAGGAAAGGTAAATTTATTTTACAAAATGTATATTTATGACATTTTTGTGTCCAACTACTGCATAATAATTAGTTCTTACGAAAGCTAAAACTAGTTAAATTTCGCTTCCCCGAATGTCGTGTGGTTTTGTGGACATTTTCAGAAAATGCAAAATAAGAACACACCAAAATCGGATCCATCAAGGTCACCACAAAGCTCCGTTCGCAGTCTTGTTGGGCAGCGAAAATGTTTTGACTCCTTTCCCCTAAAGCCACCGCCGCAAAAACCCCACCTAGCGGCTCTCCATCTCCGCCGCGGTGGTCCATCGATTCGCTGGCTTGGCAGTTTACAAGCCGCACAGCACACTCTGTGCACACATTTCGAGGCTGTTTTCGCTCATTTACCAATTTGCCGAGGCGCTGTTGGTCCCATCGGTTGCGTGTGGCGTCTATTACCCACTCCTGTGGCCATCGATGATCGATGCGTCGGCGGTGGCGTCCAGGAATTATGACCGGCGATAGCAGGAGCACGCACAGGTTCACCTTGCTTTGCCTAGCCGGTGGGTGGCCTTGTCCTTTGAGGCGCCCGAAATGTCTGTCGCGGCTCGCATGGAAATTGGTAATATTCACTCAATTTATTGACTAATTGCATTTACACTAGCTAATGAAAACGCTCAAATGCCAAATAAAATGGGGAATTTATCAAATTCTCTCACGCGGACAACGGGGCGCATGAGTAATGGCAAATCAACGTCTGAATATTTGAAATGCTAATTTATAAAATGGCCTCCGCTGATTCGCCATGATATAGAGTGGGGCGAACGCACCGCCCAGGTATTAGGCATTAGGTGTGAAGGTATAATTTACGCGGAGATAAATGGAAAACTCGTTAGGCTTTTTGACTCTCAAGCAGCCCGCCCAGTTTAGTTTTTCGTCACGATTTTTGTTAATATACCCAACCCCCCTTGGTCTGTTAAATGAATGTCGACAAGTTTGTGGTGCGGTCAGGAAGAGCCAGTGCTTGCCTCGTCTTACCTGTCGCCCAATCTGCAGGTGACAGGCGGTGGACGAATGCAAGAGGCTCTCCATAGGAGCCAGGACTCCTTAAAACTGACGGCAACTTTCCAATTAGGAGGCTAAAAAAAAGTTTCCCCTGCTGCCTGCTAAATAATTCAATTGTTTTGCCATGTCCGCCGGGCTATCAGCAGCTTGTTTTTGACTTTTGAAGATCCTTTGTTATGGCACACCACATAATAATATTTTATGCACTTGCAGCTTGCTTAATTAGTGTGAATTCAAGAAGCTCTCCCCTTGGCCAACTTTCATCTGTGGGCTGGCCAGTTTGTAGTTGTTCTTTGGCCACGTCGGCATTTAAGTTTTCCTCTCCACTGGCACACAAGTTGGGGCTTTAATAAGTGTTGCTTTTGAATAGTTTAATAATTATTTTCTATTCAAAAGGTGATGAAATAATTTATATTTTTTTGTAAGTTTAGAGTTGGAAAAGTTTTTTAACTGATCAAATTGAATTCAATTAATTGCTTTGCTGTTTACCGTGTACTTAAATTTATTTTGTTTTTTTTCTGCCTGTGTGCTTAGCCTGAGCTCGGCTAGGGGCAGCTAATTAGAAAAAGAGGGCCCTCATAGAAAGGACATGCAGGGAGGATATCCTGCACATTATGCTTTCTGTTTACCTCCTGTGAAAGGGAGACACAAACAGCAGATGAAGGTTGTTTGCAGCTCGCATAATCAAGGGCGGCGGGGAGGACGAAAGGCAAACACGGAAACAACTTGTTGCAACTACAAGCGAATAAAGTGTGTACATATACAAGCTCATGTGTGTGCGAGGACACAGGTCCTGCCGAGAGCTGGGGAACTGGGTGCGGAAGTGGGCTGAAAGTGCGAAAGGACGCTCGTTTCTCGGATTATAAATAATTTATATTGTTTGCCGAACAGGTAAAGAGTTTCCACTCGGCCCGGGATATTTGCTCAAGTCCTTCAAGGGGGCGAGAGCAAACGAGTTGGAATTCGAGAGGGAACTTCGATTTTATCAGCATAAAAGGACCTTTGACCTTGTCGGCCAATCAACTGCTAACTGAAATCCAATTAGAATGCACATTTTTTATGGCTCCGTCATGGGTAAACTGGATCGAATGGACCCGCAGGAATAGTGTCCATTACAACAATCGCTTTTTACATATTGTAAACATCACAAAGCGCAATTGTTGCCCGCACAAAGGACTCGCTCACACGCACACATGGAAACGCGGGAAAACAATGCCGGGAAAACAAACAAATGTCGAATATAAAAAGAGGGACGAGGAGAGGCTGGTTCCCATGGAACCTATGAAAAAGGGGAGAGAGGGAATATCGCACGCTGTGATAATTGAAATTCTGTCGCGCACAGCGAACGTTTCCGCTAAGCGCCGGCAACCAGAAATGGGCACGAGTCCCACCTCCAACTCCACATCCTGCTGCGGAACCAAATCGAACTCGAGGACAACGCAAGCCCCGCTATCCAGGAACAATGTAACCGAGTGGCGACAGGAACAACAGAAGCTGCGAACAGCCCAAATGGGGAAGCCTTTCATTTGGCAACTTTACAGGCTGAGTGACTTCCCGGCTTCCCCCCCCCCCAAGTCACCATTTGGTGTTACTCCTGGCTATTTCTAGTCCTGTCTCTGGGGCGATAACGCCCTCCATTGTTCCGCCCAAAGTGTCATAATTGTTTTTGTTTGCACTCTCCATTTATTTAAAGTGCCGGTTCGTTAGGTCTTTGTTTCTAATACGGGCCTATGCATTGGGGAGTACAAGGATACTTGCTTCCTTAAGGCCTCAAGGGGGTTTTTTCTTGTTCTTGACTTATTAACTTTGGGGAAAGAGTTTAAATACAGGTAATGTAATAAATTTCCCTTAGAATTTTGAAAGGTTTTCGGAAATGTTTTGAAATTTACTTATGAGCGAGAAAAGTAGAAATATTCTGTATGTTTTACTGGACTAATATGAATTATATTTTAAAATATTTTAATATAAATAAAGAAATAAATATTTAAATTATCACTTTTGGTAAATTAAAACCGATTAAGGACATGTTTTAGCATTATTTTCCAATCTACTAGTTCAATATTAACTTACCAAAATTCAACGAGTTCCTATAGCCTTCACTCTCCATCCCTGGCTACTTATCAGCTGTTTACCGGCAAACTATATATTCATATTCTTCCAATTCGATTTTTTAAAATTTTTAACTTAAACATGCAACGTTTTGTGAAGATATTTGGCCAGCAAACATGCAAGGTAATCGGCATGATACACGTGGATGCCCTGCCAGGTGAGAGAAAGACCACAATCCGAACCGAACACTGCTAATCCGACGGAGTCTCAACATCAGGAACACCCCGATACACCGGCAACTGGAAGCAGACTATTGAAAAAGCCATCTACGAGGCCAATCTGTACAAGAAACACCAATTGGTAGGATATAAATTATATACATAAGAAGCTTCATTTGAACTTCCAGCATTATCCTTCCAGGATGCTGTGCTCATAGAGAATATGCACGATATTCCCTACATTCCCGAACGTCTCCTGGGACCTGAGATAGTGGCCTGCATGACACGACTGGGACAGGCAGTACGAGAGGTGATACCCAAAGAGACACCTTGCGGCGTCCAGGTGCTTGCCTGCGGGAACAAGCAGGCGCTGGCGATTGCCAAGGCCAGCCAGCTGCAGTTTATACGCAGCGAGGGCTTCGTCTTCGGTCATGTAGCGGATGAAGGCTACACGGACGCCTGTGCGGGCGACTTGCTGCGCTACCGCAAGCTGATTGATGCCGAGGATGTGCTGATTTTTACGGATCTCAAGAAGAAACACAGCTCCCACGCCATAACAGCGGATGTCAGTCTCCTGGAAACAGCCCATGCAGCCGAATTCTTCCTCACCGATGGCATTATCATCACAGGAACAGCCACGGGACATGCAGCCAGTCCGGAAGATCTCCAGCAGCTATCCGGCCGGGTTAAGGTTCCTCTGCTAATCGGTTCTGGCGTGACCAAGGAGAACATTGCTAGTTACTACAAGCAGGCCCAAGCTGTTATAATAGGATCTCATTTCAAGCGGAATGGTAGCTGGCTGGAAGAGATCAGTGAGCAGGCCGTCGAGGATTTCATGCGCCAAATCCGCGAGCTGCGACAAGGCTTCGAGTAATGTGAATTGTAAATTTGTTTTATTATATTTGTAAATGATTTTTTAAATAATCGATGTATGTTTGAAGTCATCTAATACTAGAATAGATTGGCAAAGAAATCATAGATTCGCTCACGCAATGAAGCGGGCTTGGGTGTTGCCGCGTCACCTCCTTCGTTGCTTGGGAATGCAAAGGGTTTCTGGTCCATGGCCAGAGACCCGGCATCCAAAGTGTCGTCAAACTTGACCCGCTTCTTTTGCGGCGGTGAGCAAATCTCCTCCTGGCTCCTCATGCCTAAATGCACGGGAAACATGTGCTCACCATTGAATAGATCCTCGCGTTTCACCACTGTCGGAATGGTGTTGTCAACATTGTGAGTCCTGAAATATGACTTCGAGTCCGAGTAGCGACTGGCGAATCCGTAGCTGGGATCGTGATCGCTATTAGGGGCCGGCACATTGCTGCGCTTGAGGATGCCTCGGACATTGGCCACCTTATCGCCGGTGGCAATCTTTTTATACAACTTGGAGATGCGGTTCTCCTTAGAAGTGGCTTCTCCCGATCCTCCCGGCTGATGGCGCAACTGAACTGAGGTAGGCGGCGGCGGTGGTGGTGCTGGTGGAGCCAAACGCTTCATAGACACAGAAGTTGCGGGGTTTCCGTTTATATGTCTGATATTTGGAGGCCGCGAGATGGCAGCGGGAACCTTGCGCTTGCGCGGAAAGCAAGCACTATCATCGGTCTCCTCCTCGGAATCAGTACTACGATTCTTGTTACGGAACACCGTTTCATATTCGCATTTACGTTTGTTGGGACTCAGTACATAATCAGTTCCAAACTTTTTCATGTCCTTCTTGCGAATGGGCGTCCTCTTGCTCGAGTCCTTGCGCAACGTCTTGCGACACTGAACATGCAGATCGATGGCGTCGCGGATGAAACCCACCCAGGTGCGCGCCAGCTGCACATCGCCGGTGCCAAAGATAATGCCATCGCTCTGGCACGTTAGCTTGAAGTTTCCCGGCAGCATTTCATAAACTTTGCACTTTTTCAGAGGGAAAATGCAGCAGCACTCGAGGGAGTTCTCCACAGCGGTGTGGGGAGCACGATCCTTGACCAGCTTACAGTACATGAATATATCCGACATGAGCACACAGTAGCGTTTGATTTCGGTGCCCTTGTGCGTGATCTTCTGGAGGATGCCCTCCTTGATAACACGTCGCGAAGGCTTCACAATGTTGGGCGTACGATTCACCAAAGAGTTTTGCAGGTGAATGAGATACTGGGTGATCTCCTGCTCCTCCACACAGGTGTTGATGTGAGAGGCGGTCGCCTCGATCTCCTTGACAGATTCTGGAAAGAAAAACGTATTATTGGAAGTCTTAATTAAGGTTTTCTTGTAGATCCTACCCTTAAGCAGCTTGTAGTCCGCATCCGCCGGGCTCGTGTAAAGCAACACCTGCTCTAGAAGAAGCTTATACCTCGGCACCCGCTGAATCGGAACGATCATCAGGGAGTTGAGCTTGCGCTGCACCTCAGGACGACTCTCGGTCTTCTCCAGAAACTTCCGGAAAACCGGGTTCTTGCTGATCAGATCTTGGATGAGAAACAACGCACCGCGATAGTCAAAGGCGTACACCGAGTACAGCTTAAAGAACGGAGCCATTTTCAGGAAGGCTTGCGCCACATTCTCCATATTCGCCTCCAGCTCGCGCAGGAACTCCCCATTCAAATTGTGGATCATCTCGATCTGGCCAAAGAGCAGCGTATGATTGGAGCCATCGATGATTGCCTGCTCCTTTAGTGGGCGCACAAAGTAGTTCATGAGCAGCTCTAGCTGCTCCAGATAGGACTTCTCCGACGAGATGATCTCCTGGATGGCCTGCAGACGAAAGCCCAAGCGTTTGCCAGACTCTGGATTGGGGGAGCCAATGGGACTGCTATTGTTGCTGTCCAGCATGGAGCAGACTGAAGAGCGAATATAAATAAGCAATTAGAATATGAAACACACCTGGCGACGCTTTTCTCACCTTTCCTGCGTGACTTTGCCGTGAGTAGATTTCTCTCCTGCAGGACTTGGCGCAGCTCCCGGCTGAAGCTGAGCGGCGTATGCGGCGAAGGTACAAAGCCATTACCAAATCCTTTTTGTCTGGGCGTAAACATTTTCTTTTCAATTTCTATGCTAAGAGAAATAAAAAGAAAACGACGCCGCACCTGTCTTTTTGAACGAAGCCCGCTTGTACAGTGTGACCGTCGAGGGGCCTTGAAAATATACCAAAAGCCAAAAGTGCTGCAGCCCTGGTCTCGCCGAATAACGTAAAGTAAGTTCGCGCAACTCCGCTTTGGTCACACTGATCCCATTTATTTATTTTTTTATACGTGGATCGTGGCCCAATTTAGTTTTAAATTTAAATGTTGTTTTAGCCTTAAAATGCATGCAAAGCTTAGCGAAATGGAGTCGCGCATCGTGGCGCGACTGAATGCGGAGATCGGCAAGGATGCCAGCCAGCTGCACCGGGCCAAACACGTAGCCAGCCACTACAGGGAGCGGCTCCAAGCCTTGTACCAAACGGTGAGAGGCAAACGCTTTCGATTTACATGTTTTTTAATAACAAATACTTTGCCAGCTTGACTATGAGGATGCCCAGAATGTTTCCTGCTACAAATCTGCCTTCCAGTGCCAGCAACAGGTCTGCGAAAGCCTCGATTTTGAGATGGAGAAACTGGCGCAGTTCGGTGAGAAGCTGAAAACGAAGCTAAGGGAGTGTCAACCCGCACTGGACGGCGTGGCAGAGGACTTGGGACGGGTCCGGCAGCTACAGCGTCTGACGCAGTACCTGCGGCTGGTTCAAGATATCCAGGAAATCAGCGCTGCCTTGGGCAACGCCATCAATGGGAAGGACGAAGCCAAGTTGGTGAATATCTACCTAACGCTCTACGAGGGCAACGACTGCGAGCACAGCGTAGTAGGTCGCCTTCATGCCGTGCAGGCACCTTCACTGAAATCCTTCGCCGAACGCACTGCCATCTACTGGCACAAACAGCTCCTCAAGCGCCTGTCCAGCGAATTCGAGGCCGTGCTGAAGACTATGCGCTGGGCGCACCTTGAACAGCAGGCCCTCAACTACTCGCCAACCCGAGACACTGCCAAGGCCCAACTCCTGGCCGAATACATGTTCCTCGTCAAATCACCAGCGGAAGAGCATGCGCCTCTCCTAAGCATCACTCCCAGCATCGTGTGTCAGCCCATCAACCAGGTGGTGCAGCTCCTGCTGGCCCCTTACCGCCAGCGCTTCACATTTCACTTTACGGGCACCCGGCAAACGAATCGGTTGGACAAGCCCGAGTGGTTCTACACACAGATCCTCAACTGGGGCAAGGAGACGCATTTCTTTGTGGGCAAGACATTCCAGCCATCGGCCATGAAGGCAGGCAAGCTGGACTATAATCTCAGGGTAAGTTTAAGTTTATTTCACCTTCCATGAAGCTTAGACTAATGTCTTTATAGCTAGAGTTTATGCGAGGACTGGTACAGTTAACCATTGAAAAGCTGGCCGTGGACATTGAACAGATTGCCCAGGACGAGATCCTCTTCGCCCATCTGCTTGACGAGACGCTGGCCTTTGAGTCTGAGCTGCGGGAAACCTTCGGCTATCCGGCTAGCTTCCCCAGCGCCATTTCTGTTATCACACAGCCCATGTACTTGCTCCGCTGGATTTCCCTAGAAGAGCGATGTAAGATAAGGTGTCACTGCCCCCAATGCCCTGTTATTTAATATTAATTTTGCTTAGTCTGCGCGGAAAAAATGGATTACATACTGCAGGCGGAGACGCCGTTCCAGCTAATTGACCCCAACACTTTCGAGGACGATCTGAAGATACCGCGTTGTGCGGATCAGTTTATGCGGCTGCTGGACGCTATAAAAGATCGCTACTATGGGCTGATACAGCCTGGTCACCAGCTGCAGTTTCTGCAGTTGCAACTGGAGCTGATTGATAGCTTCCGAAGACGTTTAGTGCAGCTCCACAGCATCGGAGCTGTGCGCAGCATTCCCGTGCTGAACGCCATCAACTACCTGGTGATGGTGTTGCGCGAGTGGGGCGAGAACGTGCACTATCTGCACTTGCAATCGGCATTGGCCGGTCCCAATGCCTCCCAGATCAACTCGGTGTTTGAGCATGCCGTTGCCGAGCTGGAGCACTGGGCCAGTCAGCTTACGAAAGATCTGGCCACAAAGGCAACCAACGAGATGAAGGCCAAGTCGATGAGCTATCGAAGGGATGCATGGCCAACCATGCCGGAGCAGAACAGCAGAGAGCCGTTCATCCTCTCCCCCAGCGGCGGGGAAATGTTTCAGGTGCTGGTCACCCTGCTGCACAATTTGGAGAGCGAACTCTCCGCCAATCTGTTCAACCAAACGCTCCGCTTGATAGCCCATCAAATCGATGACTTCATGCTTGATAGCATGGTCATGAACACGAAGTTTGCGCCTGCGGGCGCAGCGCAATTCAATTATGACATGACGCGCAACTTATTCGCGCTGTTCGGCCAGTATACACGTCGCCCGGAGCTGCTCTTTAAGCGGTGAGTCATCCCGAAATATGCCACTTGTGCAATAAACATAAATCTGACACCTTTCACAATTCGATTCGCCAGAATACACGATGCCACCAAGCTATTGACGGCGGCCCGGGGTACGGCTTTGTTGCTGCTTGAAACGCTACGCAGTGGCCAGTCGGCGGAGGAGAAAACGAAGCCTCTAAAGGAACTGAAGGTGCTTAGTCTGGACAGCAGGCAGTGCATTGAGGTCTTGGAGCGGCGGACAGACATTAAAATGTTTTAAAAGAATGGAGTAAACTAAAGAATGAACGTTTAATGAATGGTTTTCTTTCTTCCCTGTGAGGTTTAGGATTTTTTAAACAATTATACGAGAGGGTTTTGCTCTAGTTTACAATTGAAACTGAAAATAAACTTGTAAATATGATTTTTGTTTCATTAATTCATTATATTCTTTGTTAATCTGTAATTTACATAATTTTTATTTGCAATTAAGGCTTGTGTATAAACATAGTAATCAAGACGGATTAATTAACTAATTTTCAATTACACCAGGACATAGTTTTGTACTCGTGTAAATGCTAGTAACTGCCACGAATGAAAGATATAGGTTCGAGTAACACACATACTATATACAAATACAATTAAATCCCGAATTTCCGCCCTGGGCGTTCAAGTCTTCAATGAGTTCTGGTTGTGTTTCATAGGATTTTGGATGTTTAGTTTAATTTGTAAAACGTTGACACAAAAAACATGCGGTAACTTTTGTAATAATAAAAAATTTGTCTAAAAATACATAGCGTAAAATAGCTTATTGATCGCCCTGACAACGCTCTTCAAGGCCGATCGGGGCGTATTGTATATATCCCCTTCGTCCCCGTCGTGGACAAAAACAATTGCAGTTAGTAAATACCAATTTGCGACTCGAGACGCACATCACACTTCAGCATCACCATCCGGTTCGTGGACCAGGATCAAGGGCGGGCCGCAGCCCGCAGAGAACAATTTTATGCCTACACTAAATAACCGATAATGATCCGATAATCTGCGGGTAGCGCTCCCTCGCTCCGTCCTTTGTTCCATCCATCCGTCTATTCAAAGTTCTGATAATTCTCGGCGCTGACGAACTGCGCCCGCTGCTGAGGAGTCATATTAAGATTGCCGCGATGCTTGTTGTTGTAGGCCCAGATGACGCCAGTAGAGATCAAGGCAATGGTCAGCCAGCCCATGAAGAAAAGCTGCACCCACATATGGTTGCCGTTGCTTTTATCCACGATTAAACCAGCCAAAATTGTGATGACGGCCAGGCCAAGATTCTGAATAGACTGGCAGAAGCCGTAGGCAGTGCCCAGCTGATACTCCGGAATGATGAGGGCCACCAAGGGCCATAGGCTGGCGGCCAGCATGGAATACGAGAGTCCCATCACGATCATACCCACGTACGGCGACAGCTGGGTGAACGTCAGCAGGGCATGGGCTCCGATGGTGGTCAACGTGGCCGTAAACACCCAGGTCACATTCCTGCCCACCTTGTCGATGATGAAACCGAACACGGGGCTGGATACCGCGGCAATTAGATACACCAGTGAGTCCACGGTATTAGCCTGAGCCGGAGTGTAGCCGAAGCGATCGACAAAGAACTTCTGTCCCAAGGCAATGAACGGGAAGATGGCCACATAGTAGGCCACGCAAATGATGGAGACCATCCAGAAGGGCGGCTTGAACGTGAAGATATCCGTGAGCTTGGGAATCTGGCCGGAGGGGTTGTTGTTCCGCTGCAGAATCCGTTCCGCTCGCTTGTCCATCCAGCCGAGGATGAGGGCGCAGATCAGCGACATCACGCACGTGAGAGTGGCCAGCAGCAGGACGACGCCCAGGGCCTGGTGGTCATGGTAGAATTTGCTAACATAGTCGTAGATGGGCTGCATCACCCAAAAGTTGACGGTGCTGCCTAATCGGGCCACCGACAGCTGCAGGCCGAAGACCATGTTCAACTCCTTGCCCTTGAACCAGAGCACCGCATAGCTGTTCTGGGCCACCGCCAGCGACTCTGCTCCGATGCCGAAGATAAACCGTCCCAGGATCATCAGCCAGAAGGCGTTCAGTATGCCACCGCTGGCGAAGAGCAGCTGGCCCACCAGCAAGATCATCATGTAAATAATTGTTCCCAGGCGGATGCCAAAGAGGCGATCGATGAGGAAACCGCCCACGAAGCACAGGATCACATTGGGCCACGAGTAGATCGAATAGATGAGCGTGAACTCCGTACTGGTAAGATTCAAGTCCCTCTTGAAGTCGCTCTGCAGGGCCCCGGGATTGTCGTAGCAGAAGTACGATCCAAAACCGAGTAGGCACATGAACACCAGCGCCATGAATCGATGGCTGGTGCTCGAGGGCATGCAGCAGCCGCCGGAGGGCAGTGCCAACTCATTGTCTTGCCGATTGTTGCTCCCGGGATTATCCTCCTCCGCCGCGTGCGACACCTCCTCGTTGTCCACAATGCGTTGCTCGTCCTCGCGCGCCATCGCTACCACCGTATGAATCGCTGGTTCACGTCGTACTGACCAGCGACTGGAACGGACCGCAGAATGGATGGGCGTATCAGAGTTTGTGCGATTTATCGGGTTTCGTTCGTTTGTTATTATTTTCTTTTTTCTTTTTAAGCTTTATATTTCCTGCGTTGCAGTTGTTTTTCGCTTTATTTTTCGCCGTTTCTGCAAAATAATTGTATCAGTTGTGTTTTGTGTGTGGCTTTGTGTGTGTGTGTGCGATGAACTCTTCTGCTTTCTGCTTTGTCTGCTTCTCTTATCTCGCTGCTTTAGTTTTTGTTTTTCTTTACTGTACTACTAAACCTTTGTCTAACGCTAGTTGTTGTTGCTTGCGTGGGTTATCACTTTTCACACTCCACTTACAAGTTGAGTTCACTATGCCAATATATGCACGGTGATTGCTGGCGTTCGCCCGCACTTTACTGCTGCTCGAATGAAATAATATTGTTTCGATTTCGCTCTCCGGACTAATTAGCGTTAATTACGCATATACATTGGCGGTGCTGCCAACTGGTTTTGGTCCAGGGCTGCGTAACACAAAGACACAGGTGCTGGTGGCAAGTTGGCAGTACTGCGTGGGTGGGAGCAGTGTGCCCAACTGTCGCTGAATTTCAACTTTATAAACCGAAAATTTGGCGGCCACATTGGACTTTGTTTACATTTTCCTCCTGCTGGAATTATTTATAATAACTTTTGTTATTAACTATGGTTTGCGCTCTGGGCATTGAGGGAAGTGCCAATAAGATTGGCATTGGCATTATTAAAGACGGCAAAGTCTTGGCCAATGTCAGGAGAACGTACATTACGCCACCAGGAGAAGGTATTTCAAGATTATGGCCACCGGCTTTCTATACGATTTCATAAATCTAATAACATGCAACAGGTTTTCTGCCCAAGGAGACGGCCAAACATCATCGGGAGGCTATCCTGGGCTTGGTCAAGGCCAGTCTGAAGGAGGCGCAACTGGAACCTGCAGATCTAGATGTCATTTGCTATACCAAAGGCCCGGGAATGGCGCCTCCACTGCTGGTCGGCGCTATTGTGGCACGCACGTTGTCTCTGCTGTGGGAAAAGCCGCTGCTCGGCGTAAACCACTGCATCGGCCACATCGAAATGGGTCGTCTGATCACCGGCGCCCAAAATCCCATAGTCCTGTATGTAAGCGGCGGCAACACCCAGGTGATTGCCTACTCCAATCAGCGATATCGCATCTTTGGCGAGACCATTGACATAGCCGTGGGCAACTGTCTGGATCGATTTGCGCGAATCATCAAGCTGTCCAACGATCCCAGTCCTGGCTACAACATCGAGCAGCTGGCCAAGCAAAGCAGTCGCTATATTAAGCTGCCCTATGTAGTCAAGGGCATGGATGTGAGCTTCTCTGGGATTCTGTCCTACATCGAGGACCTGGCTGAGCCGGGCCGGAGGCAGAATAAGCGGAAGAAACAGCAGGAAGCGGAGGTCATAGATTACAGCCAAGCGGATCTGTGCTATTCCCTGCAAGAAACCATCTTTGCCATGCTTGTGGAGATCACAGAGCGCGCCATGGCTCACTGCGACTCCAATGAGGTGATCTTTTTATTAACCTTTCCTCGTAGATCTTTTTAAACGCCTTTTCAGGTTCTCATTGTAGGCGGCGTGGGCTGCAACGAGCGTCTCCAGGAGATGATGCGTATTATGTGCGAGGAGCGGGGCGGAAAGCTTTTCGCCACCGATGAACGTTACTGCATCGACAATGGTTTAATGATTGCCCATGCCGGTGCGGAGATGTTCCGCTCTGGCACCAGGATGCCCCTCGAGGAAGCCTTTGTAACACAGCGATTCCGAACGGATGAAGTGTTGGTCAGTTGGCGGGAGGACTAATCACATGTGCAGCGTGCTTTGTTTGTTTATTAAATAACTAATTTCGGTAATTTGTTCAGAGTTTGTTTATAGTGTGTATGTGTGTGCAGGATTTGGTGGAATTATCATCATTTAAAGGGCCTGCTCCTTGCCCGTCCACTGGGGCTTCAGGTCCAAGGGAAAGATGCGCTTTCCCTCGATGACATAGACAGCTCCGTTCTTATCCTTCTCCAGGACATTCAGTATGCAGCGCGAGACATCGGCGGCACTCTGCTTGTTCAATCTATCCAGGATCCTGTAGGTCTCGTCGCTGGTCTCCGGAAAGATGATCTTCTCCGTAAAGTTGGTGAACATGTCCGTCATCGTAGCTCCAGGACAGACGGTCACAAACCTGATGCCCGAGCGTTGATAGAACTTCTCATTCTGGGTACCACAAAATAGATCATTATTATCTTAAAGGTTAATTATTTTATAGATTTTCCCTACCGCCAGACACCGGGTGAAGTTGATGATACCCGCCTTGGTGGCTCCGTAAATAGGAATGATAAACATCGGGTCCAAGCCCACCACTGAGCTCATGTTGACTATTATGCCTCCCTTGCCGCCATTGGCCTTGTCCATATACGGTAAGGCACTCAGAGTGGAGTTGATGATGCCACCCAGGTTTACAAGGAGCGTCCTTTGCACATCCTTGTCATTAAAGATGCCTGCAACGTTCACCACAATGTCAATGTTGCCGAAAGTCTTGGCTATCTCCTCGTAGGTGGCCTCGACTCCCTTCTTATTGGCAACGTCCATCTTGATAATCATCACGCTCTGCGTGGGATGAGCAGCACGTAGCTTCACAAACTCCTCCAGGTTGTCCTGCAAATCGATGATGGCCACCTTCTGGGATACAAAAGGGTTAGGGAAAAGCCACTACATAGACTCCATGTGATAACCCACCGCTGCTCCGGCAGCTAGAAGCTGCTTGGACACCTGCAGACCGATGCCTCCGGCTCCTCCGGTAACCACCGCGTTCTTGCCACGAAAGGACATCTTGCTCTGGCTGGTATTCTTGGTAGACGGGGATATTCCTTGTGGGTTCATCAAGCTCGGAGCTCGCCAGTTGCACTGCTAACTTGGGTGAGTAGCGATCACCGCTTTTATAGCGATTTTTCCGGGGATATACGATATAGCTTGTAGTGACTTTGGCACGGCTGCAATCAATAGCCAGTTTTCCACCTGCTCTGGGTTAGGATTATGCAAACTTACGCCGCCGCCATATCGATTTCGATCGTCATCTCTGGTCGCTCTAGCGTTCAGTCCGCTTCACACCGCTCTGGTTTTTGCGATGTCAGCTTTGCATCAGTGATAATGCCTGAATAGAGATAAACCCAATGATCTCTTAATATTGATCCCTTCCCTACCCTTTCTGTGGGAATTTATATTAAATTTACATCATTTATAATCCCTTATTTACGTAAATGTGTCTCTTTATTTATTCAAGCAAAAATCTTATGAGAACATAACATATCCTTTTATGTATGTCGTATATCTTTGGTTTCCATATATGATAATTAAGTTTCATTCACAAATTTCAATATTAAAAATGTACTTCTTATTCTTACGACTAACAAACATGGATTTAAAGACCATGAAATTTATATAAATTTGATTTGGATTTGCTTTTGAACTCTTTTGGGCCGCGTCAGTGGTTTACGTATCGAAGGAGAATAGAAGGAAACCATAAAAACAGAACTCAAAAGGTATAATCAAAGTATCTCAATTTATTTGTAAGCACTTAAATTATCACAAACTTATATTATATACACAAAAGTATTTACGATAAATAATTGCAGCTACCAAAGGAAATGAAAAACATAAACTAAGAAAACACAAAATTGTATAGAATAGTGAGAGAGAGAGGAGGAGAGATGTTAAGAGGGGTGGGCGGTTGCAAAATACTGGGGGATTCCCCTTTAGTGTCCAGCGTCGTAGGTGTCCTTGTGCTGGTAGCCACTCACATAGCCAGAGTCATCGACCAGGTTGCGTCTGCCGGCAATGCCCTTGCCCTTGCCGGTGGCATCGAAGCGCTCCTTGTGGGAGCCAGTGTACTTGCTGGGATCCGTCAGCCGGTCCACGGCAGCTGCCGCCTTGCCAGCCTGAAAATAATTTATAGATTACCAAAAAGAATCTATAAACATATCAGCTTAAAACCCACCGAAACGGAGACCACACCCGGAGCTCCACAGCCGGCCAGCTTCTGCTTGATCTCCGATAGCTCCACCTTTTTCGTCTTGGCCAGATCCTCCAGGAATTTATTGTAGTCCCCAAGCGAGATCTTCATGGCCTTGAACTTTTTGAAGTGGATTCCCGTATCCGTGGTGGTGATCTTCTTATCAATCACCTTGGCCTGCTTCATCCACTTGTCGCTCTGCGAGAGCGTTATCAGCTTGCCATCGGACTTGGTGTCCCCGAACTTTGAGAAGGCCTTGAACTGGTCCGAAAAGCTGACCTTGGGCGCTGCCTCATCCTCTAGGGCCAATTGGGCCAACTCGGCTGCCGGGGCCTCGGGAGCGGGAGATGGACTGCCATTTGCTGCCTCGGACATGGTGGTTCTGGAAGGGAATTAGGGATGATTATTAATTAATGATAAAGCCTTATATGGATTTTATATTTGTAAATCTCTGGGGAGGCTCTCTGTGAGGAGCCTTACTTTAATATACCCAAAGTTTCCTTAAAAACAAACCCAAAGACTTATTTATTATTAAATTGAATCCAAAAAAAAACCTCTTTAAGGTTGGGGAACCATTAAAGCTTGATATTATGTGTAGCCTGATAGGTCAGTTCGTTTTGTTGTGTTTCTCCGTTGACACGCAACTTTTCCTTTCCGCGTAATCGGCTTGGAAAATTACCCATATCCACGCAGTTTCCTCACCTGTGGGCCACCACGCTGACCAACATTATTGCGGTGGGTCTTGTACGTCTTCAATGACTAACGAGGCTATATTCCCATGCGTATCTCAACCAGCGGCTTATCTGTGTGTTTTATTCAGTTTCCTATCTCAACGATATAGCGATACTGGGTACTGGACAAGAACAATGCCTAGCCAAAGCTCTCTCAGCTGATTCCAGAGAGGAGGAAAAACAAATTGCAAAATTGGGAGAGATCCAATAATGGAATGGCGTCATCTGATGGGTTCCGTTCCCCCTACCTTCCCCCTAACGACGCTAATTATCGCCTTTGTGCGATATCCAAATAAACAAAAATAAATAGCCAATGGGTTTGCCTAATCGAGGTTTCTTAAAGAGGTTAGCGGTAGCTTGGTATGATCAAACAGTTACCAAAGGTCTAAGTTATAGCAGAAATAAATAAATATAGTTAAGGTAGAACTATAATTTAAGTTTATAATTTATTTAAGTGTTTAAAAATGGCTAATGACCCTAGGGTATCGTTATATTTACGCATTTTTTACTGTTTTTAATGCTTTACAATAAGCATTACCCATTCCCAGCCCCTAGCATACCTCACTTAATTTGTTTGCCCATCGAACGTGGCATAAATTTGGATGATAATTTAGTTTTAAAATTGCTTGTAGCATAAATTGTCGTCGTGTTTACAGGCTACCCAACACGAAGTTCGAAAATGTATGGCCGGGCAGTCGAATCCTCCCATAAACAGTAAATAAAACGTGAGCATTTATTGGCGGGGCCATTAATTACGCACCACTTAAGGTTGGTGGCTGGAGCCCCAGGAGAGAAGCTGGAAGCTGGAAGCTGTTTGGGGAACCATTTAAGGCGGCGATAAGATGCGACTCCAACCAGTTCGAGGCTCGGGGTTTGGGGTAACATACGATGCTGTGGCTTGTGCCGGGACAGATGTTAACAAATCGGTGGTATCCTTATGCCGAAGGTCATGGCTGAATCGCCTTCCTGACCTTGATGCAGCCCGTCGAGCATGTCACCCACTCCCAACCCGATTCAAATAATATATGTGTGTGTTCCGTCAGCGAATCAAGCCTGCTTATGTCATCGCCTCATTACGCCCCGTTCTCCGATTACGCGCTGCTCTGGGTTCAGCTCTGGGGTGAGGCAATTTCATAGCCCATATTCCCAGCAGATAATCCATCGAATCTATTCCATTGGAGTGGATAATTGAGAGGATTGCATGCATCGCAAGACCTTTAGTCGTTAATCATCTTTAGTGGTCTCTGAGTCTGAGGGGTTATTGAACTTGAACTCCGCTGAAGCCGAAACAAATTGGCGAACACGTCCCCGGAGAAGACTAATGGAACCCTTTACTCCGCCCTTACTTTGTAATTGGAACCCATAAATACCGAGAAACAAGAAAAGTTGACAAACTACAAGACACAAAAGAAGTTGGAATATGAAAGAAGAGCTTTAAAAAGACGGGAAACTAAAGCAAATCGAAGTTGAGAGTTCCCTACAAAGTTGAATATAATAATAATAAATAACAGAATAAAATAAAATAAATTAGAAAAAATATTCTTTAGGTAGTTAAAAAAACTCAGAATTATATTTAAATTTTATAAGCCATTTAAGGACTTCATATCCGTTGGCAAACTTATTAAAACGGATGCCATAACTTATCCAAATCAACTGATGATCTTTAGAAGATAACTACCACATACCGGATGTATTGGTCATGTTTGGGATACCAGCTCTTTAGTTTACCAATTTTATTTAATATTTAAAATATGCTTCTCCCTGATATAACCATCTGAAAGTCATGTTGCCCGCCACGAACATGACCACCGGCCCCAGAAAGTGAGGCAATGTGATGGGGAGCGTGGATAGTCTAAATCAGAAATAATCCGCTTTGACTGTCAGACCATAAATAATTCGTTTCTCCTCATATATTTTTTTTTTTTGCCATCTCCGTTTTGGATTCTTTCCCTGTATTTCTGATCTGGGAACGAGTTTTCATCCAGTCGAGCATTGCGAATTCGTTGCCAACATTTTAATTAGTTTTTAACCGAAATGGTAAAAGTTAATTGGGAATATATTTATGGAAATGCAAATGGGTTAAAGATAGCCGCATATAGAAAACAATAAACTTCCTGGAGGAAGGGGGACATAATTATTAACCCAACCTACCTCAAGTGGACTGCCGGAGAACAAATGAGCAATGGGAAATTTAGGTCATCTTGTTGTGTATTTATAACTACAGAAAACATGAAATACTGCACCAGATACGAGTGTAAATATCCCCCCTCTATGTGTGTATATAAACATTCTGAAATATTAGAGCTTCGGACTGAATGCATAAATTAATTTTTTTTCGGGCGCGAAACAGGAAGCAAAAGGGGATTCTCACCCAACACGCAACGCAATAGAGAAATCATTGACTTAGGGGGCCTATGCTCTGGACATGCTACATAATATATGTATATGTATATGTACGATGCGATATATACATACATCATCACCAGCCCAGATGACATCACTTGGGAGCTGGGAAACGCGCAAGCGCCGGTTGGGAGAAGGGGTTCTTAGGGGGGCTTTCTTGGGGCTTGAAATTCAGACCGATGACACACGCATATATACACACGGAAGCGGGGAAACTGCGCCTAAAACAATGCCAGGATAAAGCCTTCAACTGCAGCAGGAACAAAAAAAAGGCAAGGGAACGCGATTGGGTGGCATTAGAATTGGGTCAGAATCGCGCTCTTGAAATCAGGCACAGCTTCCCTTTGGAGGGTGAAAAAAATAAAGCTCGCTTTGGAGGCTGCCTAAGGATGCCCAGGATGTACTCACAACTAGGACCAGCTTTTGTGTTTATATTCCTCACACTTTTCCAACTTACATTTTTTAAGAAAACGCTTCAAAATTGTTGATTAAATTTCCAAAATATTATTTCTGTTATTCCTTGGATATTTTCCAAATATTTTACTTAAAGGCAAACGCGCGAATGCTGTCGATGTCGAAACTCAACTGTTTGGGCAAATGCGCAGCCATCGGCTAGCTAAGGCCCAAGCGGCGTATGAGTGATATTTTGGTTTTCGAGTGAGCTTTCGTTGAGTGAAAATGTATGAAAATGCTTAACATCCTCTTTGGAATTTTATCAAAACAGACGACAGCAAATCAGATAGCTACTAAACATAAATAAAAAACAATTCGCCGATTTTCTGAATGAGATAAAGAAAGAAAGAGATTGGGCATTCCGTGTATATATGTATACTGACCCCTATAATTTGTTTCCAGCGATGACTTCATTTCGCCACAGAATTTTATAAACCGAAACTAACAACGAAAGCCACACGACGAAGCCATTTATCAAACAGAACGAAAAAAAAAAACCTAAAGCTAAAAAGAACTCAAAATAACAAAAGTAAGGCTAGGCCCCGCGGTCTTATCAGACCAACAAGTTCCACTCGAACTTGGGTTTGTTGTGAGTGAAAATAAATGAAAATAAAGCTTAAAGCTTTGGGCATTTAGAGGCGGTGGGAGGTAGGGGGCTGACCATATAGACTGAGCTAGTAAAACAGCCAATTTTTATGTGTCCGCCGCACAACAAGTGACAGACAATTGGTATAATGAGGGGGGACTTTGGGGTGTGACTAGCGAGGAGGCGGCCCTACTAACCACTTTGGGCATGAGCTCATGCTCAAGTATGCAAATCACTTTTTGTTTCTAATAGTCCAAGCGCTTAAGATTTGTAGGCCTCCTCAAAAGGTAAATGGGTTCTTTGAACTCGGCCTCTATTTCGGGCGGGGAAAAGGTAATCAGGAATAAAAAAAAAGTAAAAGTCAGAAGGAAATCATAAGGAAATTGCTTCAACACACAATAAAATGATTAACACAATCAGTGGCACAACAGAAACTCCAGCCCAAAACCCAAAACAAACCTTAAGCGTACAAAAAAAGAAAAAAAACATTGACAGTGATTTATGGAAACTGACTGTCAGAATTATTTGGTTAGTTTCGTGGCCAACAGGCCAAATGATGAAGTCATAGGCCTGGCCAAAAGGAAAACAACAAAATAAAAGGAAGACTTATTAGAGAGACGAAAGTTTGGGTACCCTTTAAAGAATTATTATAAATTTTGAAAGGAAATCCATCATTAACAGACAAAAGTTTGTCTACCCTTTAAGAAATTATTCATAAAAACAGGTATTTAATAAATAAAATATTGAAGTAATAGTGCTTATCTACCCTCTAAGTACCCCTTATAAAGAGTAGAACATGTTTCTCTTAATGCAAATCTATTTAAAACACTCCTATCAGTGTTAAACCCCATCACCTTCTGTCACACATTATACACTCTTTCAAGGGCATAAAAACAGACCCCATCAAGGGCCAATAAATACAGACAAGAGTCTTGCCACCTGGCCCTATCTCAGGTACAACTCTAATTAGCCGCGAGTGAGAGGCAGACGATGATGGTTCGCAAATCAGTGGAGTAGTGGCCCACGCCCAGTGTCCAAGGAATCCAAGCAGGTAAAGTAAACCAAACCAGTCCAATTGCAATTTCAATTCCAGCCAAGAACTAACGAGATCATTAAGGCTGGCAGGAATGGCGAGAATTGGGCTCTGATTGAAACTAAGTGCCAACGGGGCTAACATTAAAACGCACTTATCAGCCGGGTGCCACTCAAGGCCAATGTGATTCTTGCAGCTGTGCTCCTCCTCCTAATCGGGAGCGAAGTTTAAGCACCGCAGATCTTGGACAGCCGATAAAGCCTCAGCTAAAAATAAAACCCAAGGGAGGCAGCAGCAGCAAAAGATACAAGACACTGCAGCTGCAGATGCATCAGAGGCTTATACATAAAATCACTTTAAAAGGGAAAAGCGAGTAACTAAAGGCACCCCTTTGGTTGCGCCACTGGCACACCAAAGAGTCCAGTGTCCAGGTTGGGGCCAAATGTGGCCCTTGGCCTTCACTCACCTTGAGATGCCGTTGCAGTTGTTGCCACAGAGGCATTGTCGTGGCCCCGTTGCAACGCGTTCGCATTCGGATTCGGTTTTGGAGGGACAACGAAAAGGAGGCTGAGGTTGAGATGCACAATGCGGCGACAGCAGCAACAACAATTGCATATCAATTACACGCTGGGCTGGATGCGGTCTTTGGCCTTGATGGAGCAAGCACCACAAGCCCATCCAAGGCTCTTGAGCGCCAATATCACGGATGCCGATGCCAGGCAGCGATTGTCAGCGAAGGAGCCTGCTGATGGTGCTGCTTCGGTTGTTGCCTCCCTCATTTGAGCCCACTCCAGCCTTGGCCACAATTAAACCAAATTGACACCGCCCTCAGGAGGAGGTGAAGCAGGAGGAGCAGTAGTTTCAGGAGGAGATTAAAGCGGGGTAGGTGGAACTGAAATGCCCGTTAACGACACAAGTGGACAAGACAACGCGATCAGCTCGTTTGCATTCAAGTGCATCTGATGGATACATTTGGAAAAATAAAATAAAATATACAAATGGATATATATCTAGATACTTTCGGGATCTAAAACTTTTTAAACAAATAAATTTTTAGGTTGTAAAGGAAATAAATACCTGAGATCATTTATATGAATTATTTTAAAAATTCTTCAATTCTTTTCTTTGTTCTTGAGTCACCTTTAAAAAAAATAATATTATATATTTCTAAGGACATTATTTCTTTTATAATATTTTAAATAAATGTATTATTAAATCTCCTAAATGATTCTCCAAGTGCCAAAGAACCCCATAAGAAGTGGAAGCAGCAGGAGAAGGAGGAGGCAAGAACCTCAGCTTAAACCAGAACTAGAACTCGATCGAGAACCTGCTGGGTATAAAAGGATGCTGTCTTAGGATCAGAACCAACAGTTACCACTGAACTAGCACTCTACACACACACACACTCGACTAACTAGCAGGATTCTCACTTCTTAAAGCCATGAAGTATCCTCTTCTGTTATTGGCCAGCATGAGCTTGGCCCACGGCCTGGCCTTGTACGCCACCACATATCCGTTTGTGTACTCCGCCGAGGGTTCTGCCGTGTTCACACCCACACAGCGGCAGTATATCACCCAGGATCAGTTGGGTCAGTATTCCTACGGTTATGCGGAACCGCTGTCCAGCAAGCAAGAGACCCGCACTCTAGATGGCATCACCCGGGGCAGCTACAGTTACAGGGATGCGGCGGGCAAACTCCAAACCGTTGACTATGTGGCTGACAACGAGGGTTTCCATGTCGCTGCCACCAATCTGCCCAAGGCTATAGTCCCACTGGAATCACTGGGAATCTCCGGAAGAAGCGCTAGCCCAGGTGGAGTCCATCCTGTGGAGCATCCAGGAGTGGTGCCAAATCCCGTTGTCTCACATCAAGTTCCCGTTCAGCATTCTGTAGAGTCCCATCATCATCCAACTGTCGTGGAGACTGGTCGCAGTGCTCAACCGGAGGTACATCATCCCGTGGAACAGTACGGCTCACCCGTAGGTGGATCCCATGGTGGCCATGCTCCATTGCCACATCCCGTTACCGACACCGTGGAAGTGGCTGCGGCCAAATCTCTGCATTTGAAACGCGTCGAAGATGAGGCGGTGCGCAACCAAGTTCTGGCCAAGATCCCAGTGGCTCGCAGTCATGTGGTGGTGCCAGCAACCCCGGTTTATGGATACACCGTCCCCAGGTACTACTCTCCGCGTTTCTACTACTGAATGGACAGGAACAGTTTCCATTGCCTGAATTTCGGTTCATTATTCCAGAGTTTCGAATTTAAATAAAAAAAATTTCAATCAGTCTGAGTTGCATTTTCATTTTTTTCCTAAACTTAAACAGGAGAATTTATAGTTTATATCTGTTTCGATTAAGAATTTTATTTATGTATTTGGTTTTACCTGAACAAGAGCATCCGGGCTGAACTTAACCCTTCCTGAGCAGCTTAACCCCTAGACCGTATCCCCTGGATGGGACTATGGACCCTGTCCTACCTCAACCTTTTGGCCCAGCCATCAACATGGCATACCGCAGCATTCACTCTTTATAAATGTAAGGCAAGTTTTGATTTCAATTAAATTTAATAGCAGCATAAACCAGTGAAGAGGCAGCAACCGAAATAAGTGAAACTGGAAAAGGTAGCCGGCATGTCCCGTAGCCCAACCCGGTTCCTTGACCCCTCCACGACGATCCCAGGCTTACACTGAGGATAAAAAGGGTGTTATATAATTATAATAAATAAAATAAATAATTATAGGAGAAACATATGATAATAATTTAAAACACACACGTTTTAAAATATTTATTTGTAAATAAATTTCAATCTTTAGGCAAAAAACGCAGTAAGATTTACCTTGATTTGTTCTTACTTATTTTATATTTAACCACCAATGTTTGCTTATTTTTCTGTACAATTTTGGTCTCAGTGTAAACTCCAAACTCTGTGAAAAGCAGCCTGATTAAGTTCTTGCTTTGTGGCATTGCGGAACGTTGTTGGTTGTCTCCGAACATGTCCACGTACAACGATCCCATCGGATGCAATGAGATACGCGTTGCTGCCCCTGCCGCAGATGAAAACAAATTGCGGCTTTTGTGCTCAAATTTATGCTGAACTTGTTGAAATCGAAATCGACAAAATATTTATGTACAATAAGAGGGCAAAAGGGGGGCAGAGCAACGGCAGAGGAAACCGAAGAGGAAGCTGAGGAAGAGGAAAAGGAAAAAGGAACAATAATCCAGCCAGGCCTGGGCTGGTGGAATATGAAAGTAAAACCCGACCGGACGACCTTCCTGAGAACGCACGAAATTGTAAATTTTTTCGGCAGGAGGTGCCGCCGCATTATAAAAGGCAGAATCCCCAGCCGATCCCAGCACAGAGTTCTCTAGAGCGAGTACTAGTCCACCACACTAGCAGCGCCTTAAAAGTAATTCCCCCAAACAAAATTACACAACCGAAGCGAGCTTAAGATGCACTTCCTCAATATCTGCCTGATCTTCACCATCTTTACCTGGGCTATGGCATCACCGCTTTTGGAGTACGGAGCACCACCGCCCAGTGGGGATACCATAAGTCAGTACCACACCCAGGACGAGCATGGTCAGTACTCGTATGGATACATGGCACCACTTTACTCCAAGCACGAGACCCGAACTCTGGACGGAGTGATCCGTGGAACCTACTCTTATCTGAGTGCCGATGGTGCCACCCAAACGGTGGACTATGTGGCTGATTCCGAAGGTTTCCACGTCACCTCCAACCTTCCCAACCAGCAGGCAAATCAGGAAACTCCTGAGGTGGCCGCCCTAAGAGCCCAGCATCTGGAGGCCCATCAGCAGGCCAAGTTGAGGCTGGCCGGAGACACTTCCTTTGGTCCGCAGCCGGTGCAGGATACTCCCGAGGTGGCTGCCGCCAAGGTGGCATTCTTCAAGCGCTTCGAGGCCGAGAAGCTGCGCAATCAATTGCTCGGCGAGAAAAAGATCAAAGTGATATCGCCGCCATCTCCCATCGCCGTTCGTTCCCAGCCGGTTTATATCTATCAGCCCACGACGGGATTCGTCTACAACTATCACACCAAGAGCCAGGCCCAGACGCCTGCCAGGAACTACCTGCCAGTAGCTTGATTTCCAGATCGAATCTTCTCTGAAATACATATCTCTGTTAATTGTTGAGCAATAAATGATGCAAATTCGAAATTAATATGGAAAAAATTAAGGGAGTTTTCTATGAATTTTATTTTAATTTTATAAAAAGGAGAAAATGTTGAAAGATTTTTAAGAAAGCTATGATAAATATTTCTTAGAAACATTTCTTAGAATATGGAAGCCCATACTTGAATGAAAACACCCCTTAAATTTGGCACAATGGTGCTCTGTCTTGCATTTATTCATGAATATAAACACATCATGGTTATACTTTAATCATCCCGCAATCATAAGCCGGCCTAGATTCATTTCCTCAATTTAATTCCCCCAATCCTTGGATCCTTCAGTTGCGCTTGCTCACCAACAAGCTGCGACTGAGGGCCACAGGACGCAGGGTTCTCAGCTCGGTGGGCGTGGTCACGCTGTATTTGGTGTTGGGAGAGACCAGGGTGTAATAAGCGCCAATTGGCACACGGAGATCAGTGTTGTCCAGGCGATCCTCGAGCAGTTTCTCGGCACTGGCCAGATCCCCGAGCTTCAGGTAGCTGCTGGAGCTGAGATCGGACAGGGAGTAAATGGTGCGCAGGCGGAGATCATCGCTGTCGCGATCGGAGGAAATCTGCAAGCTTGGACGATCGATCTGGCGATCGTTCTCCCGGCTGTTGGTAGAGTCTCGCAGGGATTCCTCGTTACGGGACTGATCTTGGCGTTGATCTTGGCGTTGATCTTGACGTTGATCCTGGCGTTGTTCCTGTCGCTGATCCTGGCGTTGATCTTGTCGCTGATCCTGCCTCTGCCTTTGTTCCCGTCGTTCATCCTGCCTCTCATCTTGTCGTTGACTTTGACGCTGATCCTGCCGCAAACTTTGCCGTTGATCCTGTCGCTGCCTTTCCTCCAGTCGCTGATCACGCCTCTGCTCCTCTCTCAGGTCCTGTCTGAGCTCCTGCTTTTGATCTTGATCCTGTCGTTGCTCCTCCTCTTCCCTGCTCCGGGGGAGACTGCTCGCTCGCTGACGTTCAGCCAACATGGCCTCCAGCTCAGCTCTAACTCTCTCCAAGATGGCTGCATCTTCGTCGCTGAGACTCTGCTCCCCGGACTGCTGATCCTCATTGTTGTTCCTCGCCTGTTCCTGTTGCCTGCGAGCAGCTTCCTCGCGCAAACTCGCGGCCAAAGCCTCATCCCTCGCATCCCTTAGGGCATTCAGATGGGCCAGGCGAGCCTGCTGCACCTCCTCCGTGTCGGTAACGGGCTGTGGGGCTTTTCCCTCATCCACAGGAGCCTGGGGTTGATTGCTGGCCTCCGCCTTAAAGCCATCGATGCCATTGGCCTCGTACCGGACAGTCTGAAGCTTACCATTGGCATCGACGTAGGAATAGAAGCCCCTGGAAGTGCCGTCCCGTGAGGAGTACTCTGCCCTGGCGGCACTGTCATCCCTGTAACCGTACGAGTAGAAAGCTCTGGCCGTGTCCTGCTCCTGGTAGCCACTACTCTGCCGCTGAGGCACTCCACCGGCAGCTGAGGCGATGGCCAGAAGGCCCACAAGAATCGTCCACGTGAAACAGTGCATCATCCTCTTCTTCAGATCTCAATGCTTGAACTGATGCCGCAGCCAGTCTTCGGTGGGTGTTTTATACCACCACCTGCGGGTAACCCGAGGCGCGCCACCCACTCTGCCACCCGGTCTGCACAATGACCTCGAAATCCGCAAGTCGATCCCCCGCGATCCGATTGGTGTCGATTGCCTTTTGGGGCCTCCGGTACGCTACCGCACGGATGCTGCAATAGTGAACTTAATATTGAGACACGGATCCATTGGTTGCGTAATTGAGCGACACTTCCACTTCCAAAGATACATTGCCGGCTTGTAGGTGGAAGAGGCTTCTCCACGGATGTGCCCAACCGCAACCTGGATTCGGGGCGGAACACAAATGGGGGAAATCGATTTGTTCGCATTTAACCAATAAACAGAAATATCCCATTACCAGATGTCGGTGTCAGTAACACATTCAGTTCGGGAGCTGACACAAATAACTCTGTGGAGTGGAAAAATAGTTGAAGCTGCGATGGAATGTGGTGGAAGTAAGTCTTTAAAATAAGAAATAAGTAAGTAAATATTTTTTTTAAATTATATAAACATACGTTAGTAAGCAATAATTATAATATATATTTAAGAAAGTATATATAACTTTATATGTAACCATCAAGTATTAGTTTTACAATGTGTTTACCCCTTATGATATCTGAATATGGGTGCTTACTCACCTAGGTTGAATAAATTTACCTTTTAATTAAGTTCTCAAACAAAGTACTAGGCTTTAAAAATTCTGTATAATAAAAATAGTTAACCTGTTCTCTCTGTTTACCAACTTGCAGTAAAAGGAAAGATAAAAAAGACTATAGTCTATCAAAACAAGATTATAAAAATTCTCCTATAAACTCTCTCTTTGAAAACTTGCAGTAAAAGCCCCACAAACACATAAATATATCTTAAATATAAGTATACTAATATATATATCACAATTATATATTTTAAAATATATCTTAAAAGTAACACAAAACATAATTATACATTGAATGTTTTTTATATTCCCCAAAAGTATTTAACATTATTTTTCCAAGCTCTTCTTTATTACAAGCTTAATGCAGTTATTCAGTTATAATAACTACGATAATGCTCTCCCTCCGAGAGTAAAATCGTCCAAAAAGCTCTGTTAGAGCGGAGATTCGAGAACGGAGAGCGATAGCGATGGGGTCGTTAGCACTTCTCTGAACCAATGGACAAGGGTGCTAGCTGTGGCGATCTTTAGTTTAGCAATTGCCGCCGACAGAATTGCACGGAATCCGAAACCGAAACAAGCAAATAAGTTTCAAAACAGCGAGACATGAATTTGGCCGGCAAGAATGTGGTTTACCTTGGCGGATTCGGCGGCATAGGCCAGAAATGTGTGCAAGAGCTGCTCCAGCGGCGAATAAAGGTACCGATCGCACCAAACTGGAGTAAGGCATTAATTACCTGCATCATTACAGTCGCTGGCCATATTTGATTTAACTGAAAACAGCCAAGTGCTGGCTGAGTGGAAGAGCAATAATCCCAACACGGATATATTCTACCAAAAAGTGGACATCACCCAGAAGGCGGACATTGAGGCGGCCTACAAGGCCACCGCCGAGAGATTGGGTCACTTCGATGTGGTGGTCAATGGCAGTGGACTGATGAACGATCGCCTTATCGATCTGACCATACAAATCAATCTGGTGAGGATGTTTGTGGCTTGAAATTCTAATTATTTGCTAATTATTATTTACTAATTTTAAACATGTTAAGCTGGGCGTGATCCACAGCACCTTGACAGCCCTGGAGTACATGGACAAGGCCAAGGGTGGCCGGGGTGGAGTCATTGTGAATATATCCTCGGTGGCTGGTCTTCAGCCCACGGCCTTAATGGCCATTTACTCGGCGGCCAAGACAGGGGTTACCACTTTTACCAGGGCCTTGGCTGTAAGTTTTTTGGATTTTATTTTAATTTCCCAAAATTCAATCTTAAATCATCTTCTAGAACCCCATTTACTATGCTCATTCTGGCGTGGGATTTATTACCATCTGTCCGGGATTCACAGACACTGGTCTGCTGGATGATATAGGCAATAAGACAACCTTTGATTACGAGACCCCCATGCTGGCCATGTTCAGCAAAGTGAAGCGTCAAAAGGCCGAAGACTGTGCCCGGAACTTGGTGCAGGCCATAGAGACAGCCAAAAATGGAGCAGTCCTGATGCTGGAGCTGGGCGAGACCCAGGATGTGGAGATGCCAGACCTGTGGAAGCCCCAGTTGAATGTTTAATTCGTTGATTTTTACATATATAGTATATATCCCCTTTATTATATAATATCTTCAAGTGGTTGGTGATTTATAAATATAATAAAATATATAAAAAGAAATCAAAGCAAAACCACATTAACCGCAAGAACCGATCGGATTGCTTAGCTAGAAATAGTCCCAAAGATAAATAGAATTCGATTAAGTTTCATTTATTTAATTTTCAGGCATACACACACAAATTGAGTTTGGTTTTTAGTTTTCTATAAGTTTAGTTTTTAGTTTTTTTCCCATATCTAACATTTACAATGAATTTTGAAGATAAATATATATTTATTTTCAGCACATCCAAGAACATACATTATCGATTAACATTCCACAAAACTAGAAGAGATGTCTGGCTTCGACACAGCCGAAACTGAGATACCCTAGAAAAGGAAATTAGGTATTCGGGATAGAAATAAACAAAGAAAGAAGCGAAAAACTTGGCTTATCTTCCAGTTCCTCGATCAAAGCTGCCGGCAGCAAGTAAGATGGTTCAAAGAAGAGCCAATAAAAATGATAATTATACATGGTAATGGTATATAGACGGACCAGCACAGATATAAAATAAATATATATTTAAGCCCGCAACTAAATCCCTTTCTAGGGTATCTTAAACATGGACACAGACCCTAGGTATTCGGGAGTTTGGGGATAAAAGCACCCTTCTCCCACTTGTGGGGAAGGGTTTAGCTTTAGCCTTCTTGAAGAATGCATGTAAAATACAATCTCTGCTTACACACACACATACATGGTTCTATGATACAATATTCAACTTCCTTCGGCTATAGGTCGTGTGTAGTGTGTTAGTTAGATACATTTATCATACTCGTATATAGTTAGTTTCATCATTTAGCATTTAATATAAAGACATTTGTTCGTTCCCATTGAACTGGGAGTTAGTTTCGCATGTTAACTGTAAATTTCACATCATCACAATTCAAGGATCTTCAACTTATAAATTACACCAAAAAACAGCAACACTTTATTCGCAGAGAGAGTCGCGTGGCGGGACTTTGGTAACCTTGCCGGGAGCTTGAGCTTCTTTATTCTTCTGTAGATTCTTACGCGTAGTATATCCTGGTTTAAAATTGAGAGTATTTTGTATTGTCCTCACCAAAACACATTTGATGCGCTGGAAGAGAGTCCTCTGGCTAACTATCTAGTATATCTTCTGTATATTCGATTGCAGTGCAGTTCTATTATATTATTGGGTGGTTCGAAAAGCGGTCGGTCGTCTCCTGGCAGGTTCCTTAATAGACTTATTGGATCGATGTCCCTTTTATATTTAAACATCACTAACCCTAGGTTGAGGAACAGAAGCGCCTATTATCATACATATACATATATATCATATATTGTGTTTTACGTTACCCTTATATCTTATATCGAGAACATACAGTAATGCGGATTGTCTGTAACTAGATAGTTTCGTTAACTATAGGTATTTTCTTTCTTGAAGTATTGTATCTGTTCAATTTCCTATCTGGTGGTGGTGGTTGCTGTGGGTGTGTCTTATTCTGCGGGTGGTTATTTTGTTAAGCTTCTTGGTTACCTTCTTTCTTAACCCTCCTTTCTACCCATCTTCTGATATGTCTCATACATTATCTCATCGCAAACTTAAGAATATAAAAAGAGGGAAAACAGGAAAAAGAGAACACAACTCAAAGAACTAAAGGTTTTTGTGAAAATTTATTGGTAAATAAAATAAATAATTGTTTCTTTTTTTTTTGTATAGATTTTCTTTTCTCTTCCACTTTGATTAACAGAACTCGAAAATTTGCTTAGGGTAGAAACATTGAGTGATAATACCAAAAATACATTTAATTAACATATTTATATAAATATATATGCATTTAAATAAGTGTTGTGTGTATGTGTGTGTGTGTGTCATTGTGTGTGTGTAAATAGAAAATGTCTGTGTGTAAGTATGTGTGAATTGCTCGGCACGACCTGTATCAAAAAGAGCCTCCGGTCAGAGTTTTCGGGGTATTGGCATTGGCGGGTTGCTGGACTGATTGTAAATTATAAAGTTACAAAACTCAACGCAACAAATACATTATCATTATCATTATCAATATTATTATTATGAACTGAACCCATTGGGTTTAAGCTTAAAAACTTCACCACAGCCCAGGCCAGGCGGAGAGCTTGACGACAGGCGGCGTTGCCATGGATCCCGACCTGTATCCATCCGGAATTAAGTACGCCTCCGCCTGGCCCTCTTCTTCTATACATTTTCACATTGAATGCTTTAGTTTCTGAGTAGTAATAGGAAAATATACATTTAAATGTACGCATTTAGTTTTCTCTTAAATTGCTTCGATCAATTTCAACTATAGCTGTCACAACTGAACACATACTCCCCGCCGCGGCAGGGGAATATAGTCTTACACGGATTCTACTACACACACGGCATCGAAACATCATCGTTAACAATAAATATATATATATTTGTAAAGATATAGTATATGTTGTGTATTCTTCTATGATCAAGCGCAGCAATTATATATATATAAAGGTTCCTGATTTCATCGCTTAACAAATACAAGTTACAAAAAATCATCGCTTCATCATCTCTTTGTCACTTTTGTTTCGTTCTCCTCGCATACGAAAAATAAAAATGATGTACAAAGTCTTGAAAGCAAAACGCGGGCTCAACTGACATTAATATATAATATTAATAATAGAGCGCACAAATTGGTTAGTTTCTATTATATAAATATACATTTATATAGGCGACATAGAGAGAGAGAGAGAGTAAGTAGGTGGTGTGTGTGTAAATGTTCTCAAAGCCCTGTCAGACATTCCACTTGCTCCTCCTTTCTCGTCTTGTTCTCGCTTGGGGACGTGATTTTAATTTATTTTCAATAAATTTAATATAATATAGTACAATAGTTAACAACATCGCACAATAGCGGTATTAAAATTTCTTTAAGAAATATAAACATTCATTTCGCACACATACAAATGATCGATCGTTCGTGTCCTTAGAGTGTGGCTCAGTGTGTGCATGTGTGTTTTGTGTATGTGTTTTATAATATTTTTAGTTTTTTTTTTTTTAGTTTTGTATATAAAAATAGCGTTTTGAAATATAGTTAATAATTAAAAAAAATATATATGTTTATACCTATGCACATTATACATTCAATCAAACATCTTTTGATCACAAATAATCTGGGGGATGACGGAAAAACTCACTATTGTTGGATTTTGGTTATTTAGTCTTGTGATCACGATACAATAATTTAGTGCATCTCTTTCTATTTCTGGGGTAGAATTGTTTTTAAAGTCTTCGGATAATGCCTGACGTTCTCACTACTCTGTATCATTCTTCTTTTCCTCCTGCTTCTGCGGGGATTTCTACCATCTGAATCTGAACTCTTGGCTAGACATAAACATTTACAATCTAAGTTTTGAGTTTTTGTTTCGGTTTGCTTTTTTGTTATTCATTTGCTACGACGACGACAACACATATTCCCCGCAATGTGAAAACTTAACACATTTAACGTGATTTCATAAACACATATTTTCTTTCCACACAAAATTTGAACAATGAACTAATTAGACAATTATTTAATATATTCTAATAGACGGTACCCAACCCAGTTGATGTTTCTTTTTGTTTTGGCTCCGATCCAATAACGGATCGGTCGGATCAGTTTTTTTAACTACAGTTACGGTTACAATTGAAATTCTACCAAAGAGTTTGAACTGTGCGGTACAAACCTTCTAACGATGTGTAAAATGATTGCATTATACATATTCTCCCACTCTCCTTCCTTCTATATATAAACCCTATATAGAAATATCCTCTGGGTGAGAGAGTGCCCCAGGACCGTGGCCTAGTCCACCTTGATGCCGCTGTCATCGGGATCGACAATATCGACCAGGTTCTTCTCCAGCTGCAGCATCATGCCACTATCAATGCCGCCCTCGAAGCTGTCCTCCGACATCAGTTGCGGCTTTCTGCCCCACATCGGTTGCTGCTGCTGCTTGGAATAGAAATATAAATGATTAGGGATTGAAGATTTGTAATCTGATACAGAAACAAATTATACAAGAGTTGGCACACAACCTTCCCACCCTTGAAGCATAAATTCTTCATCACTACAAGAGCTCGAAATAAATCGAAATAAAGGTAAAGAACATTGATTTATTTCCACCTCTACTACTCATCGAGTGAATTTAATTATCAAAGGCGGAAGAGATTAGAAAGGCAAACACAACCCCTCCCTCATGGCGCCACACCCACTCACCTTGCTGGCATTGAAGTTATCGTTCCTATCGCTCTTGTAGCCACCCCCATATCCCAGATCGCTGCTCTTGTCATTCAGGAACTCGGCGTTCTTCATGTCGTTCTCGAGCAGCCAGTTGTTCCAGTTGGTGGAACCAGAGCCTGTGCTGCTCTTGGGACAAATCGGACCGTAACGACTGTGCATGGAGGAGCCGGTGGGCACATCAAACGTAGACGCATCGTCATCCAATATGGAATCGGAGCGTACAAAATTCGCTGACTCCTTGCTCGAATTGTTCCAGAATAGCAGCGAAGAGCTGTGATTGTTGTTATTATTGTTAGTGTGGGAGCTGTTGTTGTTGTTGTTGTTGCTGCTGTTGATGTTGTTGTTGTTGGAGCGACGAAATAGAGGCAGAACATCCACATCGGACTCCGAGGATCTGTCCAGATCTATGTTTACACTATTCGGCGGTTTCTTTTCATAAAATGAGGTATCAGCTGTTGCGGCTAAAATCGACAACGGTCGGCTGGGATTCGGCTTGCTGGACGGTGGCTGCTGCTGTTGGGGATGCTGAGGATGCTGCTGCTGCTGTCCCAGGTAGGCATGCTCCCAGGGATGGCCCATGTGGAAGACATCACCGCCTCCGGGCATTATGTAGCCCTTGTGCATGTTGTTATTGACACTGAAGCTCGGTGGGTTTGGATTGCGTTGCGAAGGCGGAGGTGCTCCTGGACCCGGATTGCCTTGATAGTCCCTCGGCGAAGGATTCCTTGGCGGTGGCACGCCGTAGCCGGTGAAGCGGGGATCATAGCGACCGGGCACTATCAGTCGTGCAATGGGACTGTGGTGCGATGGATGAAGCAGCGGCGGTGGTGGCGGTTGTTGTGTTGGCAATCCTCCACCTCCGGGGGAGAGACCCAAACTGGGCTCTAGATATCCGCCCCTCGGTGAGCTCATGTAGTGCATCGGCGACACAGGCAGCATCGGCGGCATGCCCATTGGTTGTCCTCCATCCTGTTCGCCTAGCGGTTTCTTGATGGCTCCGCCACTAATGCCCGGCGGCCCCTGCAGGCCCAGTGGTGTTTTCATGTGCTTACCACGATTACGAGCCCGATAGCGTTCCACCTCCTCCTGGGAGTGGGCAAAGGTACAGCTGGCACCTCTGGGACAAACCCTGCGTACGTTGAGGTCCCTGCACAGGCTGATCTTGTACTTGGGATTGCTGGTAGCTGCTCCGCCACTGCCACTTCCACTGATTCCATCCTGGGCCTTGCGCACGCCATGGTGCTGAAGAAAGTTGACCAGCCCCACCACCGAGTGGCGTACCGCGTCCAAGGCTTCAGCCAAATCCGGCCAGGGAGCCACCTCCGCACAGGGATCGATGTTGGCCAGGTACTTCAAGTGATGATGGAGACTTGCCAGCTTGGCCGGGTCACTGGTGCGTTGCAATGCGATGACCAACTCCTGCACCGATTGAGCAAAGGAGCTGGGCGTCTGCAGCTTGTCGATGATGCTCTGCATGTGGCTCTTGTGCATCACGTCGCCATACAGCAGGGAAGACCATTGCTCCGGAGCAATTCGGAGGCCCGCCTCAGTGGCTATCTGGACGATTTGGGCATCGTGCTCCCGACGCAAGGCGTCGTAGGTGCGGAACTCCTCCTTGAGCTGCATCAGTGACGAGTCCGCCTCCCGCTTGGACACCTTGAAGCAACTGGCGCGGTAGAGCAGCTGCACCACATGTCCGATACTCGTCTTGGAGGCCTGGGGGAACTGCGGTTCCAGGCGCTGCACCACGAACATGACCAGCACTTTTCGCGAGAGCGCAGATCCCTCCTCCAAGGCCAAGAGTACCAGCTTTAGCACCTCCTCCTGCATGGCGGGTCCGAGAAACTGACATCCTCTAGTCCTCACCGCTGCCCACAGATTGGAGCTAAGTTGCTGGGGATTCTGGTGCTGGAGTATCAGCTCGGTGACTGTACGCTCTCCCAAGGATCTTGCCGCTCGCAGGGCCCGCACCCTTCCCTCCTCCTCCATCAGCTGACAGTTGACCAGGGTAACCAGTTTGCGTTGCATGGGTCGCGTCAGGAGATTGCCATTGCCGTTCAGGTTAAGGAAGGACTTCAAGTGCAGGGCCAGCTCCTCAATGCATCGCTGGCCCAACTGGTAGCACTTGAGCTGATCCGGCTCAAGCTTCTGGACACTGGGCGGTGGAGGTCCCAGCTCCAGCAGCTCCGAATCCTTGACCAACTGGAGTAGGGCATGGTTAACCGGCAGATTGTCGATGTCGCTGACAATCACGGTCTGTAAAAAATAGGAAGCTTGTAGGAGCATGTGGAATTAGGAGAGTGCTGGGAGGACTCACCTGGTCGAAGGGACATTGCCGGTTGTAGAGGGTCGTCAGGCATAGCTTGCAGATGGTGTGTCCGCAGCCCAGGCTGACCGGGCAGCGCTGGCTGGCCGCGAATTCATTGCAGCAGATGGGACAGTTCAGAAAATCTGTCCATGAGGGAGCCTGAATCGGCATGCTGCGGATGGGAAGCATACGGAAGTCAAGTTTTGGGTAACTTTGAATACTCTGTATTTATTTTTATTACATTTAATAAAACTAACCAACTATAGAAAACAAGAAGTCAAGTTTCATTGTATCTCCGTTAACCAATAAAGAAATATAATACCAAGGAAGTTATTAAAGTTATCATGATAATTAAATTTCTAAAAATAAATTATGGTTTCTAAGAGATATCTTTACAATATACCCATATGTAAGTTATTACCAAAATTGGTCCGAGTCAAGATTATACAAATAAAAGAGTTATTTCTTCCCCATTTACACCGATGATCGTTCGTTGGACACATAAAGTGGCACAGAAAAAAAAAAGTTTCGCTTTCGTCTTTCTCTTCTTCTTGCAATACCCCCAACGTCAGCTGTCGCTCTCACGCACACACTCTCGCTTGCACACTCACACACCCATACACAGGTGCTGGCCATACGCGTTGGTGTGTGGCGACATTTGTACACGCATGCAAGTATATCTCTGTATGTATATGGGGGGGAGCGCATACATATATGCCGAGGCTGCACTTCCTGGATAACTTTTCGGGGGCGCCGCAGCCGGAGGATCAGGTTCGCCCAAGGAGTCCGAGCTCCTCAAGCACACTCGTAGTTGGACGGTGGCAGGTAATCCAACCTTTACAATGGGGCACATAAACGTAACTCGCTTTCAACGTCATCAGCCATCCGCTTTCTTTTGGGACGCGAACAAAGGGATTTGTGGCCAGAAACCTGAGCGGTTTGTGGTCCCTGCACCACCCCCGCCCGACCCCAGCGGTCGCTAATCCTGCGGGCAGTCCTTGAACGCCAATTGAGCCCCCAGGAAAAACACTGGACTCCACAGAACTCTCTCTCCCAATACTTTTCGTTACGTTTCACTTTTCACTTTCGTCGGATGATTCGTCGCGAACCGCTACCTGCACTAATGATGCACCGACTCACCTTCATATTATATATTATATATATATATAAATATATACATATTATTGCATTAAAGGTACGAAAAGATGTTTTTTAATTTTCATTGGAACTTTTTGTAAAAAATTGGGAAGTAATCGGTATGACCGAAGTTGGCGAGCGGTGGAATACTTGTATTTTCAACGTACGTATATCAGTGGTGGTAAAAAATACCGTAAATATACCACCAAGACAGCTGTCTTGAACTGCTTGCGCTCAGCTGGTGACGATAGGCAGGCTATCGAGAAAATGTATTTCAAAAAAGGCATTAAAAAACCGTTAAACAAGTTCTGCCAAGTAATACATATTATATATACTTCTCTTAGCCATAAAATCAATTTAATTTCAGTACTTTTTATTCAGTTTAACTTCATTCACTTGTACATTCAACAAAATGTACTTTACTTCTATTGTCATGTAGTTGAGTAATGATTAAATATAATCCATCTCATTAAAAAAGATGTTGCCGAGTTCCCAAAACTCTTCGAACCTACTTCTTGCCAGCGGCCCCATAGGCAGACGCTTTGCTGATCTTCGAGGCATTAACGGCGTGCGCCATAAGACCATAAACTGAAAATAAGAGTAAAAGTCATTAATGAGATATTTTCGGCTAAGCTTTCAAGACTTACAGCCTCCGAGGATTAGTACAACGGTAATGAATCCAAACCAGTTGCCCGCAATCAATGAGGTGACCAAATAGTAGAGAATTCCTAGAGAAGCGAAGCTGGCCCAGCCAATAAAGTTGAGAAGCGTGCTAAGACGAGGCTTGTAGATCTTTTCGGGGACCGCTTTCACGCCCGAAGTCTTGAAGAAGCTTCCGGTCTCATGGAAGCTGTCGATGATCTTGTCCTTCTCCACGTAGAAGTCCTGCATCCAGGCAGCGGCCTCCTTTTCACCATCGGGGACCTGCTCCAGCGGCACTCGTCGAATGTACATGTACGGCTCCACGGGCTCTCCATTTAACTGCGACAGCAAGGTGGGCTTTGGCTATAAAATAATATTAATTAACATTTGTTTAATAGTTAAAGAACCTCTTGAAGTCCTTACCTCGGCATCCCGCTTGAAGGCGAGATTGATGTCGTAGATGGCTGGACAGATGCCTCGCATTGTGGGCAGGCTGGTGGTGAATCCCTTGGTTCGCGGAATCAAGTGATGCTTGAGCACGGGAAGACCCCGTTCCTGGGCGAACTTCACGGACAGCTCGTGCTTGGCCGGAGTAAAGCGAGTTCCCTCTGCATTCAAAAGCAGCCACACCGGATCCGGATACGAGAAGACCTCCTTTAGCTGGTTCTTGATCACAATCTTGTCCTTCTCGAAGTTACGGTCCAGGAAGATGAACTCGGCCATCCACCAGACCCATCCCACAATTGGAACATAGCGGAGCATCTTCTTAGCGTAGGCTTTGGTGCCGCCCAGAATTCCCAGCTTGTCCGTGATCATCCAGGCGGTGAGCCAGTCGATCTCGTACGTGTGGTTCATCAGAAGCAGGCCATGCTCCTTGCCGAAGAACCTCTTCTCGTCCTCGGGATCGATGTAGACCCTCAGCTTGCCACCGGCATACCATTCAGCCACACAAACCAGAACTGAAAGGGAGATATCGTGAGTCAATGAATTTTTAACTTATTATTAACTATTGGATACTTACTACAATAGAAGGAGTAGGTGAGATAGTACATAATACTTCGGGAGAGACGCTTGTCGAAAGGCCTCACCACCAAGATCAGAAAGAGCTGGGCAATGTTTATAAAGAAGCCGGCCGTGAAAAAGGTCACAGCGATCAGCAGTCGCCCCAATCCCTTCAGTTGCGCCATCCTCAGCTATAAATACCAATATAAATTTAGGCAAACTTTACGTAATACACCTTGAATTTTATGTTCTGGAATGTCTGTACTACAGACTCTGTACATAGTTAATAAATATGTCCAGCGAGCGATATCGAGTTATGGCCCACTCAAACTTTGCTCCCAATGTGTCATGAACTGCTTAAATTATGACAAACACGCCGGCTATAAACATACACATCTACAGTGAAGCCTCTTTTGAGTGAATTATTAGGAGAGTCTTTAAATGAAGTCACTAAACTAAATTTGGAAAACAACAAGAACAAACCAATATTTTTTAAGTGAACTATTTTTAGGTAAACAAGCTTAAATAAACATAAATAGAAATGTATTCTCTTTGCCATAACACACTGTATCGTAACACTCACACTATCACACTCTTCTTGCTCTTTGGAATCTTAAAAAACTAGAGACCAGGCCAGGAAGTGACAACTTGTTCTACCAGGCGGCAGATTTCAACTGAATGAAGTGAATTCTTCTAGGCAGCTTGCCAGTGATATAGATCCCGTCGATAGTACACCCAGAAACCTATAAACCACCGGCTTTTAATCACTTGTTATCAGTTAATGGGGGGACCAGCAGCAATGCTTATCTCGGAACACCGACGACTGCTGTTTTCGTTTATGTATTTGTGTCGCCAAGGGCAAGCAGTTGAACTAACGGAACGTGTAATGCTTCCGATCGATAAGGAACCGAAGGATAAGGAACCGAAACTGTTTTACATGCTGATAACTAAATTTATGTCTGCGCAACAAGTGGAGTAAAGATAATTGATAGTTAGTGGCTCTCCGTCTCCGCCTTCAGTTATACGTACTATCGCTTGTTGGCACAGGACTTTTGGACCTTTCAGCGGTATGGGTGTGATAAAGATAACCAGGAAACTATGGTAAGCATGATATTTATGTTTTAATTATTATATATGGTAATAAGCGACAGTGAAACTGATTACCCGCTGACACTTTTAGTATTTTTTTGCCAGTAATACATACCGCAGCACTGCTTGCTTGCTCAGCTCACCAGCTGTTGGCCGTTATCAGTGAACTGCTTGCATTATCAGCGAGAAACAAACAAACCTCGTCACATACTATTGTTTAATTTAATTATTGCAATGCTCGCCAAAATACAATATCGATCAAACAATTAAACTTCCACTTAGGTATACAACTACCAACTACATATGTACGCAAATTGATGGCTCCAGTGTGCGGGAGTTACCTCGTAACCATAAACTTAGACAAAACATGCACTAATTTCTGTTCAAAAACACTTTAGATTCAGTCCAGCCCAGTCCAGGAGTCGCGAATTGATCCTTTTTATAGCAGAGAGATTTGTGAGAGGGACTGGCTGGCTGCCTTTTTACAAAGTCACTTGTAGATAATTGAGAGTTCGTCAACAATCAAAACTAAATGCCGGAAAATTGCAAGTTATTTTGTGCTCGCCTTCGTGGCGCCAGATCCGGCTCCATAGCTCGAGCCTTTGCTAATCTGGGTCTTGTTGATGGCCTGGCCCATCATCCAATAGACTGCAATGTAGTTCAATTGAATAAGTTAAGGGTCAAGGGATTCGCATATTCAAATACTTACAGAGTCCCAGAATGGAGAGGGACGTAATGAAGGCCGTCCAATTGGCCGCCAGCAGCGACGTGACCAGGTAATAGAAAATGCATAACAGGGAGAATGCCGCCCAGCAGGCGAAATTAACCAGCGAAGATAGCCGAGGCTTGATGTGGTATGTTGCCACCTCCTTCACGCCGGAGGTCTTGAAGAAGCTTCCGGTCTCCAGGAAGCTATCGATGATCTTGTCCTTTTCCACAAACAGATTCTGCAGCCAGGTGGCGGCCTCTGTCTCATCCTCGGGCACCTGCTCAAGGGGAATGCGGCGCATCAGCATGTGCGGCTCCACAGACTTGCCGTGCAGCAGGCTAAGCATGGTGGATGGGGTCTATAAAGGCGATAAAAGTATAATTAGAAACCAGTGGGAAAAATGGTAGCTTAAATTTTAGTATGACTCGCTTTTATGACTAACTTTATGGCTTTCACACTCTCACTAAATATAAGCAAACTCTCATTATTTAAGGCCCTAATAACCTGCAATTAGTTGAGTTTTATGCACTAAACATAAGCTAAAATTCTTCCTCGCTGATCAAATTCAAATCCAAATCGAGAACGCATTTGACAGGATTATTTAAAGTGGTTATAAACTGATTTCGTCAAGGTGGATTATTGCCATTTTGTTGAACAAGATAATTGGACGGAAACCTTGAAAACTAGGTGAGATTAGATTGCAGTGCAATAGGTAGACGGTCATGTTTAGGAACGGTGATCAAGCTAATCTAACAAGTATATATGCAAAATTAAAATTTCGATTATTGTCAAACTTAGCTGCCTTATAATATTGGTCTTAAATAATTAATTATAATGTTAAACTATTAAATATTCACCTTGTCTGTAGGCCTGTACGCCAGATTGATGTCGTAGATGACGGGACAGAGACCACGGATGGGAGCCAAGCTGGCGGTGAAGCCCTTGGTGCGCGGAATCAAATGATGCTTCAGCACCGTCATGCCCCGCTCCTGGGCGAACTTAACGGATGCCTCGTGCTTGCCGGCAGTGAAGCGAGTACCTTCCGGATTCAAGAGCAGCCAGGTGGGATCGGGATAGGAATAGACCACCTTAAGTTGCTCCGTGATGATGGTCTTGTCCTTGTCAAAGTTGCGGTTGAGGAAGACAAACTCGGCCAGCCACCAGCACCAGCCAATAATGGGCACATAGCGAATGGGCTTTTTGGCATAGGCCTTGCAGTTGCCCAGGACTCCCAGCTTGTCGCAGATCATCCAGCCGTTGAGCCAATCGATCTCGTACTTGTGGTTCATGACCAGCAGGACATGCTCGTTGCCAGCATACTTCTCGTAGTCATCCTTGTCCATATAGACGGTCAGCTTGCTGCCCGCATACCAATCGGCCACAAAGACAATTTCTGTGAGTGGGAGTACAAAGTCTGTAACAAGGATTTCTGGAGGATATTCGCAGCTGTATATACTCACGGGAGTAGAGCGAGTAGCACAGGTAGTACATCAGCTTCCGGAAGAGTCGCTTGTCAATGGGCTTTATAAGGACGTGCATCAACAGCTGGATGAAGTTGATGCACAGCCCACTGGTGAAGAAGGTGAGCGCGATGCATAGGTGGATCAGTCTCAATTGTTTCAGCTTCTCCAGTGACACCATTTTGATCTGCAAGTAGGAAATGCTTAACCAATAAAAAAAACTGCAGTAATCTTTACGTAATCGAAACTTTAATTGCAGGTTTCAAACGCCCCGACCCTAACGGAGCTCGTAAACCCACTAAGGCCACTGTAAACCACGCGTTTTATGGCCGTTAAACAGCGTTCGGCGCACTCACTCGCAAATTTCTGGGGGTTTCTGTTCGGATTCACACACGCGGCTAAGTTGAAAGAGAGCGTCAAAAGCGGGAAAGGCAACGCACCTGCACCCCACACCGGCTGGCAACGGACTGGGGCAACACTTTCGCGGCTACCTCAGCAGCACCCGAGAGATATTCGCCAGATATCGGGACTGGCTATGGCTATATATTAAGTCGAAGCAGCTGAGGGAATCTAATCAGCGGCAATCGATGACTTCTCCCGTGGAAAAGTAGCCGCTGTGGACAAAGTCCGTTCGGAAGGTGCGACAGGTAGTCGTTATGGGGCAAAGCGAAGATATCTTTACAGTAGAAGCTCCCGAGCAGCTTTATTTGCTCTTTAAAAAGAGGGAACAAAGTGTGAAATGCACATAAATTACGTATTACTAAGCCAAGTTTACTTTAATTTAAATAACTATGCTCGTAGGAATTTAAAGTTTAAATGTAATTGAAACCATATAATTAAGTCTTTTAGAACGTTATTTATATAAGGTTTAAAATTAAACTTTAAGCAAAGTTCAAAAAGTGTTGATGATTCCGGGATTATGATATAACACAGAGATAGAGAAACGTCAACTTTAGGGTTATCATGAACATAATATAATTTCTGTTCACATATTCCCCAAGAAACTGAACAAACTTCCAAGGGAACTATATGTAAATTGCTTAACTCGGCCAAAGTCTTATCTATTCGCTTCATATGCATATGAGTTCAGTGTTCCTGCGCTGATTTAATTGAAGATATATACGCCAAAAGTCAACCAAATCAACGCTTTATTGTTGCATGCAATTGGTCAACTTGCTTGTATTTAATTAATTCATTTTTTCGATCATTTACTACATATATGCTATATAGAGAACAACAACAAAAGAGTTCTTTGGTCACACGAACACATCCACGGGGGCAGCTGACGTACACGTGTACGTGTATTTGTGTCCGCATAGGAAAGGCGTGAGGTGGTGTGACGTGGTGTGGTTTACGGTTATCACTCTCTTGCGCTGCTGATCTGAGCCGCGATCGCATCACCACCCACTATTATCAAAAACAAAGTCCACCCACAGGGCTATCAATCCCGCAGCTGCTCTTATCGGTTATTCCCTGAAGTACATACACATACACATAACACAAACGAACCCAATATAAACCGCACTTGAACCACTGTTTACGTGTATGACGCCGCCAAAAGGGGTTAATTGCCAAAGACTTTATTTGATGAATTCACTGGATTTTAGAAACCGCCATTTACCTTTTTGGCAATGTTTTTGTGCGAACTTGATTTGTTTTTTTGTGAGCAGCCAGCGGTGTGACCGTTCGCCAGCGATGCAACGAAGTGTTGCCAGATGGCGTTCGAAAGAACAGATTGCGGTCACACTACAATATCGACTGCCGCACTATCGATAGTGTCATCGATTTTTGCCGACTTCTTATTTCGCCAAATGCCAAATTCTTTTTATTAAAGAATTTCGCGACATTCGCCTGCAGGTAAGCAAAAAAACAGATTATAAAAGCGCTTTGCACGTTCTGAGGTGTGTGGGGCCAAGGTTTCCGGTACTTTCTGTGATCGCCTGAGGTCAGCGATTGCAGGAGGCCGAAAATTTAACCGGCAGACGCTTTTGGTGTCGCCTTTTTGCAGACGTGAGCGCGTGAGTTCGGGGGGTTTGTGTGTCCATTATGTACATACCTGATGCTGTCCGTGCAGTTGCAGCTGTCGCGATGACCAACGTGGAGATCTACGACACATCCAACTCCGAGCTAAGCAGCGACGAATACAGCCAGGAGGAGGACGACGACGCTCTAATGGAGGCAGCGGTTAGCAAGCAAGCCAGCCCCGGTACGGCGACAATAAAAGCGGGACCGGACGCCAAACCTATGTCACAGCCCTCCGAGAAACCCGATGACGATGGGAGTCCGACTGCGGCGGATGCCGCAGGAAAGGACAAGGTAGCGGAGGACGCTTCTGTGGTTGAGCAAGAGCCGCTTCCAACTCCCGCCGAAACCATTCGCCAGATCAGGCAATTGGATTCCGCACCCTACCGTAACCCTTACATTTTTCTCAAGCGACGCAGTCTCCTGTGGTAAGTGTTTTATTCCCGCACCTCGTCTAACCAAAATTGGTTAACAATCCTCTTCATTTCCAGGGGCAAACACATTAACCAGTGTGATGGGAAATATCAGTTGCACATGAAGGACAAGAAGTCGGGCGGACGGCGAAGACGCTACTCCTCCTCCAGCAGAAGTTTGAGCTACAGTCGCAGCAATAGTCGTAGCCTTAGTCGGAGTCCGAGCCGCAGCCGCTCCTTGGACCGCAGTGGCAGCTCTGAACGCAGTCACAGTCGCAGTCTCAGCCAGTCGCCAGAACTTATTTGTCTGGACGATACCGAAAATGAGGATTCCCCCGAGAAACCAGAGGAAGCCAAGGCGGCAAATGTAACTCCCATTAAAGAGAACAAAGCTAAGATAATAAAGCCTCCGCCACCAGTACAGCCACAATTGGAGCAGCAGGAGAACGACAAGTCCAACGAAAACGGTACCTCCTCCGTGCTGGAGGAGTTCCTTATGATAAAAGAGCCCAGGCAACCAAGTCAAGCTGGAATTGAGTTGGATACGCTCACCGCCGGCTTGGAACTGGAGCAGGCAACTGCAGATACGACTCTGGTACAGCAGGATGATGTGGAGGAAGCTGAGGAACCCATGGCGGTGGATGTCACACTGAAGCGGCGTCGTTCGGTGACGCCTCCATTGAGCAACGAAAAGCGTCGTGTTGTAGACGATGAAGATGATACTATTGAATTTCATCCGGTTGTTGCACAGAACTCGGTCGAGTCAACTCCAGTGCTCAAAATGCAGCCACCAAGAGCGTCCAATGTCGCCAGCCCAGCAGTTAATTCTCTCCAGAGCCAGCCCGCCTTCAAACTAAGCTCACCATATACACTGGTTCAACCGTCACCCAACGCCAAGCAGCCTATCAATCTGGCTGCACTTTCGCACAGCTTGAACACTCCCACACCGCCGGCAGTGCCCATGGAGATCTCCTATCCTACGGATAATTTACCGCATACCACAAAGAGTAACATTGTGGTAGCTCCACCAGAGCAGCCGGCTTCATCTGTAACAGTTCCAGTTTATGGTTGTTCTCCGTATGCATCTCCATTACAGTGGTCTCAGCCTGCTCAGGTCGGTCATCAGCGGGACATTCCAGCTCAGAATGATCCTTCACGGGCCGCCGTCCCCCTGCAGGCTGCCCCATCAGGAGCTCTTCAAGCTCCATTCGGTACGCAACGAGTCCTTCCAGCTCAAGTTGGCACACCACGAACACCGGCTGGCCCCACACGAATTTCACTGCAGGTTAACTCCTCACGGCCCACTGTTCCACAGCAGGCTCCACCACAACATCAGCCACAAGCTCAAATGCAGCAAGAACAACCCCAAGTTCCGGTTAATGCCACCAACTTTGCTGTGCCGCAACAGCCGCAGCCACGTAGGTCGGAGACTGTGTCCACCCAGACGCAGGCTGGTCAGCCGGAGTCTCCACGCCAAAAGCCTTCAGCTCCTGATCTCAAAAACCCCAATGCCAACTTCCATCATCGCTTGAAGGAGCTGTTCCCAGACCTGGACGCGATCTTTAAGGAAAAACTGGATTCAATGAGTCCAGATCCCAAGTCTTTCATGGAGGAAATCGACTTAGATATAAAAACGCTGGACAAACTCTTGGCCCAAAAGGAAGATGAGTGGAATCGGCTGTTACATCTGCGTTGCATGAAGGTGGAGCTTCGAGGACGAATGGAGCGTATGGAACGAGTGTCCATCATCAAGAAGTTGCTGCCCTCGGTGATTAACAAGGGGTGCGGCACGGCAGAGCTATACGAGTTACAGGAGTTACTGTTCGGGGAGCATATTCACAAGTTGCCCTCCAGGTTGGCCTCAACATCCCTTGAGCAATGCCTGAACAACGTGGAGGTCGCACAGGGCGATATACAAAGGCTGCGCGGGTGAGTAATGGGAAATTATTTGGTAAAAAAATACTTACATCTCTTTTGCAGAGCTTTGGGTCTGAAGGAAAAAGGTCTAGCTGCATCTTTTCGAAATTTCGAGGAGAAACAGCATCAACAAAACTATAGAAGAAATTCTCTGCCCTTGGGGCCGGCATTGATGCGCGGGATCCAGGATGTAGAAGAAGAGCTACAGCAGTTAGAACGTAACTCTGACTTTCCGCCAGCTAGCAAGCGACCCAGGCTACACCGAGCGCAAGAAAGGTATATAATAATTTTATATCGAAATGTACTTATATTTATATTTATCCACTTTTTCTAAAATATTTATAGATACGCTCATGAGATGAGCAACTCGACGCCCAATCTGGCCGCTTCCTCCTCCCTCAATAAGTTGCAGGTTCCAGGAAAGCATCCATACTACAGTCAAATGTCGGCCCGGGAAATCTTTTTGGAGAATGAGTCGCAACTCAAGCCGCTGTCCAACAGCAGTCCCTTGGTTTTCCAGCGTAATCAAGCCAAAAGACAGGTTAGCCATCCTTTTGGATAATAATAAAATTAATTATTAACAAATTCTGCTTTCTTTCTGCAGGACAATGAATTACATTCCACGAGCTACCGCTACGAAGAAGAGGAACCCACATTTTTGGGAGCCTCGAACACGGGTAAGGGCCTAAAAAAGAAGCAGCAGCACAGAGATGCCTCCACCACAAACGGAAAGGAGGAGAAAATTTGCCAACACTGCCAGATTAATGAAGCAATATACGAGTGTACGAGCTGCCTGAATCAATGGTACTGCAGCAGTAAATGCCAGGTGGGTTTACATATAGAGAGAATTCCCAAAAATATACATTAATTTATCTGCTCTTTGCAGCATAGCGCATGGGACTCTCATAGAATATATTGTGGCAAATAATTGGATCAGCATTACTACGTCTCTACAACTATAACTATAACCCCTAGCGTACTACTCCATTTACTCAGCCTCGTAAGTCATTGAAAAGGTGTTTACCCCCAGGACATTGACCGACAATTTCAAATTGAAGCGCATTCACAATATATATTTTTTACTTGTACTCAATCACCGCTCAAGCATAAATAAATCAAATACCATATAGAATACTTAACATTGTGGATAGAGAATCCTTTGTTCCATTTTCCCAGTCATTTGTTTAATTCAATTACTATTTAAGATCCATTAGTGTAATTAAATATTTTCCTGGGTTTTTTATTATAAACTTTTGTGAAATGCATTCATAAAATGTTCCTTATTCTTTCACAAAATTGTATTCATAATTTGCTTATTAAATCTATTTTTCGTTCCTTTATTAAATAATTAATTCACTCGATATCCTGTACTATTCGTAAATTAAATAAAATGTTTACATTTAATTGAAATACTTTAAAATTTAAACATAATTGTTGGGTTTCTTGGTTCTTTCTGTAGAGGGAAGGTTTCATTTAATTTTAATTACAAATAATTTATTATATTTTAAGTTTTTCAAATAATTTAAAAAATATAAATATTAACCAACACTTGAAACGATTGATTGGAATCGATAGATATTGCCCTGAAAAGGCGGCTAACATTCAACGTTTGAATTTCAAACCAGATTTTTAGTTGGACTTTCATTTCGTTAATTTATTTACTCCGCTGACGCACCTGGCACAAAAGCTTGATGTCGTTGATATGCAGCCGGAGGGGCTGCCTTCTAGACCAGGGACCACGTCGCAATTTCCGTATCCGCAGCTGCCGGCTACAGTGTAGCCGGAATTTCAGATTTGGATTCCACACCGCATCAGCCGAGGCGGCGGGCGTGACGCACTTGTACGCGTATTGCCACCATAATCGAATGCTCTGCTTGGTGCTGTGCTGAAATCGGGATTCGGATTGCGAGTGGGTGGGTTTTAGTGGGTGTGTATAAGAGGGGTGGGGGCTGTAAATATTATTGCTGGCCCTAAACGTTGTCTGGGGGGAAAAACAGAAATATGAAACACTCACCATGTAGACGGGCAAGACGTAAAAACGCTTGCACTCGCGCCTGATGAAATTGAAGGCGATGGGCCGCCGATAAATGGAGGATACCTTGGTCAGGTGCGAACGGATCGCACTGGCGCTCGTCGAACGCTGCAAACGCTGGAGCTGCAAAGAGATTTGGCGCGAGCGCGCGCGCACGTAATTAGTTTCCCAAACAATTGAACAGAATTTTTTTTGAATATTTTTTTGAGAACACAATTAATATGCGCAAAATGTTTGCAAAGAATTCGCGCCAAATTTGGCTTGCAAATGATACGAATCGAGCGGGGCTTCCACTTGAGTGCAGATGAGTTATGGCGAAACAAATAAATAATAATAAACAATTCGCTGTTGGGCACAGGGCTAGGGCTATTTTGTATATAATTTTAACACCTGGCATTCGACAACAATGCAAACCGAAATGCGGGGCGGGCCTATTAATAGCGTATTTTATTATTTAAATTTTGTATTTTGTTTTTAACGGTTGGATCTCATAAAATCGGTTGATTACTTGGAATTTTCTTTATAACAAAATCACTTTTTCAGAAGTTTGCTTATTTAAGATTTATTTTTCTTAAAGTTTTTGGCTTAAGTTCTGATTTTCCTAAAAAATCCTTTAGATTATATAATTGGAAATTACTTCCCCAAGATTTCCTTCTATGTATCCATTTAAAATGAAAAATAAATGTACGTTTTGGAAACTTTCTACCTTCATATCTTAATTACTACCCTTATAAATATCTTTTATCAAATTATCACGATCGGTTTTTTATAACAATCATAAACGTTAGCCTGTCTTATTGTTTTGCAAAAAACAAATAGGAAATCCATATATATATTTACAAAACCACATGATTCCTTAAGTTTAAAGCCTAAAACTTCCGTTTGTAAAAAGTATCTCACTTGATAATAACACTTGTGAATGAAATAATAATATATCGTCATTATCTAAATGATTTATTATCTTTTTTTAACTGGAAATTGGTATCTTAAGGTTGGCAGAGGTATTTATTATTATTCGCTTGTGGGCGTGCGGATCGGTTGGGCCGTGGCTGGGTTGGATCGGATGGGTGTGGGGATGTCCCTGAACCTGCTTATCAAAGCGGCAACTCGAAGTCGCTGTTGTTGTCTACTTGAAAATAATAACTATAAAAATTACAGTTGCAGGCAAAGTACTCAAAGTGCGGTGAGCAAGAGCAAGAGCGACAGGCCGAGTCATCCAACTCGAAGTTGATAGCAATTAAATCCGCTTATCAGTTTAGAGACGGGATTTAAATTAGCACCCCAATGGAACCCACTCCCGCCTTTCCCCTTAATCTCTGCCCCGACCCTCTCTCTCTCGCTGTCTGCCTCGGTTTCTTTGTTATTTGTCCTCGTCGATGACTACACGCCGACAAGTTTTTGCTATTATTAAACAGTTTTACAAGCCGCTAACGCTCAGAAATTGTTGCTAATTAGTTGAACCGCGCACGCCGGCGCAGCAGACCTTAAAAGCGACCCATTGGGTGGGAAAGGCGGGGTTAAGCGGGGCAACCGCCAAGCAGTGCTAGCTCTAATAAAGGTGCGCGCTGGTATGTGTAGCCCAGGGCACTCAAAGAAAAGCTTCATCATACTTTCAATAAAGCTGTCAAAGAAAAAACCCACTGCCGTGAAAGACATTATCTAAATAAAATGATAAGTTCAATTCACATAAAAAAAATGAATGGTTATTTCTAATAAATAAATAAAATAAATCAAACTTTGCATTTCTCTTGGTGTAAAATATTATAGAAATAAATTAATTAAATTTTTAAATAATACTTTTGATAATTGCCCTAAAATGTTAATTGTTAAATTTAATGTAAAACGTTTCGTCTATGTAAGGTTTCCCCCCAGGTTAATGGCTTAATTATGTATATGACTCATTTGGCTAATACTTTTTTTTCTCCTAGTGTACGTGTCAAGATTGGAGGCAATCGAGCTGAATTAGATGCTGCTGGGGTCGATTGAGTGCAGATCAAGCGATGAGCAATCGAGTGCGCAGGGTGCAGCGTGAGCCACACAATTAGATTCTTCGGAAAAATCTGAAATTATGAAAGGACCTTGAATGCAATTGCTCTTTGTAATAATTTGCATGTGAATAGAGTCGGAATTTAGTGTGCGTATACGTTATATTTCGAAGCAGTGCAAGCGAACAGGGTGAACTCCTCGTCAAGCAGCATCGGCTGCTTGTCGATCATTTGCCGTTATCCTCGCGTGTCTGTGTGCTTTCTCTCGCTCTCACTGAGTCTAGCTATCTCTATCCGTCTATCGCCGTTGACAATTAAAACAACAACAATGGCGAATTGCAAAATAAAACAAATAAAAACAAATCTAACGCTTCGTTTAAAGCGATTTGTGCGCACTTTTTCATGAAATTCGTTGTTGTCTTCGATGTTGTGTATTAGGGGGTATGTGCGTGCTTTGGGGTTTTCGTCGGGCAGCCACTGTGTGTGTGTGTGTGTGTGTGTGTGTGTGCCCGTGTCCGTTGGGTTGGCACTATCTCTATCTCTATCTGACCGACAATATCTAAGCGCGATCGAGTGCGCAGGGTGTCGCTATGTTTGCATTCGTGTGAGTGTGCGCCTATGATTCAGCGTGCTTAACAACAACAACAGTAAGCAAATAGCAACATTAAGGGGAAAGTCACGACATTCTGGTTACCCGTTATTTTTGAACATAAAACTAATTAAAATATATATTTTTTTGAAAGCAGAAATTCCTCTATTGAACTTTATTAACTGGTTATATTTTTTAGTGCATTGAAATATATTTTATAAAATGTAAATAGAATAATTTCGATCAATAAAATATTTGTATATTAATGTTGAAACCATAAAAACACTAATGGTATTTATAATATCGAAACTCTTGTTAAGCAGTTCAACTAGTCGGCTACGTAATTTCCGGTAGATGAAATTTTAATTATTTTAAACCTAGAAGTGTGATTTTTAATAACCATATACAAGAATACTGATGGTATTTGAAAAATATTTAAGCCTTAGGTATCCTAGCTCCTAGGACTGTTCAACTAGTCGGCTACGTAATTTCTGATATATGAAATTTTAAAATAGAATAGAACTTTTTTAATTTTGTATATTTACGTTTATTATTAAAGGATTTTATTAATTAATATTCCAAAAAGGAACAAGTTTCTAGGAAGCAGCCGCAAAAATAGTTTTATAATTTAATTTGCGTCTATAAGTATGCTACAATTTACTATAAACCTGAAACCATCTTATTGCATATTTTTCAAAGCAAATTCGATTGATTTGAAACCTCTAAGATTAAGACACCTTTTTTTAATTAATTTAGAACCCAAAGAAGCCTACAAGTAATCCTTCATAAGTTTTCCCGCTCCATACCACCTGAAAATGCTCATTATACCCTGCATACTCCACTGGTAGGAGGTAATCTCCAACTCCCACCCGAATGAATGGCGGGCGCTGTTGAGTTCCGTTCTGTTTTTATTCTGTCAGTTCATTTCTGTTCGGGTTCGGATCTGCTCAGTTCAGTGTCGGTTCGACCACGGTTCGTGTCGATTTCGAATTCGCAAACCCAAATCAAAACCGAAAGCGAAAACCCAGAACCCGCCACTGTTCGGGAGCTAGCTGGCCGGGCCGTTCCGTTCCGATCCGTTGTCGTTGGGGTCTTGCAAGTAAAATTCATGTTAATGAATGTTAATTTATACATTTGTAAGAATCTAAAATCTGTTTTTCCATACACAACAATTATTGGCGCGTCGCAGTCGTTGTGGCGGTGATTTCAAATTTGGAAACAGTCGCTCCCGAAACGTCGTCGCGAACGCAACGAACGGTGAAGCCATATCTTTAGCTATATAATAACGGTAGCATAACGAAAAGGGTCACGAATCCCATATGCAAAATGGATCCCGAGTTTGTGAATAAATACAATCAGGTCCTCAGTCGCCTGAAGCTTATTGAGAATTTCGATGGCAGTGATCCCGGCAAGCTGCCGCAGTTCCTTCACAAAATCGAGGCCCTAATGCCGGCCATAAATAGTTTCGATGATTATTACAAAGCGCAGCTGATAGGACACATCAAGAATAAGTGCACGGATCGGGCGCGGGAGGCTGTCTTCACCCGGCAGATGAGCGCTCCCGTGGGAAACGGAAATGGAGCCGGCAACGGTCACCTACTGAAGGCCGAGTCCTGGCTGAAGCTAAAGGATCAACTGTTGTACAACTACGCGGAAAGGGAGTCTAGCTATTCCCTAATACACAAAATACGCAGTGCTGTTTTGGACTCTAATATCGAGCTTTACTACCAGAAAATGGCCAAGTTAAAGCACAGACTGATCAACAGAAAGTTGACCCACAACGACACGCTGTACGCGTTGGAGGACATCGAAAGGATCACACTTCAAGTGTTCCGCGATCACCTGCCCGAGCCCACGCACTCGATGATCCTGCGAAGGAACCCAAAGAGCATGGAGGAGGCCTACCGCTACATAGTCGAAGTGCAGCAGCAGTTCTACACGCAGAGCGGATCCCTGGCCAGTGACCAACAGGCGGCCACCTTTAGCACCAGCCACAAGCAACAGGCCTACGGCGTGGGCATGGGCGGAGTGGGAGTGAGCACAGTAGGCTTGGGTGTTGGAATGGGCGCCGTGGGTCTGGGTCTCTCGTCCTACGCCCGCCAAATGTCCGACAAGGGTCAGCAGCAGAACAACTTGTCCAACAACAAGAGCTACTACAACCAAGCAGCTCCACCAGTCGGCGCCGGCAAAAACCATCCCATGTTCAAGAGCATCGGCAATCCCACCTTCAAGTCCAGCTTCAGCTACAATGGCAGCAGCAGCTCCAGCATGGGCTCCGGAATGGGTTACTCCAGCAAGAAGGCGGATGTCAAGCAGAACTATCAGCAGCAGAAGAGCCAGAACTATGCCAAGACCTCATCGATGAGTGGTTGGAAAAAGTAAGGAACACGACGATCTCCCAGTGACCCGATCAATCTCCATGAGATAAGCAGACCGAGATGCAGCGTGACCTAATCCCTTGGAGCCTGTGACTAAGCCAAGGCAAAGTGCTTGCCACCTCACGCTAATTACCCAAACCTCACCCTCTCTAATGGTTCGATGATTGTACGGCGTGATGTGGCTGCAGATTATAGGATGTGAATATAGATTAAAGTAATGTGAATAATTATAACGATGAACTGAGAGACGATGTGGATTTGCATCCTCAGAAGATGATAATGATGTGAATACAAATAAATGAATAATCTAATATATAAATGATACAAATAAATGTAATTACGCCAGCACTACATGCAAATAATACAAATCATGTGAATATAGATAAAGATAATACAAAATAATAGAAAGTGAAGGCATACAAATAATAATAAAAATAAGTGTTCATACTGATAAAGAATAATACATAGCACAGTAATTAAAACAAATAACGGAATAATTATTTACAATTTTATCAAATATAATTAAAACACTTAAAATTCATGGGAGGTCGTAATAAAGTTGATAAAAACCCACAGAAATGCTGATAACTTGATGTAATTTACACTAATAACCCTTCGAAATCCCAGTGACATAAAAGTATTCTATATAAACACGAGCCTGAGATAATAGGAAACGCGCCTGTCGATATCGGTACAAGATAATGATGCAGATCAAAATGATTCAACGGATGATGGCCCATAATGATGACATCGATCGCGTGTCTATCGACGATGATCGATCCGCAGACAGTATGGACATGTTAATTATTAGCTCATAAGACTCGAGTGTACATAGCCCCACGCCTCAACCTCAACCTCCAGTCACATTACCGCCTATATCTCCCACAAATCCCTCATTTTTGTGTATTTTCAGATTTTTTTTTTTTTTAACAACAATCGCCCACCTTTCAAATTTGTTTTTGTTAACAATAAAGTGTAAAGTCTAACAGCCTTTTTGTGTATATTGTTCCATCGGTCAGGGTTTTTTCGGCCAGTGTACAATAATGTAGATATATGCTACTTACTATTTGTTGGGCACTGGATCGGCCCGAGTTCCTTTGATCATAGCCCATGTCCTGGGGCGTGGTTTCTGCCTGCTGCTCCTGCAGCTTGACTGCCTTGGGCTTGGCCTTTTCCTTGGTATCCTTTTCGGGCTTGCCAAAGAGTCCTCTCTGTTCCGCCCTTCGGATTAGGTATTTCTCGTTCAGATGGGTCAGGGTTTTCCGCCGCACAAGGGATAGGTAGCTTCCTGTGGCCTGCTGCTTGATGCAATCGTCCTGATTGATGCATATGTCCGGCACTATATCCTGGACAAACTCATCGATATCGGGTGTGACTATCAGATCAATGCTATCCACTCTGGGCAACGGTGGGGCAGTTGAACCTGGTCCAGATCCTGGGGCTGGCACCTCGGGCTGATTCGATGGCTTATCCTTTTTCCTGGGTGAATCCTTGCTCATCGCAGCTGCGGGAATGTTGGCTGCCTCCGCTTCGGCTATTGCCTCCAAACGCTTCAGCTCCTTGTAGGCATTGCGATGCTTCTCCAAAGCCAGCTTATTGATCAGTTCCAGGACATGCTTCACCATATCCTCGTTTTCGGTGCCCACAATCGAGTGCGTTTGGTAGAGGACAAACTGCACCTGGGGACGCGACATTGACATGGTCAAGGTCAGCAGCTGTTCCTCCAGGATCATGGCCACTCGCTGGCGACCCTCGTCACTGACCTCCGATTCGGTAAGAACCTCCAGCATACTAAGATCACCGCCGCGGGAACATATCAAGTCTATGGGATCGGAAATGGCGCTAAAGGAGTTCGGTGGCGTGGCAAATATGCCAACTACAGTTCTAAATCGATTGGACTCCATGGGAAACGAGGTGAAGGCATCGCCAAACAATCTGATATTGTTTACTCCAATCATTTCCATATAGCGGCGATAATCCTTTAGATTTGCACCAGCTCCATAGACATAGAAGTTGTTAACACGATTGATGGAGTAGAAAAGGGCTGCCAAATAGGCAGTGGATCGCGGGGATCCAATGTGGGTCTGCAGAATATCCCCATCCAACTCAAAGTAATCCATCAACTTGGACATTATGGCAGGTCCAAAGGTAAAGTTTTTGTCCTGGAAAACAATATGTGTTTTAAGCTAAAGCCAGAAAGGAAGATAAATTCGAAAAGCCGAAGTTTGCAACCCTTGCAGTTTAATTAATGTTTAATTAATGTTATTGCTTGTTGCTCGTTTGCAGTTTCGTTAACCACTTTTTTTAAGAAAATTGTATTTTTAAACAATGTAAACCAGTTTTTAGCGAGAAAATGCCTTAAGTAGGTATGTACGTATCGTTCCAGTAATTTTTATGAATACTTAAAGGTCGTTCTTATTTTCGTAATCATTTAGAAGTAACTTTTTTCAAAGAAGGAAAATAAAATAAAATATTAATTTATTGAACATTCAAAGATTACGTAATTTTAATACTTAAAATAAAAATATTGACCACATTTCCGTTAGTATTAATCCTTAGGTTAAGGTTGTCACTGTGCAAATGTGATTTAATAATCACCACCTAAACTTATAAGTTTATTATTTATCTCTAGAAACTATGTATCCTATTAATAAAAAAAAAGATTAAATATAGATCAATCATATTATGCTTTTCATTAACTAACTAACCAAGGAACAGAGAATTATTTCTGGTCTTTATTTATTATAAACTTGATTTCAACTTTTTAATAGCTCCAATATCTCACCTGCATTATAAAATAGTGTTTGGTCATTAGTTTGGATTTGGTAAACTCGCTGCGGTCCTTGGGTATACAGGATATGACCAAAGGGCAAATATTATCCCACTTGCAGTGCTGCTCCAGAAGCGGCTGTTCATCATCCGGACCATGGACAGTGAAGCCCATTTCGGTGAGTATCTTATCCGCCTCTTCTTTATTTCTATAAAATCAGATTTATATACTTTTTTAAGGAGAAACTTTTAGCATCCGTTGACTCACCGCACTAAGAACGGATTAATCCATCCCGTGACCACCGGATTGGCAGCAGCAATGGCAACTTTCTCATTCTGCAGGTGAATGGGCAGCAACTGAGAGAGCCGAAGAGCTCCCACCCGTATCCGCATCCTAGAAATTGAGGCAGCCAGACGGATGCGATGCTGCCAGAGAACGTCCGCCAGCTCTGTTGAGAATTTCTGATTATATAGGATATATAATAGGACGTAAACACCCACCTGTAACCTCTGCCTCCTTATAGAGACTTGCCTGGAGACCCTTTTCCTCGGAGTTACGGCCTTTAAACTGGCGATCGTAGAGTTCGAAAAGCATTAACCAAATTCTTTGCTCGTCATTTATATACTAAACAGAAAGGATTTAGAATAAAACTAGTTTAAAATTTGAGAAAAACTAGGTTTCCTTGTGTTTTTTAAAGCAGATAATTTGCCGAGAAGTATGCAATATTTTATATGCATCCCTATATCCTTAACTCACCTCTTTGTGTTGCTCAAAAAAGCAGACATCGCTCAAGGCATTCGACATCACAATCTTATCTAGAAACATCAAAACTCAATATGGCAATAGAAACTACAATCCAAAAGGATCTACCCACATCGGAAGACATCGTAGATCAAGGAGTAAGCTAATCTCATCTCGTGCTCGTTTTTAAAATCCACCATTATCGGTGGCTTGCGGAGCAGCTTGGCGGCACTGGCGATAGTGGGCAAAGTCCAGCGGGCTCCCGTCTTCAGCTTGACCTTCACCGTGGTGGAATGACAGTACTTTAGAGTTCTGCTACGTCGTCCATTAGGACTAATACCCGGAGTCAGAATCTTGGTTATCCTCAGAGGATCAAAGAGAGGCTTTTCCTTTTTGTTGATATCCTGAAGCGAGAGCGATTCGTCGGAGGAGTCGTTTACATGACGCTGGATCTCCAGAAGCATATAATACATCTTGTCTTGCCACTCCTCATCGCTGGGTAGGTAGATCTGCTTGGTCTTTTTTAGTTTCTTGCTTTGCTCCTTGAATATGGCAGGATACACAGAGAATATGTCGGCCAAACTCAGAAAGAACAGTTGATTGGACATGACGGAGTTCTACACTTTTTGTTTCAGAAAATCTAATAAAGATTCCATTAGTTAATGTAAGAGAGGGTTTTATTTGTTAATTCCATGTATAAAGGTTTTTATTATCCATTAAATCAAACAGCAAAAACCACAAAAAATAGGCTTATGGGTTGTAATTTCGAACTACAACGATTTAATTTAATACTAGGCCGAAGATAAATATCTTACAACCGTTTACAGCGTTTCAGCACGATCGGACAATTAAAACAACTGGATTATAAACAAGCCAGTGGAAATAAAATGTAAAGTTAAAGATTAAATGTCTGATAAACACAATATAAACGTGTAAAAAAATATATTTCATAAACAATATTTTACCACTTTAATGAATCTCGTGTGGTTGTGTCAATATTATTTTAGATAAATTGTAGCTCAAGGCAATTTATTCATATCACTCTGTTTATTTAAGGCTTTCACAAGTAATTCAGATACTATATATCCTTCGGTAAACTAAAGTCCATTTTATTGTTTAAATATCTTACAGGAAGTTTTAACGCACAGAATCACAGGTTATCAACACTCAATCCTCTCAAATGAACGAAATTCAGTCAGGATGAACTCGAAATAACGGTTAACCAGTGAGATAAACTACGCGAAATAACGGTAAAAAAGAGCAGTTAAGGACGAGGAGCTAATCCGAACCGAGCTGTTGCAGTGAACAACGGCAACTGGATGAACAGAGGAGCCTCCTTGCGATGGCGTGTCTTTCATCTCCCTTTTCTTTCCTGCAAACGCCACTCCCGCCCCCCCACTTGGCACGTCCACAAACCAATTCCAATGACAATGACAACTGCTGATTTTCATTCTCAGTCTCGTTCTCTCATTTCCATTTCCATTTCGTTCGGTTCGTGCTTAACACCAATTCAATGCTGGGAGCCTTTGAATTCCAAATCGACATCAAACCGGGCTGCATGCTCCATGGAATTACTTATCTATCTCTTGCACACACACAAACAGTCCCCCTAAGGCCCTCTCCCTGCCACCCACCTGTCGCCGCGTGCAACGTGCACGCCAATACTGGCATTGCTTCTGGCAGCTGGAAAAAAATATTTGCCACAAAGGACAAACGAAATGTTACCGTTACAGCGAATAGGTAACGGTGTTTTGGGAGAGGTGAGATACAAAAGTGATCAGAAAATTAGGATCATTAGGTTTTTAAAGAACAAAACTACTATAATATACAATATAAACTAAAAGAATAAGTAAAAACTAGATTTTAAAATATTTTCTATATATTTTGTCATATGTTTTTAATAAGTTATATAAGTAAATATTTCATGTTATTAAATGAAATGTAAAACGATTTGAAGACCTTTTAGATCTAGAGATTAATTTTTATAATCCCTGAAACCAAAATAATACAATGAGTACCAAATATAAGTATCTATAGCTCTATATCTCTTAGATTTTAAATATTTTTTAAGTAAGAACGTAAGAGATGCAAGCTTAATTGGTTAATATTAATGTTAATAGTAATAGTAATCGCGTTTGTAATCTAGTAAGTATCCAAGTCAAACTTTAATTTCGAGCTTAGTTCTCCCTAGAAAAAACTCTGAAAAATATATAAAAATCTACCTGCATGCTATTACCTTGACTGCAGCTGTAACTTATGACGGATTTTAGATGGATCGAAACGATATCACACTTACCTTTTATTTTTTACGACCCCTGCACGCTTGGCGTAATAAATTCCGTTTGCCATATTCGCATGATTTGCTCTGATTGGAATTCGTCTTCAATAAATTGCCAGAAATGTCGCTGACAGAGACACACACACACACCGAGTGGGGCTTAAGGGGGACCACTGAATGGGCCTAATAATTCCAATGTATATATTCTCCCGATGTGTTTGCCTTGATTAGTTCGAGGGGCTTAGAAGCTCCGAAGCCCCCTGCCATGTTGTTTGATGTTTGATGGCTTCGAAGCGTTCGAATCGAACATCAAATTAAATGTTGATTAGACAAACTTCCCGCCAAACTCCAGGGAAATGAGCGAGGGCGGTAAATTTATTGGCCTAGGTCAAATATCGATTATCGCCCCGTCACTCTACCGTGTATATAATATATTGGGTCAGATTGGATTGAATGTCAATTTGATTGGCATATCTGGGTGCAAATAAATATATAGAGGAAGGCCTCCTTTTCTGGTCTCCTTTGTGACCTTGAGCTGTTGTATAGAGAGAGAGTTCAGTGCTGTGTTTACTTCATTTTGCCGGCGAACGCCGGAGCCTCTAATTGAATTGCCCAGCTTTGGTTAACTCCTTAACTGAGATCAATTATAATTGGAAAAAATCATATCAATTAAAAGTGGCCCAAAACTGATTCATCAACGACTGATTGTTGACCACGAAAACAGTGACCACACAAATAATAATTTCGGTGCCGCCTCCTGCTCCACCTCCTCCTCCTTCTTGGGGCGGTTGCTATCGGGGAAATATATTGCCGAGGGCTACTATGACTGTTTAGATATGAATAAGCAAACTTGAATTAGAGCTATCAGGGGTGTACGTCCAAAGATAACTCGGGTGTCATAATTAAATTTTTCCCGTGGTCTTCCATAGCCCTGTAGCCTTTGCATTCACGGCGTAAGCACCCCGGCTTAAAGTCGACCGATGCGACTGTCTTTATCGGGACAGTGCGAGGAAGCCGCCGTCGTAAATCAGTTGGTCTCACATTGGGGGCTTTGTTTTGTTTTTGTTTTTTGTTTTGTTTTTTTTTTATTAAGAAGCATATTTATTATATATAAGATGTATGTAATACAATAATTTTTCTTTCTGTCGGGGTTGCGCACTTTTCTGCTTTTTTACGCTTTTTTTTATGGGTTTCGGTTTTCTTTCGGTTTATCGTTTTCGTTTTTTTGTTTTCTTTGCTTTATCCATTTTATATAATCATATAAAACACTGAGCTACAATACAAATATTGTGATAAAAACTTACAACATAACCTTTAATACATAAAAATACTTGCGTAGTCTACAAATCGTATCGTTATAGAGATTTTCATCTGCTTTTCCCTTCCGTGGATCGATCGATCGGTCGCCCGCTCTCGTCTTCTCCTGCTTCTCTTCTTTTCTTCTTGTTCTTCTCTTGACCTTCTCCTAAATTTGTTTTCACTGCTTCTGTCGCGCCTCAATGGGTTCTGTATTTGTTTTCGTTTTTTTCCCTCTTTTTATTTCTTAGTTGTGTGAGTTTTACCCTATTAAAAGATTTCATTCATTCTCCATCTGTGGCTGCTGATGATTCCTTCTTTTTTTTTATTTTTTATGAGAAGTTAACGCGAGTGCAGCGCGATAACAAACAAAAAAAAAGGAGGAGGAAAACAATAAACACCGAGGAATCCGTGTGTGAAAAGGGAGGAGGCCGACTGGATATAAAAGGGCGAAAGTGAGTGGGAGAAAGAGCGAAAGGTGACCTCCCCGCAGTGAATTCTTCTTTCAGTTCTTCCGTTTCTGCTTTTTCCCCATGGATGCTCTTGTTGTGTTTTCTATGAGTTTGTTGATGGTTTTTGCGTTTGTTTTTGTTGTCTGCAGCGTTTTGTTGTTATTTTTTTAATTACAGTAGAAATTATGTTTATATTTATATATATATTTGCATAATCAATATCATTAAAAATAAATCGTATAAAACACAGAAGACAGTAGACAAAAATAAATGAGGCGTACATAATATAATTTTGTTCGGTGGACGTACCAAAAAAAGGGGAATATACAAAAAATAGTTACAAATTCGTATAAAAAAAATTACAAATAATTTTGTTCGTATCTTGTATCTTTCGTATGTGTTGCCGAGTATTTTTAAAGATTCATTTTTGGTTCGAATGCGTTTGATTGTTTATTATGTGTGTGTGTTGAAACATCGATAAAGCTCTGAGCATCTCATACGAAAACGTGATTTTTAGTAGCAAAAAAATCATAATACACAGTACACAATTACAATAATATTTATATAGAAATAATATATATAATATAATAAAAGAGCCAACATACATATTTCTTATGTTTTGTTTCGTTTCGTTTGTTATTTTATACACATCTTTATGCATAATGGGGGCGCGTATATAAGATTTATGTTTATAATTATAAGTAATAAATTTTATCCGTTTTTTGTTTAATTATTTGCACACGAGAATCAAAAATTACTATTTGCAATCATATATATATAAAAAATAAACTTAATTGCCGTCATTCCGTTATATATCATTCCTATACCATTCCCATTGCATGTCATCCCTACTACAGCGACATCACTGTATATATCATATCATATCATATCGTATCCTCCTATATATAGCGTACTGGCTGCGGATCCTTTTTCGTTACTTTAAGCTTAATCAATTTTGGAAGAGTAAACAATACCATCGAGTTTGCAATTGTTGCTGCATATGCTATATGTGTGTGAGTGAGTGTGTGTTGTGAGTGTGGATGAGTGTGTATTATATAGATCGCGTTTTGAATGAAAACTAATGATTAATGCGTATTGTATGCTGTTCTCTACACCTTCCTTTCCTGTCCTTGCCATCCCTCCTATATCGCTGGCTTCACTCTTCTTTTTTTTTACTCACATTTTCTCACTTTTCTTTGTTTTTTCTTTCTTTATTCGAGTTCTTTAACTAATTTTTTATAATTTCTCCCCCTTGCTCTTCGCATTCATCTCTTTCTTCTTAATATTTATACGTATAAACTTTTATAATTTTATACTAAATGGTTTTTACGGTTTTTTTTTCGTTTTTTTGTTGAATTTTTTCTTGTTGTTTGTTTTTTGTTTCTTGTTCTTGTAATACAAACGTCGTCGTGTATATATATAAAAAAAGATGTCCAAAGTTTTACGTTACGTTATTGTATATACTTTTTTGTTTTTGTTTCTTTTTGTTTTTCATTACTTAGTGGATCGTTCTCTTTGCTGATGGTTTTTGTTTTTTGCCTGCTTTTGCTTTACACAGTTGTCCTAGGTTTTTGTAAATGGGTGTTCTTTTTTTCGAGTGGTTTTCTGATGTCTGAATGCTTATATATGAGAGCGCAGCGCCTAGCTATATAGGGCCTTACTATATAGTATAGTACTACATATGTATATATATATAATGTGTGTGTATGTGGGGTGTTGCTTTCTTGTGTTTTCTCGATCCATACACATATATACTAGATATATGTACGCATATAACTAACGGCGAATTTACTTTGTTTCCTCCTTCTCTTTGTTCTCCTCGGTCGACTCCTTCTCGTTCGACTGAAAAATGAAAGAAAAATTGGTTACAATTTCAGTTCATTGAAATTGTAATAGATTCTAGAGGGTCTTTGTTTTATGAATTAAGTGTGAATAGTTGTACATCATTCTTATTTGAGTTTTGTAACTGATTTTAATTTTATATAAACAAGACATTATATCAAGAAAGACCATCTAAAATCTAAGACCAACGACTTACCTTGTCCTTCTCCAACTCCTTCTCGATCTTGTCGCCTTCGGTGCCTTCCTGTTCGTTTGATTTCTCCTGCTCGCCGCCCTCCTTGCCCTCCTTGGTCTCGGGCCTAAAAAGTTTATTTACATAAAATTAGAAAACAATCTATAAGATATACTGCGAGTCGAGTACTCACTCTGGCTTGGGAATGTGCGCGTTAAGGTCCAGCTTCGTGCAGATCTCATCCCAGTCGGGGAAGCACTTGTCCTTCATGCGAGAAACATGGCCAATCAAGTTGGGGCACTTCTCGGTCATGTAGTCGCGCAGCGGATACGTAATGTCCTTGGACAGATAGTGGAGCTGCGACAGCACTGCAAAGGCCACCACATCCAGGGTGGTGGGTTCATCGCCAAAGAAGAACGGCTTGCAGTCGAGCATCTCGCTGAGCACCTTCAGATCATTCTTGCCGAACTCTTCGATCTCCTCGGCGCTGTGGACGCCAATACCGTGCGCCTTCAGCTTCTTTGTGCCCTGGAACCACTTTTTGTGTTCAATAGTTGTTCGTTTGCCGTACAGCAGAGTTACGGATGATGATGATGGGGGTTACGGGGGATGCACAAGCATACGTTACGGGTTGTTTGTTTTTTGGAGTGCGAGTTATTTTGGGGGATTCGAGGGGGGCAATACGCATTACACAGTTAGATGTTCAAAACCAAAGGGGTATGCAAAAAAAGAACGAAAAAGAAAAAAGAGAAAAACCATGCAAGAGTTAGTGATAAAATAACTATTGTTTTTTTTCTTGTTTCCCGTTGGGTTCTCATTATTTTTGTTTCGTTTTTCGGATGCTTGGGTTTTTTTTCATTAATTTTTTTGTTATGTGAGAACCAATATAGCGACATAAACAAATGCAACCCACAAAAGGGATCCATTGATTGTTTATGGCACGACGATTCGGAGTAAACTATGTGCGGGGGTATGGCTGGGTTGGTGTTTGGAGTTTTTAGTTCCGTTACTGCTAGGTAGGTGCAATATAATATGCCACCGCTTGCTTCTCAAGTACTGTTTATTTACACTACCCATCCATCCCCGCCTTATCAGTCAGCCATCTCGCAAACCTCTCCAGTTTTGGATTACACTTGAAATCTAAACAAAGTGCGGATATCTTCAGTTTTAGGAACTGACTGGAGAGGTTGTGCGAGCTGCTGGCACGGCGAAATGTAACTAGATCAACACTACTTGAGCTACGTTTAGGGTTTCAAACTAAATATTGTTTCCATTTGTCTTCCGGTTTTCACTTTCACATCTATTTTGATTTCATTTCCACTGGGTTCCCCACACAAAACTATTTCCATTTAAGCTAGAATTATTTATGACCATTTCCATTTGTTTAACATTGTGTTATTTCTAATATTAATATAGATTGATAGTTAATATTTATGGCATTACCAAAATAAAAATGTACACCGATAAGTAATCAAAGGGAGAGTTCCTTAAAGCAAAGATTTTAAGGATAACAATAAAAATTACATCAAATAGTTAGCATCAAGTCTCTAAGAATGGTTGTGGTAAATTACAGATACTTAAAACCATTCTAAAGGTTATTTACAAAAATGACCAAAAGTATGCAATGTAATTTCTAAATTGTAATATAAAATCATACAACAAATTCAGAGAAAGTGAAACCCAGGGAGATCATGAATGAATGAATCCTCCAACTTATCAGTTACCTTGCGACCGAACGTAATCTTGAAGAAGAAGTTCAGAATGGAGTTGGGCAGCCGCAGGCCGAGGGCATGCTGCAAGTTGACCTTGTATCCCTTGAGCACATTGTCCGGATACTTGGCGCGCCAGTAGAAGATAATCCAGATGAGATGATTCTCCAGCATGGCAATCGTGGCGTACGACACATTCCTCTGCTCGGCGGTGAGTCCCGAATCCAGATTCTTCTCGTACTTGGACGACAGCTCCTTGATAATGATGGCAGAGTCGGCGATTTCCTCGCCATTTAGCTCAATGAACGGCAGCTGACCCTTCTTGGAGCGGAAACGCATCTTATGATCGACATTCTGCAAGAAACGGGGCCAGAAAACAAGAGTATACATTATTTTCTGTAGCGCTGAGGATGAGTAATTGTGCTTGGAATGTGGCATGTGGAATGTGAAGTGGGAGTGGGGGTTGTTTACCCCAACCTTTTCTTTTTATCTGGGGGCAGCAGGCCGAGTCATGCAGTGAGAAAAATGATTAAGACAACTGGTCATCACGGCGGCACTTCCTGCTCCCCATTATCGTTTAGTTGTGCTTTTGTTTTATACAAATATCGAAATTTTAATTAAATGTGGGGCATCCCAGAAATACTGACCGTAAATGTTAATTCTTATTTACAAGAAAACTTAAAACTTAAGATGAAAGGACTAAAATAAACAAATCCACAAATAATATAATAAACAAAACAAAAAATCCAGTATAAAATTGTAACATTTTTAACACATATAATGGAAAGTCCTTGGAAGAAGCATGTAAATTGCAATGTCCATATGGAAACCGTTGTAAATTCTTTTAATTTCCTTTTTCTCCCTGTGACTAATGAGAAAATGTAGTTCATCTCTTCCCGGCAAGAATTCCGGACGCTAGATGGCGCTCATGACATACATATAGCCGGCATATTGCGAACGTGTGTATCTGTGTGCGCGTATTTGGGTATTTCCTATGTATGCCAAGCAGATGCTGAAAACCAACCACTCACTACCCGAAAAGCTAGCTGTACCTCCCAGGAACCCAAAAACCCAAAACCCGGACTCGAAAACCAAAAACAGAAAACCCACCCAAAAAACCAGCACCCCTAAAACTCACACAAACACATACACGCGGACGCAGCGGGAGGGAAACTGTGTTCCAATTGCCCGCTATTTGAACATTTTGACATATTCCAATGCCTTCCAGTGTGTACACACGTCCGCACGGGGCATTTGAACCGTTACCGTTATGGACTCGTGTGACAGTTATAGGCGGCGGGTGTCCGGTTTTAACATTTTCGTTTTCAGCTTGGCTGCACAAATCTACATAATAATTTCTAATTAGAAATTGCTGCCATAACAAAAAAGCGAGCCGTTGGCATATTTTATGCTTTCGCGCCCTCCGCCGAAAAGGGAGAGGCAGGGTGTGGTTGCTCGCACAGTGAGAGAGAGGAGCAGAGTGGAGGAGTGTAGTGCACAGAGAGAGCGAGAACAGGGAGCGAGAAAGAGCGGTATAGAGAGATTTTTGCCTTCCAGCAGCATCGCTCTGCGAAAAGGGTGGAGTCCGTTTTTGTGTCTCGCATTTTTCAATTCCAATGATCCACAAAAAAGGCAGCCTGTCTGCTCCTCTTCTTCTTTCCACTCCTCCGCTTCGTCTTCTTCTTCTGCTGCCTACGCCAACGCATAACGGTTGCTGTCGGCAAAGAAGAAGAAGAAGAAGCAGAAGCCGCGCCGCCATACAATGCAAATATTTATTTTTTTATTAAATCATTATGCCAATTAAGGCGGCGCACATAATGGACCTTTACTTAATGGACCCCCTCAATTTTCGTTCAGTGTAAAAAGTCAGGCAAGAAGAAGAGGCAATGCAATTATGCAGCTCATACATTTGCATGCATGCGTGTGTTTGTGTGTGTATCCACACCCCTGTACCGAAATCCCAAAGAGAGTAAATGAGCAAGCGAGAGATGTAGAGAGAGCTGGAACTAAAGAATTGCAGTCGAGTGAGCAACAACAAAGGCCGGTCACTGTGTTGTTTTAATGCAAATATGCGGTTTATTAATTAAAACAAAAGCAACAACAAAAAGAACTCCACTTCCTCCCATGCACGCACACATACGCGCGCGTACGGACTCTCACACATTCGCACACGTACAGTTGCAGCTAAAGGAAGCAGTGTTGCCAGATCTTAGGCGGTACTTAATATTTTAAAGCTGGCAATATTGTCAAATGAAATGGCGCGCCAGCATTTCCCATTTGAATATTAATAAGATTTTTGAGTGGCGTATGTGTAAGTAAGTAATGTGCATATGGCAGGAAAAAACGTTGTATTAATTGCACAATCTACAATATGCGTCGCGACACCCAGGAATTCCAGCAATGCGGGCCACCGCCTCAAAAGCGAAACTGATGCATAGCTGCTGCTACTGCAGTTGTTGTTGTGCCTGCTTCAGTTGTAGCTGCTGTTGTATTTCTTAATGGGTGTGAACAAAATATGCATTGGTTTATCATCAATAAAGAAACAACTTCTGCTCTTGTTTACACTGATGAATGTGTACACAAAAGCGAAGGAGAAAAATGCAGCAGCGGGGGGCAGGCACAGAAAAAATGCAAGGGGGTCGGTCGGAGCAAACTGGCTTAGTCAGTTGCATACAATATTCACAGTCACCCTCCCTTTTCAATGATTAATGCCAAGCAGCAGCAACAACAACAATGATAACCAGAAATGTCAAAGGTCCGCAAGTTTGTTGAACTCTTTTTTATGTTTTTCCTCTGTTATTACTCCTATTTCAGGGTGCCTCGTTATCAGTGGAAATGAATGTGAAATGAAAATGGAAAGTAATTTCCAGCTGCGGGCCATTTGATGGACTGTCAATCATAATTGCTTCACTTCTTTTCGACTTCTTTCTTGCCTGGAATGCAACATATGGCAAAAGATGGGGGAGAAAGAGCGGGAGAGGGCGCTGCGCTCACTTATCAGTTCTCCGGCATCTGGAAAGGCATCAATTAACATTCCTCCGGGGGCTCGTTTTTCATTAACCAATGTAATTAATAAGATTAAACAACAATTGCGTCTCTACGTTTTGTGCGGGTGACCGCACCCATTTCTCCCCCGCCCCTTCGACTATTCAAGTTTTCCTCGACGCCTCCGTTTGTGTGCGCGCCTATAAAAATATGAAAAATATGCAAACCGCATCGCGCGCTTTAAACAGAAAGAAAAAAACACAACTCAAGAAGAAATAAAAAGCGAAAAGCTAAAATGGAAGGCACCCAATGGAAGTCGTTGACAGTTGTTTTCCTCCTCCCCCGCCCCCTACTACTACCACACTCTATTACAGCTACTTAACGGACTGGCAGATAAGCAGAGAGGACAAGGAGAATCAGGAGGAGGGAGGGACGGGGACAGCTATTTCTGAGTCCGTCTTAAACTGCATCAATTTCTATTAAAAGCAATTACAAGCAGCAGGCAGGCTGCAGCAGCAAGAAGTCGAAGGAAAAGTGAAATAAAAAACAGTGCAGCAACAAAAGACAAAGAGCAGGCAAGACTCTGGCGGAGCGAGCGAGAGAGGGAGCCAGAGCCGGAGCCAGTGCCAGGCAAGAGCGAGACAGAAGGGGAGAGAGTCGGCAAGTGCAAAATTTGAAGCACGACTTCGTTTTCGCAAGGGGAGGGGATGTGGTTTGGGGAAACAGAGAGTGGAGCATAAAGCAGCGACGCGACGTCGGCGTCGGCGCACACACAAATTTTATGTATACGCTGTTTTACACATACAGGACCAGGCTACAGGTTCACACAAACACAAAGGCGGTGGCGGCGGCGGGACGGGCTGAGAGAAAGAGAGAGCGCTAAATGTATCCCTTTTTCAGTTACGGGCAGGGCAGGTCACCACATGCACACGCAGTATACGTACAGGCAGGCTTAGCGCACACCATGATGGCGGCGCTCTCTCTATCGCTCTCTCTTACTCTCCCGCAGGAGCTGGGAAAAAATCTGTACCGCAAAAATGCGAGAAAAATCTGGGATACTTTTCGGGTTCTTAGGGTTTCCTAGGGGTTTTTCGTTAATTAGTGGCTTTAATCTAGCACCCACCTCGTATTTCAGGCCCACGAGACGCAGCCAGGTCTCCACCTTAAGGCAGTAGGGCGAGAGCGAGGGCAGCAGCGGGGTGCGCGAGAACTGGTACAGATAGATGATGTCCTTCTCGAAGTTGGTCTTGTGCACATTGAACTTCTGGGCGGGCGGGGCATCCGTTTTGGCCGCCGCCACCGGTGCAGCGGCCGCCTCATCCTTCTTTGCCTCGCCGTCGGCAGCTGCATTTTCCGGCTTTCCGTCCTCCTTCTTGTCCTCCGCCTCTCCGCCCTCCTTCTTTTCAGCCGGGGCTGCTGCGGGGGCGGCTGCAGCGGCAGCATCGCCAGCGGGAGCGGCTGGCTTTTCCGCCTGCTCGGCGGAGCTCTCTGTTGCCGCCGCCACTGCGGGCGTTTCCTCGGCGGGTATTTGGGCCACTTCGCTTGCCATTTTTATGATTTGATTCTCGCTTTTATCTCGATCTTGGGTTTTTCTTAATTAGAGCTGCGCTTTGCTTTCTTCTGCTTCACACTTTTCCTGGCACACGCACACACATGCACACGCGGAGAGAGAGAGTGAGACGGGTAGCAACCACCAATGCGCTGGTTTCGGTTTTCGGTTTCAGCTAAAATGCACACATGCAGGATCTTGTCGGTTAAGAGCCGCCAACACCGGAAAATTTGAAAATTTTAAATCGAATTCCGCTCCGCACAAAAATATTTTTTAAAATGGCGCTTGCGACCCGTATTTATAGGATAGGTGGGAACAGTGTTGCCAATTTAGCCATTTTCCCACTATATCTGGCGTGTTTCAAAACCTAAATATAACGATATTTTGTTTGATATTTTTCGGTATTTTCTCCTTGGTCACTCTGAATTTCAAAGCAAACTGTTACTTAACATAGAAATGCTCTCGATTACAGAATTTGGCTCGTTAACAGACTTTGCTTCCCAAATTGAGCGCGCGTTTAACAGAATTTTCTGTTAAAATGAGAGTTTAACAGAATTTGCTTATGGAATTCCCAAATTGAGAGTTTAACAGAATTTGCTTATGGAATTCCCAAATTGAGAGCGGCTCTCTGGCTAGTGACAGTGTTGCCAATTTAGCTATTTTCCCACTATATCTGGCGTGTTTCAAAACCTAAATATAACGATACTTTTTGCCCAAATATCGAAATCGCCATATTTTTGTTTGATATTTTCCCCTTGGTCACTCTGAACTTCAAAGTAAAATGTCAAAACAAAGTTTTACATGCTTGGGGTCGAATTCTCGTGTAGAATGTAGAGTGTTCGATGGTACTATCGAGGTATCGAATGCTTCCCCTTTCTGAGCCACCATCGATAGTTTTTGTCACTATCGATGGTCACTGCTTGGTTGCAGAAATTTAGTAAGAAAAATGCATACGAATATATTATATATCCTTTTTAATAAAAATGTATTCTAGATTAAATTGAAGGTGGTACAGAAAAATATTAACTGAATCTCAAAAGGGTGTGCCTTGCTTGGATGGAATAATATTTTTGTTAATTACTTAGTCAAAACTTATGGCTTAATTTGTAAACCTTTGAAGGGTATTACATTTAATTCTATTCGATAATTGTAATAAAGAATCGTACAAAAAACGATACTATCGATATTTATATTGTGAAATTTTGTTGCGAGAGAGTGGTGCATAATTCCTATTCCTCATCTCTCTCTCTATTCACTGCTTGTCCAGTTGACGTAAGCAGTTCGTAAGCAGTTGAAGTAAGCAGTGCGATAAACTCTCATATATCGATATCCATCCAGTTGGTCACACTCTTTCGGGATTTATGCCATACTGCAGTCACATTTTTCACAACAAAAAGGTTTTTGTTTAGTTTTACAAAAACGCAATTTTCCAATTCACCCAAATAAATAACTTTACCGCAAGATGGGAGCTGTTTTGGGCCTCTGCTCAGCCGCTCAGGTGAGTACATTAGTTTCTAATTAGCTGCTAACTAGGTCTACAAATCTACCAGCGTAATTTCTGGTCATTTGCAACAAATCAATAACATATGTTTCGAGTGATTTTCTTAAACCCTTTCTTATTTGTTATTACATTTATCATATCTTTGTTAATTTCATCAATTTTTCTCGTCCAGTGCGCCATGTGCTGCGGCGGCACTGCGGCTAGTATGTGCTGCTCGGCCTGTCCCAGCTGCACCAATGCCTCCTCGTCGCGTTTTATGTACGCCTTCATCCTGCTGGTGGGCACTGTCCTGGGCGCCATTGCCCTTTCTCCTGGACTACAGGACACGCTAAAGAAGCTGCCCTTCTGCATCAATTCGACTTCCTCGTACAGCTCCAAGGCCATCGATACTTTCTCGGGAGGATCTCTTCAGGTGGACTGCGAGTATGCGCTTGGCTACATGGCCGTGTATAGGATCTGCTTCGGAATGGCCTGTTTCTTCGCCCTGATGTCGGTGATCATGCTGGGCGTAAAGAGCTCCCGGGATCCGCGCGCGCATATTCAAAACAACTTTTGGCCTCTGAAGTTCCTGATCTGCTTCGGGGCAGCCATTGGTGCCATCTTCATTCCCGATGGATCCTTTGGGCCGGCTATGATGTGGGTGGGCCTAATAGGCGGTCTGGCCTTTATTCTTGTCCAGTTGGTCATTATTGTGGATTTTGCTCATTCGCTGGCGGAGAATTGGATAGGTGAGTCATGGGTCTTTGGAGATTTTTTAAGATGATTCATCTTGGCTAATTAAATTTCTTACAGAGAGCGCTGAAAACAGTCGTGGTTATTATTATGCCCTGGCCGGGGTCACACTGTTGGGCTATATCTTATCGCTGACCGGGATTACGCTGCTGTACATCTACTTTACCACTGTGAGTGGGAGTTTATAAGGCTTATTTGTTATTTACTCAAGATTTTTATATTTGTAGAGCACTGGATGCGGCATCAACAAGTTCTTCATCTCTATCAACCTCATACTCTGCCTGGTAATTAGCGTGATCTCGATCTTGCCCGCTGTTCAGGAGCGTTTGCCACACTCCGGCCTGCTGCAGAGCTCCCTGGTCACCCTGTACACGATCTATTTGACCTGGTCCGCTGTGGCCAATAATCCGGGTAGGCAATCCTTGGAGGAATCCTGGTTAAAACGTCGTTGAAATTAAATCTATAAACTTCCAGAGAAGGAATGCAATCCTGGCATGTTCGGCTTGATGGATGGCGTTGGCAATGCCACCACAACTGTGGCTCCACCCTCACACAACTCCAAGGTTACCTTTGACACCACCAACATCATTGGCCTGGTGGTCTGGCTCCTGTGCATCCTCTACAACTGCATCAGCTCGGCGGTGGAGGTGTCGAAGATCACCCATGACAACAGCGAGAAGCGTGGTAAGTTTCTGCCCATTTCCCGTCCGCATTTCCATGCCATTACCCCCACACATTTCCACAGTTTTTGCCATTCACGCATTCGCATTCAACCGCCTCTCACTTTTCATTTTCCGCTCGCTGTAAAAAAACAAACCCAAGCTAATACTGATTATTAACACTTGTTTTGCCTTCGCCGCTTTGTTTTCTCTCTTGATTTTATTTTCCGATTAACCCAACTAATCCTTTTGGTAATTTGAAAACTTGAAACTGTGTGAAACACCATGTGGCGGCTCCTCTTTTGCACTCCAATTAATGTAGTTTTAACAGAAGCTCTATCAGACACAGAGGCGGGTGGCAAGGAGGCCAGTGGAAAGCCCAGCACCGACACTGAAACCGAAGGCGTCACCTACTCCTGGTCCCTGTTCCATGTGGTCTTTGTGTGTGCCTCGCTCTACGTTATGATGACACTGACCAATTGGTACAAGTGAGTATCATAAGATAGTTTAAAGCCCAGTTTTTACAAGGGTTTCCCCTTTATCTCTCTTGACAGACCCAACTCTGACATTGAGCTGTTCAACGGCAACGAGGCTTCCATGTGGGTCAAGATCATCTCCAGCTGGCTGGGTGTCTTCATCTATGGCTGGAGTCTGGTTGCGCCCATTATACTCACCAATCGCGACTTTAGTTAAGCGACCTTATTAGCGTTTAAATAATTAATCTAGGAGTGGTGCTTAAGCGAGAAAAATGCCAAAAAATGGAGCGACAAGAAATTAGTTTCTGAAACTGACGGAGAATTAATCATACATAATTTTGATTCTTAGTGTGGTGTGTCTACTCATTGATCTTATTCTCAAATTTGCAACAGTTATCAATATAAAATATATATGTAATCGATATACAACAGAATATATAACAAAACTTAATCGAAATTATATTTTTTGTTCTATGTTAAGACTTTCCTGGGGCATGGCCTCTTTGAGTCTTTCGAGGGTTACCGCTTTTCCCAGGATTTCCATCATTTCTGCCACGCCGGGGCCTTCTTTTAAGCCACTCAAGGCTGCCCTTAAGGCCTTCATCATGAGGGGGAACTTTAGGTGCTCCGTTTGGGCAAAGTTTTTTAGCCTAACATTAAGCGGATCCTTGGCAAAGTCCTGATGGGAGTGGAGTTCTTTTAACAGATTATTTAATTGCTGTGGCGTGAGTTCTTTTAGTTGAAAATCTAAAGGTTTCACCCAAAGGAAACTCAACTTGCTGCTGGTGAGATCCTGGAGTAGAGTCAATCGCTGGGAAGACCAATTTAAAACATCCAGTATGTGATCCTCCGCCAGATCCAAGTTGGAGCTGCCATAAAATATGGTTTCCTTTTATTATTAGTTGGGTTTAATATTTAATAATAGCTTACTGTTTGGGATAGGCTTCCTTTACCAAATCCTGAACTTGCTTGACCAACTCCCCGCGGCTTTCTTTTCCACTCAAGCGCTTTCCAATTTCCAGGCGATTCAGATCATCCAGAAGTTCCGGATTTAACCTACTAGGATGAGAGTTAACCCTCTCAATCTGAAACTGCTCGCCTAGCTCCTGCATGCTAAGCAACTGTTGCTTGGCATTGGTTCTATGCTCGAACCCTCCACCCGCAGACACCACATAATTAATCAGGGCCAAGGGAAAGTAGCCTCGTTGCCGGAAATGCTGGATACCTATGTCGCCCTGACGCTTACTCAACTTTGTGCCATCGGCATTCACTAGAAGCGGCAGGTGACCAAACTTAGGTGGCTGCCAGCCAAAGGCTCTGGAAAAATAAACCACATTTTAATGCAAGAAAAATGATTGCAAAATTAAACCCACTTGTAGAGCAGCAAATGCTTGGTGGTGGATATTTGCCACTCGACTCCGCGCAGGACATGCGTGATGCCCATCAGGTGATCGTCCACCACGTTGGCAAAGTGATATGTGGGAAACTGATCGCTCTTCATGACCACCGGATCGCCTTCTGTGTCGCTTACATTGTGATGGACACTCCCATAGATAAGGTCCTCTAGTGGTTCTTCGTGATCTGTCAGCTTGAACCGGATGCAGTGGGGTGTTCCCTTGGCCAGCAGTGCTTCGGTTTCCGTTGCCGTGAGATGCCGACACTTGTTATCGTAGCGTGGAACTTGGCGGGTTCTCAGCGCCTCCTTACGCAACAAATCCAGGCGGCGCTCTGTACAGAAACACCGATAGGCCCTGCCATTCTGCAGGAGCTCTCCAATGGCTTTACTGGTTAGGAAGGTTTTAGTTTCTTTAATGGAATTGGTGAATTTTATCCCTGGAACTCACCTGTAAATTTCCCTTCTGTGGCTCTGTACATAGGGTCCGACTTCGCCTTCAAATCCTGGTCCCTCGTCGATCTCAATGCCCGCCCAGCGCAGATCCTCTACTAGGCGTTCACTGGCGCCTGGCACAAGTCGCGTTTGGTCAGTATCCTCGATCCGGAGCAGGAATTTTCCACCCAAGTGGCGGGCATACAGGAAGTTGTAGAGAGCAGTGCGAAGTCCTCCCAAATGCAGGTGTCCTGTGGGACTGGGAGCAAAGCGGACGCGCACCTTGTTGTGGGCGTGGCGCAGGAAGTGCCGCAGCAGGAAACGCTGGTTAATCTTTAACATTTCTTTAAAAAACTAAAGAAACTTCCTTCGCCGGGTTTTGTTTACTGAAAACAGCTGATGGAAAGCAGAGCTGCCAACTCGTTTAGGGAACTAGGCGGGGAATTTGAATTAATTTATTCTTATAGTTTATTTAAATGAATTACTAAAGTTATCAACTTTCTTGAGCTTCTATTTATATTTAATTACACTCAAATACATTTAAATTAAATGGGCCTTTTTTTTTTTGAGCTTTATTTAAAAAATGCATATATTTTCTTTACAAGGAATCAATAAATTAGCATCAGTTTCCGTTTGTGAACATTCGGCTTAGTGGTAAGTATTACACGGGCTCAGGTTGACTGGCGCATTCGAAAGCCTACTTGATAGCGCAGTTGGCCAGCTTGCTGGACAGCTTCTCGCCCTCGGGCGTCAAAAGGAAGTTGTCCTTCCACACGGCCAGGCCGTCGCCGTTGGTCTTAAAGTCCGCGGACAGCTTCTCCCACACCTTCTTCTTGGGGTTAAGCTGTTCGTCGGGCGTGCCGCTGTAGCCCTCGAAGGCCAGGCGACTGCCAGGAGCAGCATTTGCTGGCAGCACAATGGGCTCCACAACAGTGTGATCAGCGCTGGAGTAGATCAAGGGTTAAAATATTAATAAAATCACAAAGATTATGTTATTGGATGCCACTTACTTGGATGTGCACAAGACCATGCCCTCGGACAGGATGCCACGCATTTTGGAGGGCTTCAGGTTGCACAGAACCGCCACCAGACGCTGCTCCAGCTCCTCTTGGGTGACAAACTTCACCAGGCCACTGATGATCGTCCTGGGCTGCTCCTCAGCCAAGTCTATTTTCAGCACATACAAGGTGTCAGCGTCTGGATGACGAGCCACCTCTACGACCTTGCCCACACGAATATCCAGGCGATGGGGCGCATCTTCATCAGCACCAGCAGCTGGGGCAGCTGCTCCTGCCTTGACCTTGGCCGGTGGCGGATAAGCAGCGGCACTGAGTTTTCTAAGGGAGTAAATGGAATAAATCCTTAAGTTTCTGCCTAAACAAATTGTACTCCAAATATAACTTACTGCAGCTCTGGCTTTTCAAAGGCCTTTCGAATGGGATCCAGCAATCGGTTGATGTACTTCTCCACGGTTGCCTTCAGGTCACCAGGATGCAGCTTATCCTCCGCATAGTACTTTTCCAGCTCGTCGTACTTCAGGAAAGTGATATTACCGCCGTGCTCCTCCTCCCGGATCACCTCAAATCCTTCGCCCTCCTTGAAGAGCGAGAAGAGAACATGCTTCACAAAGGATAGGAGTCCATTGTCGGCAATGTTTCCCGGCTCGCAGAAGGCCTTCTTCAGCTTCTTCTTCACATTGGCTGGGGAGTCGAGCAAATCGATCTTAGAGTCTTCCTCGGAAGAAGACATCTTGCCGCCAGCCAGACCGGGCACTGAAAAAAGAAGAACCAGCTATTAAGGCTTAGGTTCTAGTAGGGCAGGCAGCGATGACTCACCCATGGGGTTCATGAAATGGATACGCTTCTCGTAACCCAACTGCGGCAGGTACTTCTCCGAGAAGGTGAAAATCTTGCGCTGATCCACGCCACCGAACTGAGCGTCCACCTTGAGGTACTCCTCGTCCAGGGCCTGAAGGCCGGGGTAAAGCAAACCAGAGAGCAGCGGGTACTCCACCTGCTTGACCACCTCGGCACCGGCCTTCTTCGCATCGTGCTGTGTGACCACCGAACTTAGTTTGTAGACATCCAGAGTGTACTCCTTGGAGAGCTGATAGTCACTGCCCTTGACGAACTTCAGCTTCTCCAGGGGAACGCCAATGGAGCTAAGCATGGCCTTGATGACCTGTTCGTAGTATTGCGTGCGCAGCTCCAGGAGTGACCAGGGGGCCTTCATGTTATCCAGGTAGGCATGCAGATCGGCGAAGAGGATGGTGACCTCGCAGCCTGCCTTCAGGAAATCCGCAATCTTTGACATGGGCACGAAGTAGGCAACATGTGGCTTGCCCGTCGTTGCCGTGCCCCAGTAGATCTTAAGATCACGCTCGCCCAGGATCTTTGTCAGCTTGTCATCGCCGAGCGTCTCCTGCAGGTTGCGTGTAATCAGCGCTTTTTTCTCCGCGGGCGTTAATTCCACCATTTTTTCGGACTTTTATTTCAAGTTTCGTGCGAAATCACGAAATTGTTGCTGGGAAGAGGAAGAGAGCAACTGCATGCGTGGTGAACAGCTGTTTTGGCGACGAGAACTGCCAACTTGATATTGGGAAGACATGTACTCCGTTTATGCGTGGAATTCGGGATTTTGAGTATGAATATTTTGGTTTGTAAAAGTATATTTTGCTTATTTATTAAATTTATTTAACATTTCATTTACTCATTATTATTTAAATATAAAATATTTGTAGATATATGAACTTATGCGCATAAACTTTGCAACTTAACAAGTGGTCAGTTATTTTTGAAGTTCCTGCAGCTGGTCACATACATTGCGAAATTGCCGCGTGCGGTTTTTGTTTATAAATACAATTGGACCAACTGACGAAATTCCCAGTTAATATCAAACTGACAATTGGCCACAAGTTAATCATTATAAACAACAAGGATGCCCGTGATCGAGGGCAAGGATCTTGTGCAGCTGCAGCGCCGCCAGCAACAGGTGCGCAACATCTGCATCTTGGCCCATGTGGATCATGGCAAGACAACACTGGCCGACTCACTGGTGGCCAGCAACGGCATCATTTCCCAACGGATGGCGGGTAAGCTGCGCTACCTGGACAATCGGGCGGATGAGCAGGAGCGTGGAATCACCATGAAGAGCAGCAGCATTTCTCTGTATTACCAGGAAGCGGAGAATACTGATGGAAATCAGGATTTCCTCATCAATCTCATTGATTCCCCCGGACATGTGGACTTCTCCAGCGAGGTGTCCACCGCTGTGAGGCTATGCGATGGCGCCATCGTTGTGGTTGATGTGGTGGAAGGTGTGGGCCCGCAAACTCGCGCCTGCTTAAAGCAAATCTACGAGGAGCAATTGAAGCCGGTCCTGGTGCTGAACAAGCTGGATCGTCTGATCCTAGAGAAGCAACTGGATCCCCTGGATGCCTATTTTCATTTAACTCAAGTTCTGGAGCAAGTCAATGCGGTTTTGGGCAGCATTTTCGCTTCGGATATTTTGGCCAGGGAGGATATTACCAAAAAGGACAACTATGAATCTGCCCTGGAGGAAGTGGACGACTCGGATCTGTACTTTTCGCCCAGCTCTGGTAACGTCATCTTCTGCTCCGCCTACGATGGCTGGGCCTTCTCCGTCCGAGACTTTGCCGCCATGTATGCCAAGCGTTTGGAAATGAAAAGAGAAGACCTGGAGCAGGTGCTGTGGGGTGACTTTTATTACAACTCCAAGAAAAAGGAAGCTATGCCGGGTGCCCAGGAGAAGGCCAAAAAGCCCATGTTTGTGCAGTTTGTGCTGGAGAACATCTGGAGCCTGTACGACATCATAGCCATCAGAAAGGATAAGGACAAGCTGCCTGGCATAGCTGAGAAGTTGGGACTCAAGCTGGCTGTTAGAGATTTGCGCTTGAATGATCCCAAATTACAAATCAAGGCAGTGCTTGGACAGTGGCTCCCCATTGATAGGAGTGTCCTGCACATGGTCGTGGCCCACGTTCCGCCGCCGCACAAAATCAGCGAGGAGAGAGCCCAGAGATTACTCTACCCCGCAAATGTGGAACTAAATTCGCTGCCTCTAGAAACCCTGAAGCTTAAGGAGAGCTTTACCAGCTGCGATGCCGGTAGCTCCAATGTCATTGCCTTCGTGTCCAAGATGACTCCCGTGCATGTAACCCAACTGCCTCAAAATAGACCCAAGAGACTGACCGACCAAGAGCTGCAGCAGCGCAGGGACGAAGTACGTCGCCGGATTGAAGAGCGAAAGCAGCAAACTGAACAAACTGAGCTGGAGAAGATTACCCAGGGTGTGGAGCAGCTGAGCTCTCAGACGGAGGTTGCCAAGAAGGAGGCATCCGAACCGGAGGCAGAACCCAACGAGTACGTGTTCATAGCCTTTGCCAGAGTCTTCAGTGGCACCTTGAAGCGCGGCATGCAGCTGTTCAATCTCTCGCCTAAACACGATCCTCGCCAGCCCACGCATCGCAAAGAGGATGAGGCTCCCTATGCCAGTCGTGTGACCATAGGCGATCTTTACATGTTCATGGGTGGGGAACTGCAGCTTCTGGATGAAGTACCCGCGGGAAATATCGTTGGAATCGGTGGTTTGGAATCCCACATTGTTAAGACAGCCACCTTGAGCAGCAGCTTGGATTGTACTTCCTTCAGTGAACTCAGCATCATGGCCACGCCCATCCTCCGAGTGGCCATTGAACCCGTTCAGCCGCAGGATATGCCCAAGCTGGTCAAAGGCTTAAAGCTTCTAAACCAAGCTGATGCCTGTGTCCAGGTGTCTGTGGCCACGACGGGTGAACACGTGATTACCACTCTCGGTGAGGTGCATGTGGAAAAGTGTGTCCATGATCTGGAACAGAGCTATGCCAAGATCAAGGTAAATGTGTCCAAGCCGATAGTGTCCTTCAGGGAAACAATTGTTCCAGCTGCCACCGTGGATATGGTAAATGAGGCCATTGTTAAGACCGCGGAGGACAAGGATGTGAGCAAGAAAATAGCTGTCCAGCAGACATTAAACAAACTGGGCACGCTCAAGGTGATAGCGGTGCCCCTGCCGGTGGAGGCAGTGGAGCTTCTGGAAAAGCATTCAGATTTTTTCAAGGTTAGCTTTTAAGATATCTTTATAGTTATTTTAATAATATATATTTTCTGATAGGAACTATCTGCAATTCCCCGGAACCAACTGCTCTCGGAGAAGTGGACAACACTGCTGGCCTCCATTAAGCTGAAGCTGATTGATGCTCTCCAGGATCTCCAGCTGTTCGGCTTGAGTTCTCTCTCCCCTGCAGAGCTTGTGGATCGAGTCTGGGCTCTGGGTCCTCGAAATTGTGGCACCAATATTCTGCTCAACCTGAGTGACTATGAGCAACCGGACTTTTGGTCAAGCCATGCCAAGGCTTCGGATACGGAAATTCGTTCTGCTAGTGATCCTCGCAAGGATTTTAATAGTTCCTTGGTGAATGGCTTTCAATTGACTTCGGGAGCAGGTCCACTATGCGAGGAGCCCATGCAGGGCGTGTGCTTTGCCGTTCTCGAGTGGTCCATTCAGTCGGAGGGAGAGGATTTGAATGCCAGGGGTCCCTTTTCGGGTGGGTATTAATATATTCGAGTTTTAAATATTTTTTAAAAGTAATTTGAATTTATTTTTAGGACAAGTCTTGACTGCTGCCAAAGAAGTGTGTCGTCAGGCTTTTCAGAATCAACCGCAGAGATTGGTTACTCCCATGTACAGCTGTAATATTGTGGTTAATGCGGAAATGTTGGGTGAGTTGGAACAAAAATGATATAAAATATATAAATATTATATTGAAAGCTGATATATTTTTCGGTATAAATCTTTTCCAAGTAATTTTCATCGAGACGAAAAATCTGAATTTATTCCGTTCTTAATTCAGCTTGGAATTTTCTAAAAAACTAAGTTTTTAATTTAGTTTTATTATACTTTACCTTCTTAATCCGCAAAAAATATTGCTCTTGATTAAAAATTATTTTTAAAATAGTATTTTATTTAACTACTAGTAAATGCAGCTTAGGTCTAAACATAAATAAGCAACTAAATTTAGTTTAAATAATTTCGGTGTTGGTTTTTTGTTTTTAAATTATTTTTTCTCTTTTCGTTTACTTGTTTCCTTTGTTTTTTCTAAAATAGTTTCCAGTTTTGCACCTAAACTATTCGTTTAATTCGTTAAACATTATTTTAAAGAAAAGTTGAGGCCTTGTTTACGCTTAAATGCAAAACAAATTAATTAAACAATTAGTGTGACTGTGCCCGGGCACGTGTAATTGTTTAATTAATTCGTAAATGTTTTGTAAATAAATACATGTATGTATAAATATATAAATTAAGAGAGAGGGTTCGGGTGGAGAAATGCCAAGGGAAATGCCTAAAAATTGTTTTAAATTAAGAAAAGCTTAGCCGCTAATTACGTTACGCTACGCTAGACGTTACGTGACGTGAACGTTATGCTTTTTCGAAGCCATTTTCATCCGTTTCATCTTCTCGTCCTCACTTCAGTCACAGTTGTTTTTTTATGTTTGTTTGCACAGTTTCTAGTCGGTCGCCGGAAATCGCCTTGTGCTATTGAAATTGTATCTACTAGGATTGGTTGCTTGGTTTATTCCCGGAACCCTCTTAGTCCCATATGATGCTCTGCTGGAACTCGATGACGCGATCCCAGGGAAACTCCGGCTCGTAGTCTTCCGTTTCGGAGAGCGATCTCTTGGCTCGGCTCTCGAGCGGTGCCTCCTCCGCCGCATTGGTGTGTTCCGCCGCCACAGGAAGCGCTGCAGCCGCTGGTTCTGTCTCTACCTGTTCCACCTGCAGTGTGGTCCTGGCCTCCTCCTCGCCCGCGGGAGTACTGCTGCCCGGTTGCTCCTCAGTACCGGTTCCCGATCCACTTGAAATTGCCTCGATTGGCGGCAGGTCGCCGCGTCTCTCGTTGTTGCGTCCATAATTGCTGCCCGGGAAATTGTTGATCGAGAACTGATCCGGCCGGAAGTTGGCGGAGCTGTGGCTGCTGGGGCTGCTCTCCGGTCGGTTTAGGTATTGATACGAACTGCTGCCGCCATTTTGGAAGCTCTGATCCTGCGGCTGATAGTTGGCACTGATGGCTGAACTGCCCACAGAGCCACTTCCGCCGTAGATGGGTCGACCGTAGCTATCCTTCTGGCCACCCAGGGAGCCACTTCCGCCACCGCCTCCAATGGAGGGACGATAGAAGGGCTTCTGCAGCTGGTATCTCTTGGGTGGCTGGGTGCTGGGTTTGCGCACAGAGTAGCCTGGCTTCACGCACATCATGCCAAAGACTCGAATGCCGGGCACACTGGCATAGGTGGGTTGGTCATGAGCCATGGGTCCCTCTGGAAAATGGTAAAAATTTAATGAAAATGTTGTGATTTGAAATGGGTTAAGGGTTTGGAAGTGACACAGATTTAAAATCAATTAAACTTGCGCTTAAAAGTTTGAAATAAAATAGTAAAGGACCCTTATTGTTTAATATTTTATAGCATTCTCTGGGTCACTTTTTCAATTGTTATTTTAAGCTCACTGCTATTTTTCCTTGTTTTCTATACTTAAACTTACCCATCTTGAAGTGATCGGGACAGCGGCAGATAACCAGATAATGCGACTTGCCAGTTCGTGTATTCTGGAGCGCCAGCAGAGACCAATCCTTGGGTGAGCGGCACTCTCGCATTTCCGTGGTGGCCTCACAGGTCTTGGCCAGCGTGATGGCCTAGGAAGAGAATGGGAAAAATAGGATTGAAAAATTAAAGTTGAAAAAGTAGGAAAGAGAGTAAAAGTAAGAGGAGTTTTTACGGTCTACAAGTAATAAGTTTTAAAAAAGAAAATAGTTTAGAAAAGAACTACCTATATTTATGGAAGGATTTCTTTAGGAAAATGTTCTAAACCATCTTAAAACGAAGATGAAAGATCATCACCGATAAACTTCTTTAAACGGACACTACATACTTGTAATTATCGCTCATCAATTTAAGGTTTCTTTTTCAAGGGTTTTTAAATAATAAACCATTATATTCTCTTTGATAAACCTTAAAATATATTGCAACTACCCCATTACCCCATTTTCTATGGGGTTTTTAACTTTTATGCGTCTTCCTTAAGCTTCCATTAAGCCCGAAAAGTAAAACTGATTTATGAATTGCTTAAAAAAGTCTGTAAATACTTTTTGTTGTAGTGCAGAGTCTGTCTAGACATGGTAGACGTGGTCTAATATTTAATAGTTAGTCTCTCTCTGCCAGCGATTAGACATTCACTTTGGCCCGCAGGGCAGGAAAGAAAGTTACCCCGAAATCCCGATACTAGACACCGACACCGACACCGTCTCATGACTCCGATCATGACTCTAAATTGAAAGCTGGCATGCTAAACGCTATGGACAGAGCCTGGACACGTAGCTGTCACTTAGCACGAGCTAAAAAAAAAAGGTAAAAAAAAAAAACAGGAGCAGTCACCGCCCAGGGGAGAGATTTGGAGATCTGCCAGACTTTTATAACCGAGGGCTAAACCCGAACACTTAGCTGGCCTGGGCTTGAGCTGGTGTTTGGCCTTTTTGCTACGCTTTCAATTGGCCAACTTGATTGTCCTTTAACTGATTTACAGCTCGGGCTACTGTTGTTCGCCGAACGTAATTTGATTGACTCTTGCGGCGCTCGTTTGCATGTCAAGTCGATTGGTAAGAAATCTCAGCTACTCTTTGGGCTCTGACTTTGTTTTTCTCTCCTCTATTTTAACTTGCTCGCTTCATTGAGTGGCATTCAGGTTAATGTGGTCCGCCCGGCTGTTCCAGTTTTTCCTACTGCTCCGCTCTTGTTTTCCAGCTAAACGCATTTTAATAATTTGCTGTACAGTTCCGGCAAAGTAGAAATAGCAGAAAAGCCTCGGAAGCCACGACAGCAGCGTCAGTGGCAGCAGCAGCAGCAAGTGTTGCATTTAACGGTAAAGTGAAGTGTAATTATGACAATGTCTGACACTGCCCACACTCTATACACACTCACACGCCATGCAGAGCACTTGGCCCGGCCATTAAGCCATTAGAAATGATTTTTTATTATTATTTAATTTATTTCAAGACCTCAAGTCCGAGAGAGCAGCTTGGCTGTTGGCATTTATAACTCAATTAAATGTACTGAACGCATATCGGTGGAAAACAGGGGCCGAAGGAGCAGATCATGGCCAGGCAATAAAGCAAATAATATTGGAAACCGCACACAAGGTGATCTCCCTAATGACCTGGCCATCATCATGGTCGTGCCTTCGGCAATGCTGGGAAAACGAATCCTCAAGTGAGAGTCTGTGGCGTAGACCAAGGAATCAATTTCACAAGTCAGTCATCCGGCAAATGAGTCTCAATTTCGATGCCTCCATCTAGGGGGCTGATCTTTAACTGATCAAATGATATATTGCTGGCTTCCAGACATCGTGTTTTTCATTAACCCAACACCGCCTTGGGAAATTCGCCATGGTTAAAGGGGAGTAACTGTTGTGTTTTTTTTTTTTTTTTTTGTAAATGCCACTGATCTTTCTTACTAACTGATTTGAATTACAGACCATTTGGGGAGTTGAATTTAAGAGGTATTTATTTTTGCCTTGTTTATATAGAGATTCTCTTGAATAGAGTAGGTAAGATGTAGTATCTTCAGTTTTAATTGTTTGCTGGTTTAGGATTTATAAGAACAAGTTTAGTATAATTATTTTTAAATATTTTAAAGTCGAAATTTTTTTAATAAAATTATGCTAAGGAATATTTTATTTATTTATTTAGAGGTTTATAATTTTGTATTTCTTAAAAAATGATGCAGAAATTGAGTAACAAAGGTACTTCCTAAAGGATCTTTTGGAAACTATCTTTTAAAGTTTAGCTCTAAAATTATTTTCCCACAAAACAATTTCACTTTTCTTCTTTCTTTCAATAAATCTATGGGAATATTTTCTCTTTTAATTATTTAATACGAAAAATGTAACTGGTATTTACTTCCTCAAAAAAATAGTTCTCTTCCGCTGTTTGAAATTGATTACAAATACAGAAAATGAAGTTCGTGGATCTTCTTTATTAAATTACCAATGCCTCTGAAATACCATCATCCATTGATTCATTTAAAAAGAGATCAAATCATATTTGTGGTTTCGTTTTCCCAGACTAAACCCAAAGTCGTGCCGCCGCGGAACCTGCAACTATCCATTGAACTAATGATTATACCGAGAGAGTGATCTAACAAATGATCTACAAACTGCACTCCGGCAGTTCCACTTTCGGTTCCCAAGTGATCTCTTCAAGTCGTGGCCCAGAATCAAATCATGGCCAAAGCAATTATCTAAGTAATTCGGTTGGGAAGAACAACATTATGTCTAGGCTAGGCTCACTTACCTTCTTCTTATTATCGCCAACCAATTTTGTGGTATGCTGATCATCTTCGTTGAGACTGGCTGAGCAGGGATCACGATATCTGTGAAGAGAGGAGACAGAGATTAGATTTGCAGGATTAATTAGAACTCACTGGGGAGTGACAAGTGGGTAGGTCGTTCCAATCTAGCAACTCACCTGGACGGACAGGCGCACAATGGCTGGGTGTAGTTGAGCCTTACGTAGACGGCATTGCAGACCTGCTGAATGGCGCACTCGGGCAGCAGATATATGTGCTGATTGTGTGGATAATAATGATATTTCGTCGGTTTCGCTGTCGCCGTTTTCTGCAAGAAAAAAAAGTAACAAGAATAGATGGGAGATGAGTTCCAGCTTCTGTTGATTGATGTGGCCAAAAGGGTTTCTTTTTCCCGCTGCCATCTACTATTTGGCCAGCAATTAAAGTTGCTGGATACTCGGACGTAGCCTGACCACTGGGCAAATGTTTGCTCCGCAGAGGAGCGTTGTCTTGTCGAGGCGTTGCAGAGTGCTGTTTGTCTACTGCCAGCTCTGGCACGGATGAAGTGCGAAATTGACGCCGTTCCCCCTGGGATTGTTAGTTCCATCCTTGGCCCAGACCAAACCCATTCCAACTTATTGCCTCCTACCAAAAGTTTTCTTTTCTCCTTGTAGGGTACTCTGAATATTTCGCAGAACTTTGCGAAATATATATAAAAAAAAGTATTATCTTCTTAAGTACAGGAGATTTAAGCAGTATTAAAACTAGCAGGAGTTAACATATTTATCCTAAAAGATTTTACAGATCCAACAATCCGTTTTTAATTTTATTAAACAAACCTTTCCCCGCTCTTTCTTTTAAAATGGGTAAAAGGGTATTCAATATGTCCACTTTTTAAACCCTATTCTTCTCAATTTTTTTTAAATTTATTTTTTAATAACAAAGCAGAAGCGAAAACGGTTAAAGTGTAATAAAGCAGAAGCAAAAGATGAGGAGTCGCGGGAGAACTTCTTTTATGGATTCAAAGTAGACTCGACTTGAGTTGATTCGAGTCCAGTTGAGTTGCAATAAGTTGCGATGAGTTGAGTCGAGTTGTGTTGCCTTGGCCAAAGCAGGTTAATGGCAAACGAGACCCTCACATAATGCCACACAAAATTGCTTGGCTCGCCGCGAGTTGCAACGCGCCTTTTCCGTCGAACGAAAAGGGGGAACAAAGTTATTAAGAAATTGATGCAACTTGGAGGGGATCCGAGTGCAGAACGAGTGCGAGTATCTACGCAGCAAAAAATACAATATAATTATATAATAATAAAATATTTAATAGATTTATTTATACCCTAAAAATAATTTGAATGAATTAAGTTTCTGGATTTTCTTAAGTGTTTGAGTCTAATGTGAAATTAGAAAATCCTTACTTTTTTTTCATATGCTATTCTCCCATTCTCCCAGTGTATTTTTATAATATGTGTTTGTGTCTGGTAACCCTGGGTAACCGGGTAAACTGCCAAACGCACTTTTACTTGTTGGTAGCTTAGTTCTTGTAATTTCCAGCCATCTCCCTTTTATTTTTTTTTATATTTTCTCAACTCAACCCATCAGCCACTTCCTTCCTGCGACCATTTCCCAGTGTTTTCTCTTGAAGTTGTTTTTCATTCGGGAAACTTTTATCCATTGAAGGGGGGAACTCAGGATACTCTGTCCCTGCAACTTTCAGTCTCCCTTTCTGGCACCTTTTATTTGGCTATGAAAAAGTTTTATAGTTTGCATTTTTTAGCACATTTTGCTTGAGAACTAGGAACAATTGGAAGGTAGCTTTCAACTTTTACCTAGTTTGGAAGCTATTTATTTAATTATTTTATAAGAATCTACTTTATATTCATGTGTATCAAGGCGTAAAAATACTTAGAAATCACAGGAGCAACTAGGAAGTAAAGGGAATGATTTTATTGGAGTATAAAGAAGGAAGGTATGAATAATAAGCCTAGCATTTATATTTATCTACATTTTTCTGGTTTTGCTTTTTATTAAAGGTCAAGCACTTTCCCATTATTCCCTTTTTAGAATCTGCAATATCTCTTGTAACTGCAGCCTGCAGCAGCTTTCCTTTCGGCTGTCAATTTATCGATCGACTTTGTTGCATCCTCCACGCCTCCATTGGAGAACCCCTTTTCCTTTTCCTATCGCAACTCCAACTCAAACAATTCCCTTTCCTACTTAGCACATAATTGAACTGAAAGCATCTTTGGTTTAGGCCAAATTGCTGGGCCATGATCCAAAGAAACGGTACTTCCCATGTCAGTCATTTGCCATTCAGCTTGGAGTTGGGCCAAAGTCGGAGTCAGCCGGAGTCAGAGCCACCTACTGTCAGGTAGGAGGTCCCCTGGCCTGGCAGCTCCTTTTTTTTTTGTCTTATTTTGAGAGTGATTTACACTGACCCTGACCATTATTATTGAATTTTTTATCGCTTGTACTTTGGCTTTTCGTTGGACTTCAACTCCAAAGCGAACTGCAGACCCTATTTGGCGTCAGCTGGTTGTCGCTTCCGTCCAAGTGTCCAAACTGTCGCCGCCAATGCTTTTGTTTCCACTCCTCCTCACAGCCGGCGGCCTGTCTCTTTCACTTTGGTTAAGTACATTTTTAAATATTTACCATGTTCCCCTTATAGAGGGGAAGATGGGAAGGGAATGAAGAAGGTTAGCGCTGCCCTAACTAGGCCCTAAGCCGAAAAGAATTTTCCACGAATTGCAAATTAAAGCGTTTTGTTGCTGTTACTGTTGCTCGTACTCGTACTCGTACGCTGTCCGCTTTTCACACAGGTTAAAGTTCAGCCGGTGGCAGTTAGCAGGAGATGCATACTTCCCTCCCGGACTTTCCCTGCTCCCCCCTCCCGAACCCACTCCGAGTGCCACTTGAAAATCGTGTTCTCCACTGCCAGCTTCCTGCAATTTGGACTGCAGTTCGGAGTCGGCGGAATCTCGACGCGACCTTTCACGGGTTGTGTTTCTTTTTCTGCACTTCGTGTTTGGTGTTTTTCTTTTTCCATTTTTTTTTTTTTAGTTTTTTTTATGCCTTTTTGGAGTGCCATGAATTGCGTTTTGATTGAAAAGAAAGTGACATTTCCGTTGATTTTCCTTTAGCAGAATGGTGCGCTTTAGCAGAGAGCCATCCTTAAAGTTTTCCTTTTATGCAACTCTTTCTTTCGGTGCCTAATACCTTTTTGACTTGGCCCAAGGTAAGTGATGTTGAAATTTCGGTGTGTGTGTGTTTCTTTGGCCTCTAACAACATCAAAATGGCAAACAATAAATGGCAAATGGCAAACAACAAACAGTAAATTGCAGTGGCAGCAAAGCTAACTTTACTTGCACCCTGTGCAACATGACGTATGCGTGATTTGTGTACTGATGAATGCGCCTGGCTTATTGACTTGTTTCGATGGTGGCCATGATTGCCACTTGATTAGCCGACACTTGATGAGCTATTGATGGGGGGGAAATTCGGTAGATGACTATGATGGCAAATATATATTCACATGCATATTCAAATGGTTGTGAAATTTGCGAGGGTTTAGGTTGGGAGAAAATCTGCCAAGAGGGTAATTAAGATTATATTATCATTGGGAAAGTATTTGGGGAAAAATGCAAGCTATTTTAAAGTAAATGGAAATGGAATTTACATCGTAAGAAGTAATAAACATTTTACATTTGGTTTATGGTTAGTTTTTACTAGTCTTTTCTAAAAAGAAAGTCAAATAATTAATGAAAAAACTATTTAAAACCCTATTTTAAGCTATCTACCTACGTTCAGCCATAAATAAATATTCCCTTTAATTTTAAATAAATATCAAAGCTTAAAAACACACCAAAAAACTACTGGCTAGCTTCTTAATTGATGCGATAACCATCTTTTGCCAATTTAAAATAGCTAATTATGTAAAACCTAACAAATCGCTTTCATAGTTTTATGAATATTAAAAATTCAAAGAAGATTAAGATAACCAATGTTAGCTTTTGATAAAGTTTGACATAAAATACTCAAAGACTAAATTTAGATTGTTTAAAACTGATTTATATATTAAAAGAAAATGCTATCGAATTCTTCAAATTCTTGTCTTTCTAAAACTTTTCCCAGTGTTTTAACCACTAAAAATAAATACTTGCCATAAATCAAATAGAAGAATAGGTAAGGCAAAGCTTAAAAAAAAAATATCACCCAAACTAGCCTCTATTTAGTGTTGAACAATTTTGTAAATAACAAATTGCAACATTTTTCTTCCCAGCCACTTCACAGCAAACCTGCTGCTTTGGCTTCCTGACTTTGTTTTTCCGGCTAACAAGCTTAGCAAACAAGTCCTGCAGTCATCAGCACTTCTCGGATTTCAAGTCCTCGGGGCATGCGAGAGCTTATCCTCCGCGAATTTGTATATATACATATAGCTAGGTGCATATATATTTGTATCTGTGAGTTGCCGTTTAGAGGCTTGATTTATGCCAGCATCTCGAAATTTACTTTTAATGAGAGACGACGGCAGCGGAGCCAGAGCTAAACGCATGTAACTGACAGCGGCGGCAGCTTGTATCTATATATCTCGCAGATGCGAAAGCCCGGCCACTTGTTATTCAAATCAGCTTAAAGAGATTCAAGAGAGCGAAGAAAAAAAATAAAATAAAAATACTACAGAGACATAAAATTTCACCGCCTTTAGCTTAGCTTGGCTACTTGGCAAGTCTCAAAAGCTTGTCTCTCTTTTCGCTCGATTCAATGGAAATTTGCATGAGATTCAACCTTCCTCCCACCACCCCCGTACTCTTTGTGCAATTAATAAATAATTTTCATTTCATTTTCATTTCGAAATTTGATTTAATTACGAGAAAGTCTCACACTCGGAGTGAGTGAGTGTCTCACAACACACCTACCACTTTGAGTGGGAAAGAACAGAAAATTAGTTGCCATTATTTAAGTTTTACTTTTCTCAGTTTGCTGTTTGTGTTATTTGTTTGTTATTTAATTTTATGCTCGAAGTGAAAACGAAATTTTTACCTTGAGTTCAAGTACTTTCGTTCTGCGCCCCAAGGTTTGTTTTTATTGTTATTTATAAAGCGTGAAGTTTCAAGTAGTTTGCCAGCCTACCGCTCACGGATGTAGGAGCATGTATCTTTTTTATTACATTTTTTTTCGGACCTTTTTCTTTTATTTGACACGACAAGCTACCGAAAATCTTACACTTGCACACACACATTTCACTTGAGTTCCGCCGTTGTTAACTGTGGTTTCTCATGCAAATCCACAGCCCCGAGAGTCGTTTGTTTGTTTGTTTACCATTATTTATTTGTTTGCCCAACGCTTTTTCCGCTTTGCACCGGGCAATTGATAATTATCATCATCATCGGCATGGCCACAGCATCCCAGAGAGTCCCAGTAAAAGTCAAGTTTTCAAGTTCCCTCCTCTGTGATCTCCAGCTGGGGCCTTTTCCACTTCCTCGATGTCTATGGCTCTTTTTTTCGGTGTTTTCTGAGTGGCCGCCCCAAGCTCTCATAAACTCTCAACACTTTCAAGTTGTTTATGTCCGCAGGTTGTAATTAAAATGTTCAATAAATCGTAAAGTTTGATTGTCGATTTGGTTTTTTTTTCTTGTGTATATCTGGAACTGAATAGTCTAACGGATGTGTTGCATATAAATTACGTCATGGGTTAAAGTTTGTTTAATGGGTTCTAAATTGCAAAAAGATCCAGGAAGAGGCTTTGGAAAGGCTGAAGCTTTAATATAACTATTAAGTATAAGTTTTTAGTTATTTAGGGAACTGTAAACATTTAAAAATATGTTTTTTTAATACCTCTTGGGAGTAATAAAGGTAGTCTAGAAATTTTAAATAAATTTTCTTTTATTAGAAATTAGAAAGTCAAATAACATAAGGTAAAGACCTCTTTAAACAAACATAAAACATGGTTTACTGAATTAATATATTATCCTTTATGGAACCTCATAAATTTCCCATACAATAAACCCATATTCGAGCATGCTTTGTGCTGCTCCTTGAATCTCCTGGATTCCTGATCTGGCCTAGACATTTAGGCCGCTCTCTTCTGGCCAAAGTTGGACCCCAAGCGGCGGCCTTCTGAGCTGCGCATGCGTAACTGATATCCATCTTAGGCGGTGTTACAATTTTTTGTTTCTGCGCTGCTTTTTTTTTCTGCGCATAACTTGTCAAACGGCAAACAAAGGCGGTGCTGTGGCTTGCCGCTTTGCGATGAAGATAAAGATACACACGTAAAGATAGTAGCAAAGAAGAAGCTGCCACACAGGAAATAATATTTATAATTTCATTTTAGCTTTACATGTCTTTTGTAATGTAATTTAAAAGCTTAAATGTGGCATTAAGATCTTAATAGTGAACTAATTTTGGTTACAAATAATTTGTTGCTTTTTTGAATTAGTGAAAAGCTCTATACATTTTTCCCTGTGCACCCAGAGAAACCACGATGCATACAAGGCAATTACATGATTCGGCTGGAGTCAAGAAAAATATTGAATAATCCCAACATCAGGCACAGCAACATTCCATAACCAATTCGAGCCACCGACCAAAGACGTGCTCATAATTGTCATCATTGCTGGCAGCATTCGTGATGATGAAACTGAATCGAAATCGGAATTAGAGGCGGAATTGGAATCCGTTTAATGTGTCAACCGCAGAGGCAACGTTAATTTGTTCTAATTTGTTTCTAGAAGACCATAGTTTTTCATTTCGCTCGGTCATAAGCCGCAGTGGTCAGCATTACGCATTTGAGTTTAATGCCCAGTGCCGTAATAATAATAATATTTTTTTTTACATTTTTCTCCCCCGGCTCGTTACTTGGTTATTATATTTTTTTACAAGAAGAAGGTACTGCTGTTGGCCGAGTTTATTGTTCTAGTTTTTCGAGGCCCTCGGTCCGGTCTCCTTAACAGTTCTTTGGCTCGTTGGTTAAGGTTTGTTGAACCCCTAATGAGTTTAAATGCCGGGCTATGATCTGGTCTTTAATGCACGTTTATGAGTTACTCTGCTTTTTTTTTTCGTGGCCAGTTACAGTTCCTCTTTTTTTTTTTTTGGGACACTTTGTGGGACAAAATTAATGTTGGTGGCATTACGGTAACGATTCGGTCATGATACCAAAGGGAAGTCGGACATTAGTTGGGTGATACGATGATATGCGGACGGTCAGCCGGATGCTTGCAACATTATTTTTTTGTGTTCTTTTTTGGTTTAGGAGCGGAAAAGGTGACATTTAACAGGTGGAAAGTTTTAGATGGATTTTTTGCTGAGACTTGGTGAATTTAAATGTTTTAAGTTTGATAAAGTGGAGCTTAAATTTGCGTATAAGCACAATTTTATATTATTTTTTTAAGTCTATCAATAAAAGATCTAAATTTTAAATATATTCAATAGTATAGTATATAATCTTGTATGGGCTAAAAATATAATTATTTATAACAATGCTTTTATTGTTATAGCCTATTAAGCAACAACTTTATACGCTATTTATATATTTTCACCAACATAGTTCAACAACAAATGAACTCTTACACCAACGTACACCAACGAACTTCACCAACTAATTGCAACATTTCTTTGTAAGTTAAAACGTTAAGAAACATTCATATTATGTTCAGCTTTAAGTTGCTTTAAAATACTACGCGTTTTTTCCATGTTGTTTAAAGAAAACTTCGCTGTCAAGCTTAAATCCACCTATTTCTGATTCATTCAAATTCTTCAACTTATTCATGTGAATTTCTCCCACAAATCTCCCACAAAATCACTTTCCTTATCCAAATCTTGATTATATATCACTTTCTTCGCTGTTCTTCCGCAGTTAGCATATAAAATAAGTAACCCAAATAGCCGCCCAAAAACTCATTCACAAAAGCCGTGTATTTTTTCAAGGCAAACATGTTGAAAAAATTCACTTAAAACGAAGAGAATAAAAGGTGTACGAACCGAATCCATAACCACTTGATGGCTTATACTTCAGGCCTGGTCATTTACCTCTAACAAAAGGCCAAATCGTTTATGTTTGTTGTGTTCTTCTTTTCTCTTTGTTTGTTTGTTTGTTGTTATTGCTTCTTTTTACCGCTAATACGCATAACTGGAGAGGGGGCCAAGCCGCGGGTTCTTTCTAAACTTTCAGCCTCCTCTTTTTGTATACCGAATCACGTACTCTATATGGTCATTGTGGTGGCCAGTTGTGTGCTTACCTGAAAGAAAGAAACAAATTGAAGAAAGCGAAATTAGTATTTGTACAAAAAATTGCAAATAAATTTCAGGCAGAGATAGAAAAAAAAACCTCACTTTAATTTGAATTTGAATGGTATACTTTTTTTTTCAGAAAATATAATTATAAAGAAAGCGAAATTAGTATTCGGTTGAAGTCATTATAATGGTCAAAACAATTTGTACAGAAAGGCAATTAAATATGAGTCAGAGCAGAGTAAATTCCTACTTTTTATATGATACAAAAAATTATAAATATAACCCAGATTTTAATATGATTTTGAATGGCATAATTTTAACTTTAAGGGAACTTGGAAAAAAAATAATGGTGTTCATTTAAATGAGCTATTAAGTTTGAAGGGAGCTTGGCCATTCACTTCAGGCTTTTCAAATTAAAATGAAAAATATCCAGAGAGCGAATGCAAATAATTTCTTTGTCGGGGCCTAATTACTGCAGTTGTTTGCTTTGTCTCGATTCCTCATCTTCTATAGCATAATGTGCACTGGGTTGCTTCTTCACCAGCGTCGGCTTTTTTCCGACATCTTCTTCCTCTTTGGTTTTTGGGGCCTTGGGGCCAAACACTTTCTTTTATTGGACTTTCTTTGCTATTTTTTTTCTCTATATATATATATATATATATTTTATCAAAGTAGCGCACATTGCACATCTCATCCACGCCCCCTTTGCCCTGCGGTTACGTTTCGGCTTTTGTTTTGCATCTGACAATCTTTTTTTCGCATGACTTTTCCCCACCATGGAGTACAGCATTAGGAAAAAAAGAGGTGAGAGATAAAGATGCCGACATTACGCGCTTTGCATTTTCCATTTTCCACTTTACATTTTTCCTTCTATCAGTGTCTGTGCCTTTTTTCTGTGTTAATTATTAGCTTCCGCCTCGAAGGGAACACGCTGCAGTGATTCCTCCAAGGCAAAGGAAAAAGCAAAGAGGGAAAAAGGCTGAGAAGAGGAGGCACCTGGCTAATGTCTGTATTACGAATGCACGAGCTTAGATCGGAATTCGAATGAGTTTCCAAGTATCTATGCTGCAGGTCACGGAAAACGCTTTCGTTGAGCGGCTTTTGTCAAAGAAATGCTAAGTACTACAAGTTGTTGCAACTTTTGTTGCTTTCATTTGGCAAAAAAAAGTGGGATTTTTTAAGATTTATTTAACTGATTTAATATATATTTACAGGGTAATATTTTAGGATATTATAACCATTATTAAGTCGTATAATAAATTGAAAAGATTTATAGCTAAGTTTTGCTTTCTTATTAGTAAAATATAAGATACCTTGGCCTATTCTTTAATCTTAAAATAACAAAATATTGGTAGTTATTCTCCTTTAAAATATATATTTAATATTTATAGAGAATACCACGTCATTTTCACTAAGCACTATGACCATTACTAATGTTTCTGGAATGCAAAAGAAAGAAAAACCCCCGAGTCGGTGGTTATAAAGCAGAAATACCTTTCCCTATCCCATCGCTCTTTTTCCTTTGGGTTCTTTTTGTGACCAGCAGAGATGCCTAGTGCATAACTCGTAGATACTTTGAGATATCTGTCTGAAGGAGCAACAAAAAATAATCCCACTGACGACTCGTCGTTTGGTCAATTGTAATTTGCGACAAATTTAGTGTTGCTCGTAGAAGGCAATTTTCACAGTCGCGGGCAATTTAAATTTGCATTTCGTGGTTGGACCGAAATGGTATGGACGATCTTCGTTCGTTGAGCTTAACAGTAAAGGCAATCGGCAGCCAAGAAATGGTATCTGATAGATACAGATACATATATACATGGCTCTGTGGCTCCTCGGCATTTACAGCTATCAATCATAATTAAGTGAATGATAATCAAAATGGACAGCAATATGAAAGCTGCATCTCTCTCGGTGTTGGTCTTGGTCTCTCGGTCTCGGTTCGGTTTCGGTCGCTGTCTTCTCTATTATTATGGATAATGATAAAGAGAGGCAGATCGAGCGGATCGGAGAGTTTCCAGCTTCATCTCCATCTCTTGCCAGGTATTGTTTGATGGCTCATTCTGCAGTTCGTTCCATAGCGGCACCGTTATGCAGGTCAGCCCTCTCTTTACCATATTTCCCCCCCTTTTAAAGGCACTTAAAGAAAAATATTAGATTTAATTTACAGTAAATATAAACCTAAAAGACATTTTGGGATATATTTTAGGGATAATCTTTTGGAATTTAAAGAGAGTTGCAATTTTTAAAGTCTTTGTAGCTACTTTTCTCTTTTTTCTCTTTTAAAAATATTGTTAACCTTTTTTTTTTTATCAAAATATTGAATTAAAAATGTTAAATTATATTTTTAAATTGGCAATTAAAATGAAATATAGATATTCTATTGACCTAAGTGGTTTTTTAGATTTTTATATTTTCTTAAATTTGCACAAAGTTTTCTCTTCTAAAATCTCCTTCTACAATATTATTGTTTCTCGCTTTTTAAGACATGTAATTTCTAAGATTAGTCATGGATTTTTTTTCCCTAGTGCATATCCCAAGTCCGACTGCCAATCCGAAGTGCAGCTCATCTCGTATGCAAACGCAGCGCATTCCTTGAGAAGAGAGTGCGATACGAATGTATCTTGTATCTACCATTGACATGCCAACTGCCTTGCTGGCTGCTTGGCAAATTTAGCACGCTATGATCTGAAGCTGAAGCTGAGTCTGAAGCTGTAGCTGAAGCTGCGGCTGGGTTGTAGCTTTCATTTTGCCAGGTGACAGCCAACTATGAGTGGTTACAAGGCCCCACCAGAGTCCATAGCCGTCGCAGTCTTTCTCCATTCTCCACAGAGCCGGCTGGCAGGCACATTAATTTATTAGTTGCACTTGCTTGTTGCGCTGTAAAAGATACGCACACGTTGAGATACTTTTTGTACGAGCATCTACCCATAGCTCTCCACCGCAGGTCCGTTGTCCAATGTTTCCCGTGTTGGTTGTTGGCCTGTTGCCTGCTGGCTGTTACCGTGGCTGGCTAGTTGTCGCCTATCAAATTACCCAACTCCAGTGCTCAATTCCAGCGTCCAGTAACCAGCATTCGAGCACGAGTTGTATCTACTGGGTGAGGATGCCACTGTTGGTGGATTGAGTCCAGTGAATTGGGGTTTACGCGTTGGCGTATATCGTGTTTTGATTGAGGCAGCAGGAACTTGGGGTTTTTATAACCCTCAACGGTACATTTCATTGTGATAAGTTTTAAAGTGTTTTATAGAAGTGTTTGGGTAATATATGACTTTTTCTGGAATTACTTGAGTAACCTACTTTAAGGCACTTTAAGTTGAGATTGGAGATCTTGAAGTGTTATTATTACTTTGTTTTTATTTAATTGTTAAGATGGGAGAGGCTTTCTCAAAGCCTTTAACTTAATTTATGTTTTTTTAAGATTATACTATACATTTTTTTAAGGCTATTTTCGGTTTCAAAGATTTCCCTAAAGTTATTTTTGCCCTAAAGTTATTTTCCTAATACCAGACCCAGAATTTTTACCACAATTTGCTGCGCATAAACCTGTCAGAATCGGTGGCATCCGCTGGCCACCGCCTCATCATCATCATATGTCTAGGCATTTGGGATTGTGGACTACTTTGTTGCGCCTGCCCATCATCCTGGCCATATCCATATGCGAGCAGTCAAACCCGATATCGCCCGCCTATGTAAAAAATGTCTAGGGCGAGAAATTCGCTCATTAATTTTCGCGGGCAGCCACGGGTCCGGTTTTTCGGAGAGAGAGACCAGGTCTAGGAGGACTCTTGGTGGAATATTTTGACGTTGATTGAAGATGCGGTCGTGTTATGGTTGTGGAACTAAGACTGGAACGGGTGCTGCGCCTGGGCCTGGGAACCTGGCTTGGTCTCAGGACTAAGACCAGACCTTGCCTGTGTGCCAGAAGTGATTAATAAAACTGTGCAAAGTTCCACTGAATCCCGTCGAGCTTTTCCACTTTTTCCATGCTCCGTGATCTTTGAACTCAATTAGTGTTGTCTCACCGGGAATCTGCTGCGGAAAGGGAGAGGGTTTGCTGCGAGGTGGAGGTGTAGGAGGTGGATAAGGTGGTACTACCACAAATGACACATATTGGCCTGACTTGGTATCTTGTGGCATAAATTTCCATTTCAAATGCCACGCCCACAGCACACGCTTTTAGCCCATAAAGAAGAAACTCTTGCTTTTTTCTAGCAGCAGCCTGACGATGATGATGATGACGATGATAAACTTCGATGACTTCATGATGATAGGGATGCAGGAGGCTTTGTGGCCTCAGTTAGAAAGCGCATTTTTGAAGGCCTCCACCATAATTGAAGCCTCCTGCCTCCTGCCTCCTGCCTGTTGCTTTGTTGTGTCGGTTTTGTACCCTTTTTGCACCATTTTGCTGTTTTGCGGTTTTCCTTGGTCATGGCATGGCTCTCCTTGCCACCAAACTGCATTCGTCGTTGACCAACTCAATTTTCTTTCTACAACCAAAAAAGAGTTTTGCGGCTTTTGGCCATTTTGTGGGCTGCGTTTCGTGCCCAATTTGTTATTTTAATGATTTCGATGGAATCTTCGCACATAATTGAGCCGGGCTCCTCCTCTGGCAACTTCTGTTTTCTGTTTCTGTTTCTGGGAAAGTCAGCAACAGGCAGCTTGGAGTCAGTGTGTTTACCCGTGCAAATATCTGACAAATGACCGGACAAACACTGGCAAACATAAATACAAATTGCTTTGACACAACCCACCAATGCCACAACTTTCCTAGGCAAATATTTCTCCTTTGCCTTACAATGCTACAAAAATATTTATCCACTTGTAATATCCGCTGGCAAAAAATAAGAAAAAAAAAAGCCTTTCAAATGGTTTTTTTTTTAAGCCCATCGATATGCGGCTGTCTGATTTGAAGGAGATCGCTGCTGCCGCCAGCTGCAGTTTCCAATTCTACGGGTTTGATTTTTTTTTTCTTTTCTTATTTTCCTTATACTATTTTTGCTGCTGCCTCTGTCTTTCTCGGTTTCGGTTTTTCCTGGCCATGGAAATTGACACTCGTTGTCGTCGTCTCTTATTAAAAATTGTGTCAAGTTGTCAGCGGCAACTGCAGCAGCAGCAACAAGCAACAAGCAGCAGCAGCAATCAGTTGTCAGTGTGTCAGTGTTGGCGTTAGCTGGCCTACAAAACACATAAAAAATGGAAGAAAAAAAAATAGAAAAACACGACCTGACCACACTTGCTGTAAGTGGAGTTGATGGAGTCAAATGTATTTCCCATTTTTCCATCACAAAAGAAACGAAAATGAAAATGTTTGAGCTGTGATTTTTATTGGATTTGTTTGCTTTGAAGATTTTTTGTATAGGAGATGAGACGGGAACCGGATAACTTTAACTTGATTGAGTAGTAGAGGAGGATTTATATTGATTTCATATTTAAGTCAACTTTCAATATGAAAAGGTTAAATGGTAATATTTTGGTTTGCAGAAAGATTACTGTCAGAAGCAGAGGAGTTAATTTTGATTTAACTTTGTATTCCTTGCCTTATTTTGATCAAATTTTAAGGGCTTATATTTCGGTTGAATTGTTAAGGAATTCATAAGGTAAAATTATGATAAATACTTTGAACCTAAGCCGGGATTTTAAGCCTAAAACCAAACAACCTATTCTCAATCCAAATTCCCCTTCAATTTTAATCGCAGATGAGCAATCATAGATCCAAGAATTAATTGCACTTTCTAAACAAAAGTATATATAGGCAAAACAAAGAAAGCAGCAAACTGGTAATTTGGCGATCAGCCATAAATTCATAAAATCAAAACTCGATTTGCGGTCGGAGAAGCAACTTTGACCCCCAGAAAAGGTCTGTGGGCCAGACGTTAATTCGGCAATTTCTATGCTCGCCTGCAATTAAATGGGGAAAGAGAGGAGAGACGAAAGGCCTGACGGGATGGATGGAAAAAGAGGCTTTTCCTCCGAGACTTTCCTACTTGAGAGGCGAACATGCAACCCGCATTTTAACCCACTCAAAACTCGATTCTTAAATCACTCCAGACACTCACTCACGACAGGTGAATGCAATCACAGCCATCGAAATAATTGTATTTTGAATGGCAAAATCTTCAGCGTGTGTATGTGTGTGGAGGCCTTTAAAAACGTTTTTATTGGTTTTATTTTGATTTTACTTGCTTTTTTTTTATGGTTTCCTCATGGATCTTTCCTCATCACCATCTGATTTTTAGTAGAGCAACAACTTTTACTCCCAGACTTTTGTTGCTTTGGGGCGTTGTACTCTCGTACAATTTATGTCTTGGTTCCATAGAAAGTGCTCTATGGGGCGGGCTGCATATATCTTCTTCTTTTATATTTCTTGAAGATTCTGTAAGGCGGCCAGCATTTCACTGGGTGGCATTCGAGGGCATTTAAATTGCTAATTTCGGGGCGTGGCCTCCTGACTTTTGCCTCTCCCTCGGGCTATGTTGCAACTTTTGCTACTACTGCTGCTGCTTCTGCTACTGCATTTATTTATGCTTTTTTGTTTTGCTTATAAATTGTAATGCCTTGTCCTCAACTTGAAATGCGCAAAAAGTTTCCTTTTACTCGTCTGGAGGCGGGGTGCATAATTTCTTGTTCCTGGCAAAGGTTGCTCTTTTAACATCGAGTCCCACGTGCTTTATGGCCGCCACTGTGTTATAAAATTGTTAACAAATGGCTGGGCTTAGAGCGACGCGCCGCCGGCCGGAAGCTTATGGCTCATGTAATGGAGATTTTCTGGCCTTTAGTTGGCCCAGAAATAAATGTGTTTTTGAGTGAGTGGCAAGGGTGGGATACTAAAGCATATATTAGGGAGTAGTATTTGCATTAAATTTATACTTGAATTTCATTTAATTTTAAAGTGATTTGTATACATATTAAATTTAATAATATTTTTTTAATATATAATGTACTTTTTACTAAAAAATGCAATTAATATTATTATTAGTAATAGTCTTAAATTGGATAAGTTTTCCGTCATACTTAGAACAAGAATTTCTTTAATAAATTTATTAATTTCTAGCCACACAAATCAAACCAAACAAACTGAAGCTGGTAACTACATATTTTACCAACCGAGAACCACTAAATTAAGTTATGATATCCATATTTTCTGGTTCTGATTATTCGGCAGTTTCTTGTAGAAATGCTCATATTAAATTTATAGACCATAAATGCTTAAAAGGCTGGCCGCTCTTATAAATTATTTATCAATTTGGTGTGGCAAAAGGCAGCATCACCAATTGAATTAGCCATCAAAATAGCAAAACAAAAAACAACAAATTGAGAAAAACGGAAAATGCTGGAAAAACTAAAAGAAAAAATGTGATTTAAATGCAATTGGTTTGCCTCGACGTTGCTGTTGCTGTTGTGTATGTACAATTACACGACCTAGAAAGCCAAAGCAGCAGAAAGTTGCTGCCAGAGAGCAACCGAGAAGAAAGCCAAAGACTCTGGCTCTGGAGCTCGGGCCAAAGTCAGTCGTCTCCCAATATCTTGGCCAAAAAATACAAAAAAAAAAAAGACGAAAAACTGCGCCAAAGACAAAGGAAAAGACACAGATTCGATGGCCAGGATGAGAAGAGACGGCGAATGAAAGATGTGGCAAGTATCTCATAGGTCGTTTGGGTCTCTGTAATGCAAATAGCTGCAGTTGTTGTGTTCCCTCAACTCGAGGGCATCTCGAGGGGGCCCCCCCTTTGACTTGTAGTAGAGACATTTGCAATTAGTTTGCCAAATGCTGTGAGATCTTAATTTGGTCGTGAGTCGTTTCGGTTTCGGTGTGTGGGAGTTGCTAATGCTATAGGGGGATCGAGGATATATCTCCCCCTTCGGGCAACCCACACACCTTTGCCGGTGTCTAGGTGTCAGGTTTGTTTTAGCCCAACTTGATGTAGTTTGTTTTTGGCAGTCGGCCTTAATGATTATTTACACTCTCACTCGTATCGTTCAATGGAAAGTGCAGCCCTCATTAGTATATCAATGTCTTGTAGCTGCACGATCTGCATGATCTCCGACGAGACAAATGATCTTTTAAGGGGGGAATCTCTCTTTGAATGGCAATTTCTGAGGTTCTTTTTTTGTAGGGGATTTTATGGGGTGTTTTTGGGAGTTTTCTGGGGTTGTTTTAAAGAAAATAATATGTATTTATTGGAGTAGGTAGATTATACTACATATTTTAAAGAATATAAAACTTAAACCTCCTTTCTTTTATCCTATTTTTAAGCTATTAGTTACTCCTTCAGCTTATCTGAAAGTCATCTCCTGATTACCTTCTTCATTAGGTTTGGTAAATAGGCGCCCAATGATGATCTTGCAGAGATCTTGAAGACTTGTCTCGCCATTCCACGTAATTGAATAGCATGCGGCGAGATAAATGCTTTGGCCAAATGGCCAATTCTGGATGCTCGAGTCATTGCCATAAATTGCGCATCGCTCGCTCGATAAATTATGGAATGGGCACAGTAGGCAGTCGGCAGATACCAAATAGATATCTGACTTGGTTCTTGGGTTAATTGAAAAGGCGCTTTGCTGGCTTGACTACCACAAAGTCTATTTTTACTCTTGCTTTTTCCCTTTTTCTTTTTGCGGCCTTTATGGTCTTTGTTTTGCCTTTTGTTTTGTTTGGGGGGGTCTGACCCTTTGCCGGATTTCACTTTTCATTTCGCATTTCTGGGATTCTGCTTTAGTGTTTTATGTTTTTTTCTCTCGGCTTTTTATGTTGGTTAATTTATGGTGTTTTTGTGATGACCAATCAAAGAGAAATAATTTTCGCTGGTTGGACAAATAAATTACAGTTATTAGTGGGTGAGATCTTCCCGCCCATTTCCCCCCCAACCCTAATTGCTAGTAAAAGTTTTAATAAATCATCGCAGAAACTGAAACAGAAATAGAAACAAAAACAGAAAACCCTTTCCCAAAAACAAAACAAAAAAAAACAAGCAAGTTAGAAAGCCAAACAAGATTGGCGGAGTCTCTGCTTTCTTCTGTGTTTGTCGGATTGTCTTGGACTGGATTGGATTGGATTGGATTGCCGGAGCATTGTTCGATTTTTCCTAATCATATATGAGTGCATAACGCTCTGCCCCTTTCTCTCAGCCTCCTTGGCTTTCTGCATCGCTGCTTTCATTTGCATTCGATGGCAGAATTGCAGCTTCCGTTGCACAGGGAAAAATTTATCAATAGGAATATTGAGAGATGTGGAAGAGCATTCCTAATTCTGGTTAATTTTCATTATATCTTGTATCAATTATAATGATTTTTGATTTATATAAATTTAAAGTTTCCCATTTTTTAGGGTTTATAAAATTTGTTTCTCAGGCATAATTTCTGAATATCTTTCCAAATTTCCACAAATTTTCTCCCTGTGTCATAGCAACTGTTCAACTTGCTACCAGTTTTCCATGGAATCATCATCATCATCATCATCGTCGTCATTGTCTTTGGTCTATCATCATTTCTCCGGGAGCCTGTGTGTGCTGCTGCCTCTGAACAATCTGAAATTAGCATAACTTTGGGCGTCTAATGTCGTTGCTCTAACGGTCAGCTCCAATCATCTCTCTCTATATCTGTCGGCATGTGTTTGTGTTAACAAGCAATTGATAAAACAAAGCGGTAAATGTTTAACCCAAGCAAGCCAGCCGGGTCCACCTCTTCCCCCTTTCTCTCTATGGAAAATCGGTGTTTGTGATGTAATGGATCATGCTCAGGGGGAAAATGTTTGAGCTGGAAAAGGAGAAGAGTTCTTGATGTACGAGGTGTTGACTTTTTGATTCAAGAGCTCGGAAAGCTGATGAGCTTCTTGAATTCCCAAGGGGATATATCGTAAAGGTGGTTATAGTGTGGGGTATGAGATAAACTACAAAAGCAGAAGTCTATTTATCTATTGTTTATTTTCCGACAGGTATGATAATGTTTAAATATTCTCATATTTCCCTTGAAATACTTTTATTAAAACTCATTTATAGTTTTATTTACTTAATCTACCATTTGCCATCTGCATTGCATTGTTTTTCAGCTGCCATTTAACAGCTTTCAATTAGAGATAGCCCACTTTAGTGTCCAATTTCCATGACTGATTTCCCCCGGATTTTCCAAGGGCTTCTTTGATCGGCCCACACACGAGCAACAGACGGCCCTCGATAAGTGCACTCTGCCATGTCAATCATCTGCTGACCAAGTCACGCCTTCTTCCGCTGTCCGCCGTCCACTGTCCATATATGCTGCGATCGTGTAAATATATTTATAGGGAAAATCGGCGGCAGCTGCCGATGTCTGCCTGTCAGTTCGATGGACAACAAATTTCACACTCTTTCACGAACCGTAGGAGGGTTTTCCTTTCGTCTTTGATTTGGCACCGCCTTCGTCTCTTTTCTCTTTTACTTGCTATGTATGTATATTTTTTTCTGATTTTATTTTGTATTCGTTATGATTTCTAGAAATTCACATTAACTGCAATTCACTTTTTTTAGCGTTTGTCGTTTTTTTTTCTCTACATGTTACAAGGGTATTATTATATGCTCTATGACTTGTGAAATTGTCGGTGTCATTGCCGGCAAACGAGGCACGAGTCGAACTTTGGTGCAACAGAAGAGTAGAAAATGCCATCGAAAGTTTTGCTGCTTTTTGAAAGTGATCGAATTGTATAACAAGTGTAACAACCTTGTTTCGTTGTTGGAGGAGAAAAGGTCATACAGAAAACTTATGGCTAACTAACCGGCTAAACGCTTCTTGGGCTAAGTGAATTTAATGGTAGATATCGTGAACTAGTTTTCAATAATTACCTGATATAGTCTTTTTCTTTGTCTCAATTGGTTATAATTTATTTTGCTTATTTTATTCAATTTATTTTAGGTAAATTGTTTTATTAAATTGTTGAGAGCTTGGTTCTGAAAATTACTTGCGAGTTCATGCAAATTGAATATAGTTAAATATATTACACACTTGACAACTTTATTTATATTTATCAAGTAGTTAAAGTCAAACCAGAACGAGGTCAATCTTTTTACGTTATAAAATAATAAACCATTCTATCTCTAGCCTCAAAAACTCTATTATTTAATTGGTTTATAGCTGCCAGTTTCTATATATTACTACTATTTTCCCACATTCCTTTACCTCTTAAATCTTATTGACCATTTACCTTAAGGCGATTATTTTATTGATCATGTTAAAGTCGGCATACCCTATAGTCTCTGCTCATCACAAAACTGCAGTTAAATTTCCTGATGATGCTTCTTAGTGCCGATGTGCATATGGCAAAGGCTATAATTAATTATTATGAGTGGTGGTCTTACCAAAGCTTTGGCTCATGCCAAGCCTCTGGGCCTCCGTGCCTCCTACTGCCTCCTCCTCTGCCAGCCCCACTAATTAGCCGAGTTGGAAGCGTGAAAAAGAGTCGTATGCGGTTGCTATGCTGTGGTTGCATCACCCAAAGTAAAAGGGGGAAAATACTACTAGGAATTCGCAACTCATGCGAAGAAGATCGCGGAGCCGGAATCAGACATGACCTAGCCATTGTAGAACTGGCTAACTAACTAACTAACTAACGGTGCCTTGCCCTCTATAATTAAGCACAATCGGCGTGTCTATATACACACACAAATCAAACGAACGAACGAACGAACGAAATACATTTTGGTCTTTAGCCCCGTTTGCAGTTCTAAGTTGATTGTGTTTCGAGAAGAAAGCGTGTAAAACCTGGCAGCAGCGAAAGTTTTTGTTATCTTCCCCCTTCGGAAAAAAGACTCTTGTATTATTATTTGTATGCAAATTAGCGAAGACGAAGAGCGAATCCCAATTCTTTTGTTGGCAATGTAACAATTATGCTTTCATCTTTCGATTGTTGCCAAAAAAGGCAGAAACAAATGCGGGCCAAAAAGACACAAATCTATTTAACAATGTGTTAATTACACGCGGCGGTCACAGTTCTAACACCAAAACCAAACTAAACCAAACCAAGGCATTCTCTCTGCCAGATCCGCCGCATCTCCCTCTGCGGTAACCGTAAACAAATCTGCGCTTAATCGTTAATTTATGATATTTCTAGCGGTAACCGACAGCCGGCAATCAAGACCCAGCCCGAGCTTGACGCTCCGCTGATCAAGCGTCATCATCACCATCCTCGGGGTATTCTCCTCCCCAACTGACCATGGGTAGATCATAAAGTTCTTCTTCTCTCTCCCTGTCTCTTCTCTGATGAGCGCCGTTGTCTTGTGCAGCTTCGATTCGATTTTATGACCTTTCGATGCCCATTAACATGCTGGATGGCTGAGCATTGAATGGTAATTAATGATCACTTTTCACTCAGTGGTTTTCAATTCGTTTTGTTTACTGTCCGGAAGATTTCCACAGGGCCCGACACACTGCAGGTGCTGTGAGATAGTGAACGTGTCTGTGTGTGTGGGGAAATATTTATTAATTAACCAAGTCAGCTCTGCGGAAGCTGCTCGTAAATTCTTTTGTTTGGACAAGCAAATCCTGTGTGTGTAGCACTTGGGATTAACGATCATCTGATTTCATGAAGCTTAGCTGCAATCTTTGAGAAGCGCAGAGAGAGAGGCGCTGTGACAGAGATTATGGAATCATAGGATTTGGTTAAATCAAAATCAACAACCATGGGAAACGTTGTTAGCGGCGCTCACCTTTGGGGATTGGCAATAAGAGAGGCTATTCCTGTCTTAACTTTCCCCGGGCTTAACTTTCTGGGGAGACTGGGGACCCAAGCCTAATCCAACTCATTCTTAAATTCCTGCAAACATTCCCAGTGAGCCAACCCATAATCGTATCCCATTCACAGTCTTTACTTAAAACGGCATCAAACGATGCTAACCGCACAAAAGCAGTTCGATTAATCTGCCAATCGATTGAGCCAGCAAGCAAACAATTAAAGTCTTCATTAGACTGGTCGGGGTCTCAATCTCTTGGTCTCTCTCTCTCTCTCTTGCAGTCTTGGCAACCCATTTAGGTGCGGATATGTGACTGCAATTTTAATTAGGCACACGACCGCCATAGAACCAGTGACTCAACCACCCATGGCCAAGTGAAACATTTTCATTTAGTTTAATTCTCTTCTCTTCTCATTTCAGGTAAGTCCAGGCTACTTAGAATCTAGCCACTCGAACTCAACCTGTTTCTTCTGCTTTCTGTGTGCCGGGTAAGTGAGTTGCTCAACCTGTCGATGGCTGGGAGTTGAGAAACTGAAGAGCTAAAAGCTGAGGCGCTGAGGAGCTGGGAGCTAAGAGCTAGGAGCTAGGAAGCTGGGCTATGTATGTCGCCTTGCATCGATAGCACCGATCGCACTATGGCCATAAATTATGTCGTTGTTTGCGCAGAGTCTCGGAAAAGCGACTCAAACGCGAAGTCATTCCGGCCTCCACTACCAATCATCATTGTTAGGTGCACATCAAAATTTATAGGTCAGTAGTGGCAACAAATTGCCAGGCATTCCGATGCCTGCGCGTTTGGCTGCCCAAATCATTGCCGATCCTCCGGCCAGATGCCCTCCATCTTCATCGCTGTCTCTAGCTGGCTGCAGTTCTTCGTCTGTCTTGACTGTATCTAATAAGGCTTGACCAGTTCCCTTGTCCATGTCATCAAAAAAAATACAGCGGAAAGAAACAAAAACAAAAACAAAACCAAAAAACAAAAACAGAACGAGCCCAAACTGAAACTGACCCACTCAACAATTGTATTGAAAGTTTCGGTTCGGTTTTCCTGCCCGAGCCCTCCCTTTATCCCCGTTTACATCCTCCAGCTTATGACAATCGATTTGCAATGGAAAGCCATATGCCTGGAGGCGCTCCATTTATAACAAGTGGCCAGCTTTGGCCAACTATCCAAGTTAGCAAGCCCAGCAAAGCTACATAAAGCACTGAGAGAAATGTGAAATTGGGGGAGTTTTGATAAACATTTTTAAGGATTATAAAGCCCTAACAAGATTTTTTTGTTTAATTTATACAAATATTTAAGAACTTTAGAAATTTCTTAAAAATATAAACTTTCTTCAGATGATTTTTGAATGTATTTATTGTATTTAATGCACATACTTCTTGATGTATAACCATAGGTTTTTTTAAATCTCTGAGAAGGGCATGTGCCCTTAAGCTTTAAGGTATTACCTTAACTTTTTGAGAAGCGCAGAGAGAGGCTTAAATTCTTTTTAACTATGCATATTAAAAGATCTATATTTTTAAATAGAAAGTCCTGTATATGTTTGAAATCAGTTCTTGGTGTTCTTTAAGGGCAAACCATTCACGTCTCAACTTTTTTTTTATTTCCTATTTCATAATTCAAAAATATAATTTTTTCTCCGTGTAGTTCTAAACTTTTTGTTGCTCTTATAGTGCCTTCAATGCCCTGGTGTTGTTGCCGTTGTTGTTGTTGTCATTGTCGTTGTCATCGCTTGTTGCTTTGTTGTTATAGTTTGAGAGTCAAGTTGTTCCAATAATTCTGCATTTGACATTCAACGGGGTTTTACTTGGGTTCTTCTGGTTTTTGTTAGCTTTGCCCGAAACGGTTTCCGTTTTTCTATTTTTTTTTTTTTGTGTGTCCAGAGATGTCTCTGTCCCATGGTCTTGGCCCATTGTCTTGGGAAATATGTATCTGGCTTGACAGGCGCTCTAGCCGCCTTTCCCCTTTCTACAATTCCCCTTTGAACTGTGATACTTTTTGGTGGTCGCTCATTGCTAATTAAGTTTAAAGAATGGACAATATTTTGACTTCCTTAGAGAGAGATAGAAAGGAGTTGGGAGATGGGTTTAGAAACATATGTTTGCTGCCTGCGGGAATACATCCTGCTGCGCAAAGCTTGGGAAAATCCTGATTATGTTATAACAACTTTTTTTTTATATAAATCCCCTTAAAAATGTAAAAATAATTTATCATTTCTTACCTTATTATCCTTGTTGCCCGCTCCCAGTTTCTGCTGGTAGTACTCCTCGCGAGCGTGCGTATTGAGGCTGTCGATCAGGGCCGAGGCATTCACATGTCCATCATAAACCATGGTATCCTGCTGGCTGCTGTATGTGGCTGCAGTGCCTCCTGTGGATCCTGCTGCTGCGGCTGCTGCTGCTGAGGAAGATGCTGCTGCTGCGGCGGCCAGAGGAATATTGGCCTGAGGCGTGCGAGTGTACAACTGTTCGATGGGCAAGGCAGGAGCTGCCGAGTTGGTGGTGATTGAAGGCAGCGATGATGACGAGGCTGAAGATGGAGAGGATGCAGTGCCTCCACCCATCGAGGGCGTGACCTTTTGCAAGGGCTTAGATTGCTGCTGCTTCTGCTGGAAACTGTTGGTGGTGGAGATCTTCTGCTTCAGGCTGCCGGTGGATGAGGTGGTGGCACTGCTGCTGGGTTTCGAGGCCGCAGCCGCATTGGCAGCAGCTGCACTAACGCTGCTTGGTCGCTGACCGCCTCTCTTGAGGGCGGCGGTGACCTTGTGGGCAAAGGGGCGCTTGGTGGCCCGGTTCTTCAGCTTTCCCATGGTGGTCAGAGTCCTCTGTTGACTGCCCGAGTTGGCGGTAGTTGTAGTGCTACCATCCGCATCATCGGCTGCCGTTATGGCCGCAATATTATTGTTCGATCTGGCGGCCACAAACTGATCGTCGGGATCGGTGGATTCCGTGAGGGAATTATCGCTGGTGGTCTGCTGCTCGGATTGGGTGGTGAGGTTGGGTGAAGTCGTTTCACCCTCCTCATCGGTGGCCTCTGATTCCGTTTCCGCTTCCGCTTCTGTTTCCTGCTGACTCACATCCGTGGTGGTGGGCAGCTCCTTCATGATGGTGCTCATCGCCGCCTGTTCGTTCATTGTGTTTTGCAGCTCAAGGAGCGTGGTCTCATCCAGGACTAGAGTGGGATCCGTCTCAGCCTCGACGGTGGCTCCAGTCGGTGTCTGTGTGCTCTGCTCAAAGCGTTCCCTGTCCTGCTCTGTTTCCGCTTCCGTTTCCGCCTCCTGTGGCTGCTGCTGCGTGGTGCTCGAAATACTGCTCCTGGAGGCAGTGGTCGCCTCTTGGCGATTGAACTGTTGCTCCTCAATGTCCAGCGACTCCTTTAGCCTAGCCACTCGTTCCACAATCCTGGCCAGCATATCCTTCTGTTGCTCTGGCAGATTTTTCGTATCGAGCTCTAACAGGCGATCATATTTCCTTATATTCCTCTTCACCGTCTCTATGTCCGCACGGGTCTTGGCCGAGGTTAGGCTGGGACTGGGATTGGGGTTGGAGGAGCGCGGTGTCTCCTGGAAATAGGTGCGTGCCCGGCGATTGCTATAACCCACCAGCTCGATCACGCCCGGATAATCCGCCGAGGAGGCGGATACCGCCATAACCAATGCAATCAGGGCCAATTGGCAGCTCCAGGCTGCACTAAACCGCACCATTGCAGTTTCAGTTTCTTGGATTTTTCTTTTAAATTGATTTTTCTTTTCCTTATCTTTTGCAGTTGTTGTTTTATTTTTCGTATTTCTTTTTTGCACTCGCGATTCACGTTCGGTTTTTCTTGTATTTCTCGTATTTCACCCGCTCGTATTAGTGTCAACTAACAGTAACTCCAGTAACAATCTTTCGGCACAGACACACACGCGAGAGGAGTCCCAGAGTCAGGAATCAGTATCAGTCTCGGTCTCGGTCTTGGTCTGAGTCTCTGTCTATCGGTGCGGTGTCTGGGATCCACAGAGGGAGGGAGATATAAAGCTTCTGGTGGTGGCCACGATCCGCTGACTTCTAACGTCGGATTACAAATGTTCCAGGCCGCTGGCTGGCAGCGTCTTTTAAAAATTTCCAAGCGGAAAACGCGGCGCTTCGCGCACTTTTCTCCCAACTGGAGCTGAGGCTTCAGCTTTTGGCTTCTTTCACCGCCAAGTTCATGGCCGAGACCGGTTTGAAGCCAACATGTTGTTGCAACCGAAGAGTGGCCAGCGGAGAATCCCAGAGAATCTCCGCGACAACCAGAGAATCTCAAAAGAGAGCTTGCGAGAGTGTTCAAGCTGAGCGCTTTCTCTCGATGTTGCCAAGTTTGGTAGCAAATGTTGCCAGGGCCTGGTTTGCAATTGACAAATGAAGAGTGCTAATTGCAACATGTTGCTGGGCGAAGCCATTAGGCCAGGCACACGCCTTCCTTTTGGCATTATCTGGCGGATACCCGTGCTGGGTATCTGCGAGATATCCGAGCCCAGGCCCCCCCATTCAATTAGTCATTCCAAACACAGAAGATACTCCGGCCTGGTTCTAGCCGCTTTCGCTTCAATGTCAACTCGGCTCGTTTAGCCTGTCATCGATTTGGACTGGTACTCGTCGTCGTCGTCGGAGCCGTTCTCTCTAGCACCTAACACCTCTTGGCCGAAACCAGCTGAAATATTCAACGTTTCTCTTCGGGCTCAATTTAGCTAAATGGCCTCGCATTAAACATAATTTGTCGCGGCCTTCTTAATTGCAGTTCGGGAAATACTCCACATCGAACACACTACTCCACTCCACTCTCTCTCTCTAGGTCTCTCCATGATATCACTTCTCGAGACCTTTCTCCCTCTGGGTGATCTGTAGCCCCGTTCGTGTCCAGAACAACTAATGAACCCCAGGCGACGGGCTCATCCATTTCCATTTCAAAATGTTCTCATATTTACACACTGAAATGGGGTATTTAAGCTAGTCAAGGGATTATTTTATTTTAAAGAAAAAAAACATAATCGTTTGTTAGGTTTATTTCTGTTTATTTCTAAAGCTAAGAAAGTGTTAAATTCATTACGTAATCTTAAGTATTTTGTTTACTTTATTACTGTATTAAAAAGTGATATCTTAAATAGATATACCATAAATATTTCCCCCCATGCCCATAGAGTATTAAATATGTCATTAGAAATTTTTTCACCTAGTTCCTTTCATTTTTCTAGTCAACTATTTGGCTGCAAACAATTTCCCTACCGCCTGGGAACTGCAATAAAACAATAAGAAATGAACTAATAAGAAATTGTTGCCAAGAAAACCGAAGCTCAAGTTTAGCGGAGAGACTGCTGCTGTTGCTGTGGAGCTTCTCATTTTTCACGTAGCCGCACAATAAAAGAAACCGAGCGTTAATTAAAAAAATAGCCATAGATCAATGCACCTGATAGTTGCGGGAAATGTTTGTTCTACTGCTGGGTTGCAAGTTGCTTGTTGCAAGTTGCTAGTTGCTGGTTGCCAACTGGCTCTACTGTGTGTTCGTTGCCAGCGGCAAATGTGGTGTAATTTGTGAGAAAGAGGCTGGTCTCCTTAGCCCTTTTTAGAGCCACCTAATGGAGAGAGCCCAGAGCCATCTCAGAACCCAAAAACAACAAAAAATATAAAAGAAAATAAAAAAGAACCCAAAGGAGAAAAAGGAAAAGGCAGAGTAATGGGGTAATGGTAGTTGACAAGGCTGCAGGCGCTTCCTTCATTAGCATGGAATGGGTGGAAAACTGGACAATATGGCTCCGACTCTGACACACATAAGGCGTTTATAATCATTATGGGATAAACGCCGGAGTTGTTAACTCCTCCTAGGAGATGTTGCTTGCTCCAGTCGGGTGAGTGGGTGCTGCTGTTGCGTGGTTGCAGCTCGCAACTTGCAACTTTCTTCGGCTCTTATCTTTTGTGCATATGCAGAGGACACAGCAGCAGCAGCAGAAGCAGCAGCATCAACGCAATGGCGGCGTCTGCATTCTTTGTTGGCTATAAAATATGCGACCGACGATCATCTAAGCAACATACAACACAACAGCAAGAGCAACAGCAGCAACATCAGCAGCAACAGCAACTGCTGCAGCATCTCAGCAACTCTTGAACTTTACTGAGCTATGAAAATGCTTTTGCCCTTTTTCTATGCTGTCTTCTTCTTATTTTACTGCAGGCTGCAACTGTTTAGCATGAGCTGCACTGAAAGAAATTACTAAACTACTAAAAATTATAATAAAATTAATACGTTTTTTATACATTTACTTTTAAGTCGATTTTTGGGCATTTGTTATCTCTACAGTGTCGGTCAGTCTGTTCGTCAGTTAGTTTGTTTTTCAGTCTGTCCGTCAATTTATTCTTTAGTCTGTCCGTCAGTTTGTCCGTCAATTTGTCCGTTATATGTTGTTAAGCAATTAAATATTTTTTGTCAATTGGATATTGACTTTACCGTTTTTAATATAATTTTGTTACTAAAAAATATGAAACTTTTAAAAAAATATTAAACATAAATATAATCATGTTTTTAAGAACTTGACATTTTTTATTTCTCTGTAGCTTAAATGAGTGAAAGAGAGAGGAAGACGCAGCACGATGTGGCTGCTTCTGCTGCTGCTGCTGCTCAAGTGCCAATAGCAATCTTCTTTTTTTTTTTCTTAGCCGCTTTTCCTCCTGCCGTTGTTTTTGTTGTTGTTTATTTCCCCCTGGCTTGATCTTTTGGTCTTTGGCGGTAATTTTTCTGTGCAACTTTTTCCTTTTGGCCAAGACTTTATTGGCTTTCGGTTGCCTTCGCTTCGGTTTTCCTTCTCCTCTCTCTATTTCGGTGCCATTTTAGCGCTGCTCCTTTTTTATCTGCCAAAGTTTTGTCTTCATTTTTATTTTAATAGCGATCTTGATACTGCTTTTTCGTACTATACTCCTCCACGCGGTAGTTGGTACTCGCGTTCGGTCCTGGGTACTCTGTGGCTGGGCTCGTCCCCGGTATCTTCTCTTTATCACATAATGATTTCAAATGGTGCGAAATTAATTTGAATTATTACTGTTATTAGCTGTTATTTGTGTAATGGTCGGTGCCTGATCGCCAACGAATCCAAAAAGTCACCGTGGCACAGATGGTACAGTTGCAGTTGCAGTTGCAGATACAGATGGAGATGTTGCAAGTGGCTGCCGTGCATTATGCAAGACGTGGGTAACGAATGCTCGCACAAATGCTCGCAAATTCAGTGATAAGCCATGAGAATGAACAATTTTAGCAGCAGGAGCAGCATCAGAAGGAGCAGCACCACGTATCAGTAGCAACAATTGCAGTGGAAGACACACAATGAAAAAAAAGTATGGAATAAGTTTAAGAAATATATTTTCTATAAGTTAAAAGTTAAATAGAAATTAATAAAAGAGCTTTTTGGTAAATAAACTTTTTGAGCGGTGCCCTTAAAATTCCCAAGTACAAATTCAGCGACACTCTCCTAGAAAACCAGACACGATTCGGAACGATTTTTTATTTAGATTAATCAATATATAAAATGTTAAGAGAATATAAATTAATTATATAGTTTCTTGGTTTAACTTTTAAAACGTTAAGCTTGGAATTAAATTTAAAAAAAATTACTTTATTTATAGTAAATTAAACAGAGCTCATTTAGTCGTAAAAATTGAATTCCTTATTTTATTTCCTGCAAGTTTCCATTAATTTCCCAACAAGTACTTAATTTAGACATTATAAATTACCCATTTAATGACCGATTTCATTGACATTTCTCCCTGTGGAGATGTTGTGTAGCATCAATTACAAATTCTCGTTGGCCGCTTAAATGACAGCATCTTTTGTTGTTCGGTTGGCTAGCTGGCTCTTGCTCTGGCCACATTTAAATTTATTAAAACTGCACCGGGCTAACTACTAACGGGCAGCAGCTCTTGGAATGTGCAACATGTTGCTGCAGAAGTTGCAGTTTAGTTTGTTGCAAGTTAGTTGCCCGCCCGGTCACTGACCAAGTTGATCTCTGGCATACCTGATGGCGCCTCTACCATTTGCAATTTGCCATTTTAGCATTTTGCATGCAATTTGATGCCATTTGTCATTTGCTTAATTGTGCCCAAGTTGCAAGCTGCACTTCCTGCCAGATCAACTCAACTCAGTTCTCTTCGGTTCAGGTGAGTTCTGCTCTGCTCTGCTCTGCTCTGTTCAGGTGAGCTGAGTTCTTACTGTTTCTAATTGCAGTCCGGCACGCAGCGTTGCCTGCAATCTGCCGACTCGAACCCATTTAGTTTCAATTAATCAAGTTGTCGCTGCACGCGTCTATTAGCTGTTTATGACAAGTGTGCAACAGGGAATCTGTCTATAGGAGAGGTTCTTGGGTTCCGTGCTTCCTCGGGGTGCTCATTAGCGGCGCCCCCGAAGTAGCCGCTGTAGCTGCTCCTGATTTCTGCAGCTGCCACGCTTTAAGAGCTATATATTATTAAATATATAAACTTGTGGCAGTTGCCGCTATTGCCTGCCGGCTGATTTCAGTTGCCACTCAGCGACTCAGGTCTTGAATGCCTTCTTTTAGTTCAATATTCATATAAGAATCGGGTGTATTCCGTTGTTCCCAACAAAATTATATAAATATTTAATAATTTCATTATTATGGTTAATATAATAATTATATATTACAACATGATGTTTATTCTTATGTTTATACCACAAAATTCAATTAATGCTACAATAAACACGAAAAAATTAATATACATCCCATTAGGCATCCATTAATTATGAGACTCTAGTTGCATGCCTGGTTACATTCGGAATTCTGGTTAGGTTTTGACTTTTAAAATATGGGTGAATTCATAAGCGGGTATCTTCGTAGTCGGAATAGCAGGCCAAACCATGTTTAGTTGTTCTTTTTTTTTTTGTACTTTTTCTTTTATTTTTTTTTTTCGGTTACTCGCCGTTTCGTAATGGGCAAGTTCTTTAATGTTCCACTTTGAGTTTATATCCAGGTACCGTTGCATATGTGAGGGAAATGGTTGAAGGCTTTATTTTCTTGTTGTTTTTGTTTCTGGTAAAAAGATTGCACCATTTTTTTTTTGTTTTTGCGCCCAGCTGTCACAGGTTCGTTGACTCGCAGGCTCGCAGTGTTGGTGTTGAAACAATCATGTCCAACGACCGGTGGCCCATTGCATAATCCGCACCATAAGAGAGCTGTCCGTCCAGATTCCAGTGTTCCATCCTAGATCCAGATTCAGCTCAAGACTGGCAGACAGATATGCCGGCTTTTCCGCGGTAATTACCATTGTCTGCTAAATTGATTTCGAAATGCTTAAGTCGGCAATTTTCGGTGGCTTTCAGGATGTGAAGATGTTTGGACCAGTTGGCGTTGGTTGGCCAGCAATTGTGGGTCAAATGCACCTAAAACACCAGATGCAAGCGGCTGAGAGAGCCATTTAATGGCTCAAATGATCATCGCCTGGGCTTGGCTTAAACTATTCTAACTGTTTTGTGAGCTAACCCGAGCTTATCTGATGCGCAGCTTAAGTTCAATGCATCAAAATGAAGTAATCTTGGAGGCATTATGCGGCTAAGCTATATTTTTTTAGATAATGCTAGGAGGGTCTGGAATCTGAATAGATTTCTTTATGATTTGGCTCAGAAAATCTTCTTGAAGAAGTCTTTCGTTTACTAATAAACACATTTAAATATTAAGTTTGCTACTCAAGTAAGTCTCTTACAAAGTAACATTAATTATCTCGATTTGATTAATCCTTCTGCAAAATCTATAATCAATTAAGATCAATTGAAAGCCATAAATTCAGCTAATGCCCTCAATCTTCTGACATTCTTGGGATTGTGTGTTACAAATGGCAGCGATTACAAACAAATTCTAAATGCCACTGAGTCTGAATTTTCCTCCAGCTGCTTTTCCGGCAACTGGTTCAGCCTTCTCATTTTTATTTCACTTATTTCCCGATTATGATGCTCTGGCATACGTTTCAGTTTAGTTCGCTTCGGTTTCCTCGATGTGAAAGCGGCACTGGCCAAACTAGAATTTATCTCTGCATTTCTAGATATTGTATGTATATATACATATATTCGCTTATGCACACGCATTAGATAAGCCAGCTGCAGAAACCAGTTGCTGCTATCGGGAAACCTTATATCGTCAGATAGATAAAACTGACACCCCCCCACGAACTAATTGCAGCTCATTTCCATTTATCGCGATGCATCGTCCCCTTCGAATGAATTACGGCAGCTGAAAACAAATTAAAATCGTGGCAAATGCTGCGAGTTTCCTTAAATTCGTCCCGCCACTCCACTCGGCACCTTTCGCATTAAGTTTTCTAATTTACCGTCTACAGAGGTTGCAATTTTCATGCGTTTTTCTTGAGCTTCTTTTGCCAGAGATGAGAGTTTTTTGGCTACCTTGAGTGGGTATGTTGGGTGAAAATATTAGTTTAATTTATTTTAAAAAAATATTTAATTGAAATTATTTTAAGCTCTCCTAGCTATATTTTCTCGCACCAAAATTGCACCTTAAATCGAAGCTAAACTTTAAGTATGTCACCTCTAGTGGCAATTTGTGTGATTCTGGGATTGGGAGAACACTCGCGTGTTTGGCTTTTATTTTATTTCTGCTTTTGCCTTCAGTCAGGGTCTTTCTGCCACTTGTTGCGCCCGTTTGCCAAATGCAATTAAATCGGTGTCGTGTGTGTGTGTGATTGTGTGTGTTTGTGCAACAATTGCACTTGGCAATTGCAACTGTGCCGCATAATTGTGCCAAATGAATTTGTAATTATGTATTTGGTTTGGGCTCTTGGACATGCCATGCGATCTTAGCCGGTTTCCAGCAGCTCCCAATCCGAGTTCAGTTTTTTTTCCTTTTTTTTCGGTCATGTGAGTGACATCACAGTAGCAGCCACACACAACACAAAGTAAAGTCATTGTCAACAATGTCAAGCAGACCCACAAGACCGAGACCCAGACCAGTGGCAGTTGTAGTAGTAGTGATAGTTGTGAAGACCAGACCGGCAAGTCTGTTCGGGCCATCATGACACCACACAAAAAGAAGGCTGACAAAATTTAATTAAAGCGCATGACGAAAAATTCTTTGAAAAATTGTTTAGACGACATCCGAGACGCTGAGGAAGTTTATAAAAGGCAGCGAATATAATACCCTTACTGGAATGGATTGATGTCGAAAATCTGAGTAAGCATAGTTAAGGTCTTCAAACGAACAATGAAGCGAATAATTTATTAGATTTTTATTGTGGAAATGATTAACTTCTGGAATATTAAAAACATTTCATTATATTTGATTTCATATTTAATTTTATATAATTGAAAAGCATAATAAATTCGTTGATATGTTTGAAAAAAATTTAAAAATCCTCGATGTAAATATTTAAATATATTTAATTTTTCTCCTTTAAGATCCTTAAAGATTTTTTGTTTAAGGGTATTTTATGGGAAGTGAAATATATCTATATATATATCTGTGCAGACACCTTCAGTAACACATTCTCTACTTTTTGCCTGAACTTCTTGTAGTTCGGTCACTTTTTATAAATATTTTCTAGCTTTTTTGCTTTTTGATACAACATTTACAACATTTCAGGATTGGCTGCGGTGGGCGGTAGAACTAAAGAGGTTAGACAGAACTTAAAGAGAAATAAATAATCCTATCCTTTACACAGGACTGGGCCTACTTATGCTCTCACACAAGCTCTTATTTATTACAATAATAAGAAACTGTTGCTTCCAAAAGGTTTACGATTAAGATACGAGGCTTGTATCCTGTGACCTGACTTCTGTTCTCTATTCACCTCATTCTGGGTTCTCTATTCTCTCTGATTCCGTAACTCTGCCTTCATTTAATGCAGTTACTTCACAAAGGCCTCGGGCGGTATCTGGTCGAAGACCTTCTGGAACACATAGACGGCATTGTTGTAGTCCCAGTTTGTTTCCTCCAGGCATCCTGGTCCCAATGGCGTACATCAGCCAGTCGCAGTTTGATATCCTTTTTGTTTTGCGGATATTGAAGCGGCTTAAAGCTGATGCAATGCTTGTTGCGATCCTTGCGGCGTTGGTCATTCTCTAACTCATCAAAGTCTTTGAACATGGGAATCTTAGAGTTTACAACGCGCTTACACTTGTTACTTGAGCTAAGTGTTTTGCAAATCTGTTCTCTGGGAAATTAGGATTACTAAGGATCTTCGACTTGTTGGGTAGGAAAAAAGAAAAGACAACGCAATTCTGTGAAATATTTTTTGATTCATTTTCCAACTTTTTTTTTTCTGCTTGACAAGCCAGTCTAAAGTGTCAAAGTCTGGAGCAGAGTAAACTGAGAAGGGAAGTGTTCGAGGCAGGGATGACATGTGGCACCATACTGGGGTATTTGGCAAAGTTTTCTTGAACTTCACACGAAGCCAATTAAATGGCAACACGTTACGGAACATGGTCGAGGAGGCATCATCCCCGTCATTATTATCATCATCGTCATGATTGTCATCATGATCCATGGGGGCTTATTCCCCAGTGATGAGCTGATGGGGTGACGGGAGCCATAGACTCGACTCGAAAATATGGGTCAATGATGGCTTAAATGGTGACTGGTTGGATATAAGGTTGAAAGCCACGAGGTGTGGGCCTGACATTTGATCGCATCTGCCGATCCACTCGGCTGATTGACTGATGAATCTCTGCGGCTTTTCTGCGGCTTGATTTATGACGATCGATGGCAAGTTTCATTCAACTTTCTTCTGACGCCACCTCTGATTTGGCTTTGGCATTGGTATTTTTCCTTTTTTTCTTGCATTTTGCATTTGCAGTTTTCCTTGACTTGCTTTTTGCGGCTGCTGCCGTTGATGATAGTACTACTATTTCCACTGATATTGTTATTGAGATGTTTGCCATGGCCCCTCTTGGCTTTGGAGACTCTCCGCCGTCCTGGCTACAATTTGTCTAATGTGCCAATTTGGTCGCCAGCCTCTCAGTATTGCCTTTTCTCTATCTATCTAGATATCTATCTATCGAGCTGTGCATCTAACTATTTGTTTTCAATCAAATACAGATGCTGAGCCAGGGTAGTGAGTGAAAAGATTGAACTTTTGTTATTATTTTGGATTGAGAGAGGGTATTAACCAGAGTACTTGAGAAATCTTTATCTAAGATCTACCAAGTATCTGAAAATAAAATCTAAATACTTCGTTTAAATATAAAGTGTTTTTAAAGAGTTTCAAATATTTTATATATCTTTATTTCTGCTAATATATTTATTAAATTTTTATATATTTTCCCTCTTAATTAACTTTATGCAATCGATTTTCCAGGGCCAACTTTCTTTCATCATTTCCTCCCCCTATTTGTATGGTAACATACCTAGTATCAATGACAAGACAAACTCGGAAAGTTGAAGAAGATTCCCGCTTAGGAGGCCCTATAATTTCCACACTCTTTGCCGCTAGTCGCTCGCTCACTTGTCCCATTTATTTATTTTGTATTTTTCTGCCGTTTAAATTTAATTCACGATTCGAGCTGCCATCGAACGCGGCGACAAAGGAACAGAGAAAATTCCCTCGACGATGGATTGCAATTTTCTATCTCTATCTGGCTCTGAGTCGTCGTCTGTCTCTGGTTGGTTTTCTTTTCCTTCTAACAAGCCGGCGGAGGAGGGGCTTTTCCTTAGCTTACTTTCCGATTTAGCCAGCCAGTTGCACTGAAGTTGGAAAATCTTTTCGCTCGCGTACTTAACCGCAATAATTTTTGCTCATTTGAGTGTCGTGGAAATGAGTTAAAGTCGCGATACTCTGCCATTGCCACTTGGCATCGTCGCATCTTCTAGTGCACTGAAAATAAAATGGGGGAGAAAAATTGTACTAAAAAAATAAATATTAAAGGTGAAATGGATATAAAACTAAAACTGAACAAATAATTAAACTTCAAATGTCTTGAAGATATTTATATAATAATTACTTACTTTGAAATATTAGTTTCGTATATTTGGGTAACGTTTGGAGTAGAATTTCCCTTAAATTTTAATAGTTTCAAGACCATAACTTTTTTGTTTCTGTGTTTACTGCCTAATGTAATGTGAGCATTACTTATTTCCATTTTTTGTTTCTTGTACGCCGCCGCTTAATTCATTAATTTCCCACAGACTGGTAGCTGTAGCTATAGCTGTATCTTTAGCCTTAGCCTCAGCCTCAGTCTTAGCTTTTGGCTGCATCTGCAGCAGCTTCAGCATCAGGCAGCTACAAAGTCAATTACAATTACAAACGTGAAACCGTTGAAAGTTATCACCTTCGCGCGGGAGTCTGTGGGACCGAAATACTCCTCGTAAACCGCAATAAACTCGCGCAAATTGTCGCTGCTCTCTCTAATCATTGTCAGGCCGTAATGAAGTTGTTCTCGGTCTCGGCCCGTTGCTCTCTTTTTTAGGTTTTACTGTCTCTAACCGTAGAGCCCAAGGCTGTTATTTTCGGGGTCCATAAGTGCTTGTGTAATATTTTTATGGTCGTAAATCCTTTTCTGAGTACTCTTTTTAGTGGTAATTTCCGGGAGCTAGATGACCCCCATTTTCGCGGAGCTTGGCTAAGATTACAGTTCTTAAGGGCAGAACCATGTTATGGGGATATTAAAAATACTAAAGATTATCTATAGAAGTACCAGTAAAGTTTACTTTGGGTAACAATAATAATTTTTAAAAATATTATAAGGCAACCCAAAGGCTTAAACTTTGACCTCTTTTCTCTGGGTTAAAAGTTGAATATCGAGCTCTTGAAGCCAAGATAGTTGCACTGACCAGTGACCACTATATATATACATAGATATCGAAAAGGTGTCAAACGTTATGACCTACTGAGGAGGTGAAGCATCGCCGGCTACAAACTGGATAACAAACTGGACAAAACTCGGCCTTTTGTCTGGCCATAAGTCTTTTGTATGGCGTCGACGCATTTGCATTTCTTTCATTGGGTTCCTAGGTTTTTTTTTTGTAACTGTCCAGAGCAGCTAGAACTTATGAGTGGAAGATCGTCTTTGTATCTATACACTAAAAAAAAACAAACAAGAAATGAATTACAGAGTATATTTATTGGTTTAAAATGATTAAAAATGGATAAAAGCTATTTTAGTTTTTTGAGTTGTAGATAATTTTGTTATTAAGGCAAAAACCCAGAACTTTATATATAGACCGTATTTTTTATTAAATAAAAATTTTAATTAAAATGTTTTTCAAAGTAAATACCAATTGAAAATATTTTTCAACCTTTTTTTTGTTATAATACTCATGGTTTTTCTCAGAAATCAGGAGTCTCAGTCAAGATTTTGATCCTGAAATTATTATTAATTTATATATTTTAAGAAAATCTAAGCATTCTATAATGTTTTCTTCGATTTCACTCAAGTTTTTTAGCCTCAAATTCAAAATTCAATTATTATTTCCCTGTGTACCTCCAGCCAGGCTTTCCAAGTGCTTTTCTGACCTCGACTTGGACTGGTTTATATGCAAATTAATTAATACAATTCCCCATCTCCAATGTCATATTTCAGCATTCGTTTTGTGCGTTGCATTCTCAGACCGAACAATGGCCAAAATGGCTTTATAAAGAAGTTTCTACCAACTAACCGAAGCTCTCTCTCTCTCTCTCTCTCTCTTTCTGTCTTTTCAAGCCCAATGAAAGTGTTTTTCCTGACCCCATTTTCAGAAAAGAGAAATAATAAAAGCAATCTTTGGAGAAGAGTCTGAAGAAGCAGAAGAAAAAATAACGAAATTGGCTTGTAAAAATGTTTCGCATGTTTATCATATTTCATGATTTTACTTTTTCCTCTCTTATGTTTCTGTCCCTGTCGGTTTTCTATTTTCCGAGTTGGGCGCATATTTTCCGTGGTTTTCCATAGCTCGTTGATGGCGTCCCACGCTCTTAATTACCCCTGTCCCTGCTGCCCTCCTTCTCCTCGATACCACTAACCTCTGAAGACAGTTTGCGTAGTTCAAACTCAGCTTCAATTTGCCAGCTGAAGCTGTATCTTGTCCCTCTTCCTCAATTTTCTTTTCCCCTCAAATGTCCGTTTCTTGTGGCTGTTTTGTGTTTTTCCTTCTCCTCCTTCCAGCTTTGCGGTTGCCAATTTTAATTTGTAAATGTGCTAAAGGAAGCTGTCCAAATGTTTTGATTTAATTTCCCTAAACTTCTCTGTTGAAACCGAGAAAAGGATGATGGTAATCGGTGTCTTTTGTATCTTGGCATAAATTTCTATTCTGGTGAAAGGTTTGTGTTGGAATTACCATAGTCCCAGATTGTTTTCTCACATTCATCAGGGAATTATTGGTGAAGATTAATAGGGTATAGAGGGATTATTTTAAAAAGAGTTAATAAGGTATTTAGAGGGGGATTTCCGGTTTTGGAAAAGCCACCTGATTACTAGAAATACCTAGCATAAGGGTATTTGAATTCCAATCAATATTTTTTAACTAAGGCTTTAAATTCTTAGCTAAATTATTAATAAAATTAATATTTATTCACAAAAAGTTGTTATAAATTATGTTACTACTAATTTCTTTTAATTACTTCATTAGCATTAAAATCCCTTATTACTTATCATTAATCTTCATCTTAAACCCTCACTTTATCCACTTAATTCATATGAAACCTAAAATCTCTGCCAATTTCTTTATGAATTTTCCGCCACCTCAACTCGAGTTCAAGCACCCATTTCAAATCACATTTTTAAGTTAATTTTGCGATCCTATCTCGGTTAATTCCACGGTGTTGCAACTGTCAGCGAATGGAAACAGATCTGACATCCGCCATCTCCCATGACATTCCAGCACCATACTCCAGACCACACAGAGACCAAGACAAAGGATTGACGACATCGTGGTTGCCATGGAGTCTTAATGATTTTTATGAGTTCATTAAAAATGTATTTTGAAAATTGTTATATTTATGAGGGAACCAGCCGAAGGTGGGGGAAAAAAGTGCAATTGTTATTGTGCATTTGCATTAAATTATTGAAACATTTTTCGCGCATTGTATTTTTTTACCTGCTCTGGGTTGGAAGTGGCTTCATTAAGTGCAATGGCAAGGTAGCTGCCTACCAATGCCACCCAATAGGAAACTTTACACTAAGGGAAATATTGTTTAAATATTTTGAACAAATTGGAAAAACCAATTTTCTTACATTTATTTTGTAAACAAGTTCAACTTTTACTATGACAGAAAACTCCCCTCGAAATTATTTTGAAATATTTCAAAATGTTCTTAGTTAAATATTTTTAGTGTAGATAGTTCCTCACATGTCTGTCACTCACCCGATGGTGTGACAGACCTCAACAACAACAAAGGGACAGCATAAACAACAACAAGAGCCCCCGCAACACCCGCAAGTTGGAAGCGTTGGCAACTTTGGCAGCCGTTAAAACTGCTGATGATGTCTGCGGCTTTGTTGCCATATCCACTTGCAGAAGGCGGGAAGCTCCCCAGAGGGGGGAGAGTGGGGGATTGAGGATTGGCCCCGGCTGCCAACGCGTATTCATCATCATTTCTGTCATCCAGCCATGGGATGCAATGGTGATGGAGTAGAAAGAGTCGTGAAAAAAAACAACCTTTCCTCACATGATGCGCTTGAATTTTCTCTTGCACCTAAATTATATTTTTCCTTCTGCCTTCGGTCTTCTTTCTTTTTTTTTTTTTCATCTTCAGTTGCCGCCGCTGTCAATGGGTTTTTTCATTAATTTGCTTTTCCTCAAGTGATTTTTTTCTTACCAATTTTTTCATACCCATTTTTTTTTCCTAGTCAAACTGGGTTTTTGCCTGTTGAAAAGGAAAGTGAAAATGCAGTCTGCTCTTAGAAAGAACTGTGCTTTTTTTTTTCATTTTAAGTTGATTTTAAATATTTTCTTTACAATTTCATTTTTATTTAAAAAATAACTTTACTATTTTCCTATTTAATTTTATTTAATCTTTTTATTTATTTCCCTTTTTAAACCCTTTTGTCTAAAATGGAAAGTTTTTTCTAATAATTATAAAAAAGCTTATGGGTTTTATCTCCTAGAGGTATTTTTGCATTTTCGCAAACACTCATTTTGTTTATTTAATTAGACGAAGAGGACCTGGTGGGTGAAGAGATTTTTTTTTTGGGGTTCGTGTCATTAATTACTCAGCGGGCCACTCGGACACGATCTCTTTGGGTAGTCAAGTAGTTGGCCAAGAGGGGCTACACTGCAGCTCTGCGGGATTCTTGGACAGCGGATTTGGTTTTGGACGCGCATGAGGGGGACTTTCTTTCCGAAATTGCCAATTGAGCGGAATCAAGGCAAATACTTCAAGTCTCTCCGCATCTCATTTGAATGCTTGAATCTCCGTTTTTGCGGCTTTCCCATGGATCGTTTGTCTTTTTTTGGCCAAAGTATTTTTTTCTTTCTATTCACTGTTTTTCGTTTGCATTGGGAAAGGGTAGCAGTGGGGGTGGTGGTGCGGTGGTTTGGGCCAGAAAAACAATCAACGCGCCTTGGAAACGTATTCGCATGACCAAAAGAAATAGTTGAAAAGTAAATAGGAGTTGTACCGGGGAAAGAGAGATAGTATTTCGACTTAGCAATATTCTGTGATATAAACTTAAGTTGGGATTTTGAAGATAAAATCAGTTTTATTAAAAAATTGTTTAAAAAAATGACTGGTTCTAGCAAACTTTATTGATTTTGATAGAGATTCCGCTGCATAAATCGATTTTCTTACGTTTTGTATATATTTTCTGTTGATATTTTGGATGAATTTCTTATAACTTAAGGACCTATATGGACTAACAACTAGTAACTAAATTAAAAGAAATAAAATATGAAATTTTAAAAATTATTTTTAAATACAATCGATCGGTTTTGTTGATTGCATCGTTATTATACAATTTCCAATACAACAAACTGTACAATATTTTCGATATTACAACGAACCTGTTTTTTTTTTTTTTTACCTTTAAATATATATCCCTTTTATAGCCTTAACCGCTATTCCAGGGTATTCCCATCTTAGGTTTATTTGGCTTTTGTTGTGCTCACTTTTTGTTTTGTTGGCCAAGTAAATACTTAAATATAGCACACACTTAAATCGCTGTTGATATTGTGTAGCGAAAGTGAAATTTAGTTTGTGCCCCTTTATACCTGGAAGTGCCAAAAAACAAAACCAAATAAATGAAAAAAAGCGCCGAGAAAAAAACCAACTAAAGAGACTTAAATGCGAGATTCGCTTACGGAAGTTCCAAATTTGAAGAGATTTCTTTGGCAACCTTTTTGCGATAATTTTTTTGGTTGTGCTGGGGCTTCTCGGAGTTGGCAACGTGTTTGGTTAGTCTAATGAAAGTTAATTACAACATCAAAGCGTTGTCGCTGCCTCCGATCTTCGCTGATCTTGGGGTCTCCTCCGGATCCACCTCCAGCCGCCAGTCTCCGGGCTGCCAGCCTCCCAGTCTTCGCACAAATTTCGATTAGGCGCGGCCTAAAAGGCAGGCAAAAAAAAAAATTGTGCGATGCCAGCCAAACTCTAAGTAGAGAAAGTACATGTAAAAGTATCTGAAAGATGCGAATCTCCTACTGCCTGACTCTGTGGGGCTGTGGGGTCACAGGCAGAAGAAAAACTGAAAATCTCTGCCGACTTTTACCAGTCGCTTTTTCGGGCAGAATGGTCGCCGCCCCGCCCACACAGAGATCATGTGCTTGGCTGTAAATATTACAACATGACTGTTTGCTGCTCGTCATTTGCATACTTAACACCTTTCGGGAAAATGTTCAGCGTCGTTGAGCATCGGCCACTTGAGTCATCTCTGGCTCTTGGCTGTTGGCTTTTGTGTAATTAGAAAATCATCAAGTTGCAGTGCACAGTCGTGTGTTACTTTCAATTTCAATGCATGTGCCTCTGCCCATTGTGATGCATGATTTTGTATCTTGCATCTTGTATCTTTGTATCTTTCGGCTTTCGTTTTGCAGCCGCACCTCTGCGTGGCACTGTGGTGACCAGGATTGCAAGTTCTTGTAAGGATTTCTTACCTTAGAATTTATTTTTCTTTTAAATGTTATTACATTTTGGGTCAAAAGAGAAAGTTTTCATATTAAATTAGCAGCAGAGAAAATCGGGAAGAGCTTAAATATATTTTTAAGCGAATTTAGTTATTTTCTATTAGCATTTTATTTATTTTAATTCATTTTACAATTAAATGAGCCACTAAAAAACCTCAAACACTTATGCAAAATGTAAATATAGATTATTCCTACACTTGTTAAAGTTTTGGGCAAACATCCCATCATAATTGCCCCACTGTGCAGCATCACGATGACTTGGCATTGCACTTTGGCTATTACAATTATTGTTATTGTTACTGTTATTGCTTTATTGTTGCAGTTTATGGCATTGTCTGGATTCGCCATTAAAAAAGAGTGTTTTGCCTCAATCGGTTGGTTTTTTTTTTTTTGCATATCACAAGTTTTCCTCGGCCAGCAGCTTCCCAAAAAATAAATCGATAAACTTTCACCCTGCCATAGAGGCATCTCATATGTCTGATCGCTGCTCCCATTAAAATGCCATTAAGATCTGGGAAATTTGTCTTGCCAAAAATCCACATCCATCGGATGATATCAATAAGCAATTGTTATACTAATTGCACTGATTAATGGCTTATTCCGTTTAAATTGTCTCACACAGAGGCAATCAAATACAAATAAAGTTAAATATGTGTATAAACTGAACCCACGAATTTCGCTTTCTAAGCCAACAACAACAGGTGAAATCTTTGGAGCTTCCTGTGTTGGCCCAGGGAGAAAAACGGTGAAAAGAGCCGGAAAAAAAAGTACCCATCGAGGGTAAAAGATATATATTAAGAATAATTATATTTGAGTGAACCGCGAGAGAGGCTGCTTCTTCTGTTTCCCATTTCTCCCAGGCCAAATTGATAAGAAACAAGAGGGAGAGAGACCACTGCCCTGCCATTCAGAGCTTAATGTTGCTCAATTAAATTCATTGAGCTGCATAAGCACCTTCCACCAACAACGCATAATTATGCAGATGTTGGCCATTTAAAGGCGGCCCCTCTTCGGTGCTCTACCGCCCCAGTCGGCCCCTTTTTCACTTGGGGGAGATTGCATGTCAGGTCGGGCTCACAAATCGCGTCTAATTAGTGACCCGCAAATGAAGAAATTTTTCGGACACGAAACTAATTTCCCCCCTGCACTGTGAGAATCTAGAAAGAGCTTTAGAATTTTGTAGAATAAATATAAAACGAAGAAATGTAAAGAATTCCATGTAAAGATTCCATATTTATTTTGGAGTTTATCTTGAATATGTCAGAGTTCTTAAATATTTTGATTATAATCTATAATATAATCTATATTTCACTTATAATTCAATTATATTCAAGCCGAAAAATATATTTTTCTTAAGTTTTATGAAGACTGAATTGAATTTTTTTTACGATTTTAGAGGTATGATCTGGTATTTAAAATTTTTAGCTTAAGGAATTTCCATTAAAACCTTTTAATCTTTAACCAAAACTTGTTGAAATTCCTGTAAATATGTTTTATAATATTCTTATTACCCAGTTTCTTCAGTGCATAAATATGACTTTGCTTCAAGACATGCAACTTTGTTTTTCGGGGTTTTGGTTATTTTGTGGACAGTTCTTGCCTTTGCTTTTGTTTTGCGGCTAATTTGTTGTTTTTAACTTTAATGATGCGAAAGAAAGTTACAAACAGTGAAAGATAAAAAAAGAAGAAGCTATCCGTTGGCATTTTTCTAATGATGCATATAAATCTGGCATCCAATAACTCGAACTGGAACCCAAAGCCCTGCAACCAATATCTCCCTCTCTGTGTCGCTTTTGGCATGCAAATTTCAGCCATCGGCTGTCCGGCCAATAATCAAAGCCAATCAATCAATATATGTATATGCTTTGGCCTGAGCTCAGCTTGGATCTGGTCAGTGGCTCGGGATTGGAACTGGGATTGAGACTGTGACTGGGGGGAGTCATCGACGATGATGGCTCATAAATATTGAAAATGCAGACACCTTAGCAGCTCTCAGCTGCTTTTTTGCTGCTGAAAGATGAGTGGAAATAATTAGTTATCGACGGCATCTGTGTGCAACAGTAGCCAAAGTCAAAGTCATATTGCCCCGCTGCGTTTCGATGGGCGATGAAAATTGACTTTCGCCAAAATAATAATCAATCTTGGAATGTCTTGGAAATATATGCTATAAATAGTGGAATTGGCGCCTTACGATTTACTGCGATTAAAGCCTGATTTTGTATGGATGGAAGGATAGTATAGAATAGATAGGATAGAATAGTATTAAGCGTGAAAATATAATCGAGATAATATTAATATAGATTTCATAACCTTTTCCTTAAATAGTACTTCTCCCATATATAAACTTTCCTTTATCCAATTGCCAGTTGCGACTTTTACTGGGCCAAAAAAAAAAAAAGAAGAGTAGCTTCTGGGGACAAGAATCCCATGTTGATGTGAAAATTGTCTACCTCGAGAGATCGAGATTGAGGACAACGCCGAGAAATGGAATGGGCGACAATGAATTATTTTCTTGACTCTGGTGGCTAACTGATGGCAATTTCGGTGTCTGCGGTGTCGGTTTCTGTTCTGTGTTGTGGGCTAAAAGTGAGTGAATTTCATAGCCCGACTAATGAAAAATGTACCGAGCTCCTTAAACTCTAATTAATGTTTTTTCTAAAGTGTCTATGTATGTTCATTCTTCGCTGGGTCTTGTTAAGGGGCTAAATGCTATAAACTGTCTTCTGGCTGTGCCCATTCTGTCTGTTTTCATGTGGATGCTACAAGCTGAAGCTTTTGGCTTTTGGCTGCCTGCAGCATTTTTCCAAGATCTTTGGCTAATTAGTTGGCACACTAAACGATTTTGAGGATCTCTTATGCCCAATATAAATCCGCTTTATGCATTCTAAGCTAAGCCCTCCTAGAGCTCTTGGTTATACTGTTTTTTTTTTTACGCTGCGGCTTTTATCTTCCGGTTAATGCCGTAAAAAAGTACTCCTCTTTTTTTTTTTTTTTGTGACCGCGTTTTTATGTTTTACTTCTTGGCTTTTCGCACTGTATAACTTTACACCTCTTTTTCTTTCGGTAAAAAATGTAATGCTTTTTATAAGCATAATTCTTGATAATTTTTTGTTGTTCTGCTTGGGCATATTTTTTTTTATGGAATTTCTGTAATTGAATTTGTGGCCCCAGCTTCTTGAGGTATTTATTTAATTATACAACCGCCGGGTCGTCGGCAGCTGCTTTCTAATCAACATTGGTCCAATGATTTGCATTTTCAGCTGCTTAAGCTTTGACTCAACGGCTTCTACGGTTACTTTTGCTTTAGTTTCTAATTGTTTTTGCTTTGGCCAGAGGAGGAGAGTTTAGACGTCTTCTTCGGTGTGACTTAGCTCCGCTTCGGTTGAATAATTTTGATGCGAGGCATCTGGCCATTTGGTCAAGAATCAAGGCAGCAAATTTCCAAGTTCTATAATTGTCTGCCATTAGCATGAAGTGTAATTTTATGGCTTTATAATTGGCTGCATTTCGTTGCTCTGACTGACTGACGTGTTGGTTGAGAAGTTTTCGTTAAGGATTTGCCGTTGCTTAAATAGATGGGCTAGACATTTTACAATGGAGTTATTATTAAGGCTAGCAATTAGATTTATGACTTGGAAATGGTTGTTTGATAGCTTTATTTTAGCATGATTTTTTTATGGTAATTATTATTAATTTATGTGTATTTTTTAATCATGTAAAATGCCATGTACATATTAACTTTGAAGAAATTTATTAAGTTACATGTAGAATTTTGTTATATTTCGCCAAAAAGTAGGCAATGATTTGTGCATAAAATATGATCCTAGAAGTATGTGGTAAAAAGTCTTAAGATAAGAGCCAAGACGTGTCTGTGTGCGTAAAGCCTAATTTGTATTGCCTACTTAAAAGGGCAGCTCAGACAAATATTAAGTTAATTTTAAATAAATCAGTAAAGAAAATAATAATTAGTAAAAAATAAAATTTCAAAACATATTTTTTTTATAAATTAAAATTTATTTGTTGCCTTTTTACAAGTGTTTAAACTTAAACATCGCTCGTTTCGTTTGCCACATTTTCTGAAGCTTCAATCGATGTACATATGGTTAGGTTAAGGGGTTAAAGTAGGAGGAGTCATGGGTGTTTACTAACTTGCGTAGCATAAAAGGATTCTTTTGGGGTTTTATTTTTTTTTGGAAAGCCTTTGCGCAATTTCTAGATTAATTTACAATTTCCTTGAAAGGGAAATTTCAAGGAAATTCCATACAAGAAAAATTGCACTAAAACAGCTGCCAGAGTTGCCACAGTTTCGAACTGCCCTATGAATTATTCAATGACATATATGTATATCCTTATATCCTTACGATAACTAACTGCACCTCTTGCGTTTGGCACATCATCATCATCATCATCATCGTCGTCGTCGTCCTGCTCTTTGAAATATGCTGCGTGTCATTTCCGTTTCCGTTTAAATTATAAACTGAAACTGTTTTAGTTATACATACACATACACATATATAGAAATATATACAATTTATGCGGGTTAGATTACGAGTATAGTTTGTTGCTATATTACATATGCGAACCTCCCTGCTGCTGGGCTCTGGCTCTGCTCTTGTGTTTCGTTTTTTCATAAATATTCATTACAAATTATTTTGTATAACAAACTGCGCACATATATCGGTTCTTAAAACTAATTAAATATTTATATCATACGTTTTATGACCAAAATTTGGTAGCAATGAAAAAACGCACGCATCTGAATCTGTGCATTTTAAGTTCTAGGCATTTGTATTTGTTCGATTATCCGTTATCTTTTTCTTCTCATTTTAATTAATTGGTAACTTGGCGAGACTCAATTGGCTCAGTCGATATATCTATATAATAGCTGCTCTCCCCGCTCAAATCTGTCCTCCTTTACAATGGTTTTTTGTTTTTGTGTTTGTGGAATGATGATCCCAATTAAACTGCTCAATCGTTGGCCATGCAGTAACCGGAATAGGTCTGTATATTATCCTCCAGAAAACTCTCGCCGGCTATCACACCCGACTGCGTGTGATGGCTGGGACAGCGGTGTCCTTTGGGACACTGGCACAGGGCATTGATGTTCACCTCGTCCAGGAACTCCTGGCGCTTTCGTACCGTGAACAGCTTGCAGGGTTGCTTCCGCTGACAGCGAAGGCGCTGTAAATAAAAGTTTATAAAATAATTTAGTTATATTTTTTTTAGAAGGATATTTTCTGTAGGACCTACCGTGACAGGAGAGCAGGCAAAGAGGTATCTATAGCCGGGACTGCCCTCGCCTACGGGCTCTCTTTTGGTGAGATATGTCACCGAATTTCTAGGACAACGACAGTGCACTATCTGCTCTGTGACATTCAACTCGGCTGCTGTTGTCAAGGTCCAGGTGTAGTCACGGAAGTGTCTGTAAAATAAAAAAAAATATATAAGTTAGATAATGTTTACATGAATTTTAATTTCTGTAAACTCACTTGCAAACTGGCAATTTGTGTACTGGCTGGCACATCTTGTAGTGCCTGGTCTTATCCGCTATGGTATGGCCATCTTCCACGCCCAAACTGCTAGGACAGCCGCCAATAAAACTGGCCGGCGACTCCTTTGAGCCCCGATGACCCGAGTGCCTCATGTGGGCCGATCCACGCGGGAACTCATTGTCCTGCAACTCCGTGTAGGGTAGGGCATCATTGTAGTCTGGTGACTGATCCAGTTCATCCTCATAGACAGCGCCCAGCTTCTGCATTAGCTTTTTCAAGTGCAAACTTTCGAACTTCTTGTCCTGGAATTCGCCCAGCAGCATACGCTTGTGCTGCAGCAACTTCTCCCTTTCATAGTAGTTTCTATACTTTGAAGTATCCAACGATCCCCCTAGATTGTGACTATGATGATGGATGATCACATTGTTGGGCATCCGATTCGATTCGGGACAACGGCATTGTCGCTCAATCCAAGGTGTTTCATACAAATCTATCTTAGAGCAAACGGCATTCGGTGCACAGATGGGTAAATCATCCTCAGAGTCCTGGAAGGGAAAGAAAAAAGGTTGGGTTAGTTAAAGGAATTTAAAGTAAATAACGAAAAGGTGTTAAAGTCTTTCATCGTAACCCTAGAACATACTTAGAACTTCATTTCGAGTCATAAAAATATATTTGCATAATTCCCCAAAATCCCAGTGATTATTCGCTAGAATCTCCATACGATAAACATACCATAAAGGCAAACTTTCAAGGCTTTGAATGCCTGGGAACCCTTCAATAATAGTCCGCTTGTGTCAACACAATCTTGCCAACTTGATTAACATAACTACTACCCAAAACCAACTCGAGATGGAGGATATCTCTCTGGTTTGTTTGTTCTCCAACAAATACTGTCCATTAATTGAATTCTCTAAACAGAGTCCCAAAAGTTCTCCTCTGTGTTTTTGTTTGGCTTCGAGGCCCAATAAAAACTTATGTATTGTGTCCTGTTTTTCGTCGTCCTGGCCGTAACATAAAAACCAACAACTAGCAACTGTCTGTTGGAGTGTCTGTGTATGTGCTTTTCGAGGATGCCACTCCAGGGGCTGCTGATGATGTTCCTTCTATCATACGATTTTATTGTTAGTGACTCTCGATGGCGACAACAACAACTATAACAACAGGTTTCCAATGAAATTATCGAAAGCAATCAATTTTTTAAGTGGAACTGTCGCGCACCTTGTTCCTTCTCGGTTTTTGATCCCTTTTTCTCGAGGGTTTTCTTCTCTTTTTTATTTTTTGCCTTTTGTTTGGTTTCAATTTCATTTCTCTCTCCATTCTCCCCCTGCCTTTATGTTTTTTCTTGATTTTTATTCAAATTATTTTTGGGTATTTTCTGTTTCTCTTGTGGCTTGCACCTGCTGCTACCTGAGCTGCTAAGGGTCATTCCAGGGGGGATCCTTTTCGGTTTAGTCTGAGAGACAGAGAAGGAAGATGGCTGCATACCGGAAGTCCGGAAGTGATTTAGTGCGACTGACGGAAGTAAAGAAGTGAGTGCACACACACACATATATGGAAAAAGGGATTAGCTGTTAGGTGTGTGAGAGAGAGAGGGGAAACCCGAGGCCGGAAGTGAATCCGGAACAGGTTGTCCTCTGACCTTTTACCTTTTTGCTCAATTGAACACACAGCCTTCTCTATGACAATTCTCCACCTCATTCTGTCTCTTCCGGAAGTTGTCTGCCTGCCTTCCTTATCCCCTTTATTAGTTTTATTTACTTCCTGATTTATTTTTTTTTTAGAATGCTGCGGCTTCCTTCCGGAACTTCCTTTTTCGGAATTTCCCCCACGTTTCACACACTCTCTGTCTCTCACACATTTTTGACCTAGTTTCGTTGGCAGTTGCACCTGCTCGAGGATATGGCCGCCAAAGTCCTTAACCCTTTTTCGTTGAGCAGATTTGTTTTCACTTTGATTATTCACATTTCATGAAGGAGGAGCGAGCCTCGAGCATTGCTGAGATTCTTTTCGATTTTCGGGGGGCAGCCCGATTCTGGAACCATTGTCAGTCCACCCCAGGATATGGCAGGATATGCACGAAGTGCTTAAGGGGGCACATTGAGTAAGCAGCGTGAGAAATTCTTTGAAATTCGAGCATGTTTATTGAGATTTCTTCCCCTTCTTCAGTTTGCTTGCTGCCAGTTTTTTGTATGTTTTTTTCTCTCTCCTTGTCTCTCTTGGAGTGTTTTTTAGTTTCGGTTTTTTGTGTGTGTTGTGTCGGGAAATGGCACTTCAAAGACATTACCGTTATTCGTATAAAAAAATTTTACATATTGATAAGCAAATCATAGGGCAGAAGGGGCAGCAAATATCAAAAAAGAAGACATGCTTCAACGACATTCCAATGGCATCAGCTCATCTTTGTTCCGCTCACAATAGAATCACGGAGAGAAATTTTGAGTCGATTATGGGATATTTCTAAATGAATTTGGACAAATTAGATGGCAAAATATACACTAAAAATACTTTAATTTCTTAAAATATTTACACCTATGGTAAACTAAAGCCAAACTTGTAGCTAGTCTTTTAAGGTTTCTATGAAATCCTTTTCACAAATTTAAACGTAATTTATAAAAATTATCTGTTTTCTGTTTAGAACCTTCTTTTCTCCAAGTGCACTGCGTAGAATCAACTTATAAACAACACGAAAGTTTCTTTCGCGGCCAAGAAGCTGGAAGAGTAGTAAAAGTTTTGCCGGGCCAACACACGACAAGAAAACAACAAGAAAAGAAAAAAAGCGACACAAAAACACTGAAAAAACAAACAGTGAAGAGAGGAGAGAGGAAAGAGGAGGCAACCGGATTTCCGGTTTAACAGCTCCCCAAAGAAAAGGGGCGGGGACCGGGCAAAGCTGCTGCTGCTGCTGCTGCCACACTTTATAATTTGCTCCGATCTCCATCAACAGCACGCGTGTCCGTGTCCCTCTCCCCAAAAGAGTCAAACAATTAGCCTCATGTGTCAAAGTGCAGTGCCAACGGAAGTTGAGAACGCGCCAAAGACAATGAACGTTGAAGAGTTGGAAACCCCAGAAAAGCCCCCCTATATGACACCCATCTGGACACTGCAACGTGAGGCGGCAAGCGTTGACGAACTTTTGTGACTTTTGATTTCAATGGAAAGCCGCTTCTCCCATAGCATCTCTTTAATTGAATCAAATTAACCCCGCACACACAACCCCCCCAGAAATATAGACGGGAGGAGTGGAGCAGGGGAACTCCCTCTCAATGGCATTCTTGTAGAAACCTCACTGGTAGATTCTCGTGTACTGTGTAGTGCCCCCTCATAGCTGTCATGCCTCATGTGGCTGCCTGAATGCCGGGAATGCCACTCCACGCAACGGAAGTGAGGTGTCTTGAATTGCAGACAGTGGGGCCTATATAAAAGAGAGATTCAATAGCAATTTCTAGCTTAAATTATAGCTTAAAAGAGGAGAGATTATATAGGACGATATTTAAACAAAATACCTATTGATTACAATTATATTAATACTTGGCCTGGTTCAAATTGTTAAATTTTCAAAGTTTAATCGGATTTATCTTGAGCAATCCCCAAAACCCAACAATGACTTGTAGATTTTTGGCAAAAAGCACAGGAAACAATTAAGATTTTCAGCTTCACCTGCCTCGCTCATCTGGTGCTATCAATAACTGCCTAACCAAGGGACAATCAATGACATAAATTTCCTCACCCAACAAATAGAAGACGTCTCTGTGCAGCAGCAACAGTTGGTTCCTCTAAAGAACCCCGAACCCCTGAGCTCTTGGTTATTGGTTCCCATGAGGGCGTTGACGCACACACGACGATCAACGTCCGGAGTAGACCGGAGATTTTTCCGATTTTCCCTGCCCTGACGACCGTTAGACGAGACGTATGGCAGCAGCCTGCCGCCTGGCACAAGTGTGTTGGGCCATCAGGTAGCCCCTGCTCGGCACCATATATATCCTATCCCTATCCCTCGGCCCGCTGTTATCTTTTGTCTGTGCGTTAATGATTTTTCTATACATTTCCTTTTCACATTGTTTTTTTTTTCTCTTAACATGGGATCTTCTTCTGGGTTTCTCAATTTTTTGACTAGAGAATTATGCAATCTGGCGTCGTCATGTGGCCAGAGCAAGCGGAAGTATGCCGGCTCAGCCTCTGTTTTAGTCCCGGTCAAGATAATATGGATGGGATGGCTTCAAAACTCGGTGTGTTTACACGAAAATTCAATTAAAATTGTTAGAAACGGATGTGAAAGATGTGGAGGAAGAGCCGAAGAAGCGGAAGTAACACGGAAGTTGTTAGGTCACTAGCTGCTGCCTCTCCTCTCGCCATCTTCCGATTCCGCGTCCCACAGAATTCCAGTGAAAATTCAACTCAACTCAAGCTGAGCTCTTAGAGAGCCGGAAGTAGAAAAGATTTGTGTGCTGCCGGGCTCCTCAAAAAAAAAGTGAAGAAGAAAAATAAATATAATAATACTTTGCATAGGCGAGACTAGAGTAGGGGCATTGCCAAGGGGCAGCACGCAGACTGACCGTGCCACTTTTGCTCGCTTTTTTTACCATTTTTTTTTTCTCCTCTTCTGGATTGCCTTAACGGAAGCATGCCCCAACCGCAAACAAGCAAAGAAAAAACATTTTCATTCATAAAACAGCAGAAACCAAAAGGAAGCGGGCAAAAGCCAACAGACAACAGCAGAAATATTATAAGAATGTCAGCAACGAAGGGGAGTTGAGAAAGTTTAAATACTCTAACTGGAAATATTTATAAATATATTAACTCCTATTGTCAAGACATAACTCTTCAGACTTCAGACTTCCTACTCCTAATATTTTTTTTGGAAACCTTTATTTTACAAGTTCCGATTGGTAAATATTTGGATTAAATCTAATTATATCCAAAGCTCTTTTAAAGTCTGTAATACTCAAGGCAGTTGTCAAGGATTGTGTAGAGTATTTTGCTGGGAAACTGGTTTCTCGGGGGGCAGCCAATTGCAGCTGAAGCAGCAACAGCAATATCGACAAGGCGACGAGCAACAGGGGGAAGTTGCTGCTGCCGCTGATGGTTGATTTTTGCGTAGCTTGTTGATCGTCACAATTAATGAACGTCTACGCACACGGACATCCACTAACCACATCCACATCCACATCCTCATCCTCAAAACCCCAACCCCATCGTCATCCACACATACCCGACCACAATCACTCTCAGCTGCTTGTGATGTTGCTGCTTTTGCCACAACGGAACGGAAAAAAGTAATTCATTCATTCATTCATTCAGCAACAACGTGGCATAGTTGTTTGTGGCTTTTTTTTTTTTTTTTTTGCTGAGCCTCTCCACTTCTGTGGCCATTGTAATTGTTGCTTTGGCCAAAAGGAAAATAACACAACCGCAAAATGTTGCCGACTTTAAAGGGGGGGACTATAAACATGTTGCCCATGGCCAGCAACTTGCAACTTGCAACAGTTGCTGCTGCCACTAGTGCTGCTTGCAATGTTGCTGCTGTGCTTTGGTGCTGCTGTGCTTCGGTGCTGCTGCTGTGCTGTTGCCTCCTTTTACGCGCTTGCCGCCAAATAAATAAATCTTGGCTACAATGCCGATTGCTTGTTGCCGGGGATTTTTATGAATGAATGAATGAATGGCCCCGGCCAGCTAGCAAAATGAAAAGTTGCCCGGCTGCAAACAGGCTTTGCCTGTTTGGTTTTTAGTTGTTTTTGTATTAATTTTTTTTGTATTTATTTATTTTTCTTTGCAAAAGAGGGGGAAAAATCGCGCGCAAAACGCCACTAAAACGCTGGCAAACGGTTTTTTTTTTTGTGCTTGTTTTTGTCTGATAATTACGAGCAAGTCGCCTCCGGTGCCACGCCCCGTTTGCCATCGAATTTGTTGTTTACTCCGCCGCCGTCTGCGTGCGTTTTTATGAATGAAAGACGAGCGAGCGGCCACAACTACACACATCATCGCTCGTTTTGTTGGCTTTTGCTTATTTATAGTTAATTTATTTTTTGTGCTACGCCATCGCTTTACTTTTTTTCTCTGTTGTTGTGCGCTTTCTTATTATTGTAAACAAATTGCGCCTTTGGGCACGTAATTAGCACACTTACACGATCGGAAAATGCTCTGGTCAACACATCCCCTCGTTGCCCCTTGTGCTTTCTTTGGCAAATTGGAACGTGTCCATCAATAACTGTAACAAGGCCTCTTTCACTGAAGCAAAAGCGGAAGTGTTCCAAGCCACATTTCCGCCTGGCCAGCAATACGTATGGCCAACAGAGAAATGTCCAAAAGTGGCACAAAGCCAAGACCATCCAGCTGAACAATGGGAGCAGCCGGCGGAGACTTGAGAGATCTTAGAAATCAACAAAGTCAAGTGGATCTACATATATCGATGGAGATCGGAATGGAGGAGGTCTGGCAGCGATCGAGATCAAGATATAGAGATTTGGTTGACCTCACAGATAGAAAATAAAGAATTATTATGCAAAATGTTTTTTTTGTGGGAATAGATATCAAGCAGAGGATTTGAAAGTAGAAAATTATCTTTATCTGAATTTGATGGATTTGAAGTAGCATATTTTTCCAAAATTGCTTTTATTAAATGTTTGAAATAATACTTTAGAAATGAATAAGTTTTATGGCTATTAATTTCCTAGATTTTAATATAAATGTGTCTATAAAATTCCCAAAAATTTAGTTCAGTACTTTACAAGCAATTAAGCTCCCTTCTTTAAACCTCCTTTATCTATCTTTTTTTAATTCAAATAGAAATATATTTTTATACATATTGGTATATATATATATATATTATCTATAAAAGTTGACTTGGCGCGCGCGCCAACAACAAAGTATATACATTGTAGAAGAAGAAGCCGAGAGAAAAAAAAAGTGGGCAAACTAGTTTTTTGGTATCCGAGCATCCGTTGGCTCAGGTTGTGGCTGTAGTTGTGGCCACTGCCGCTTTGAGGCATTTTTCTCAATGGAGCTCCCCTCTCAGATTGTAGACTTGAACACATTTTTTAGGTGAATAATTGCGGTATGCTGCTGCTGCCGTCCATTGGTTGTTTTTTATGCAAATATTTTTATATTTATATATGTGCCTATCTGTGTCTGCGGCATCCAGACACACTTAACCGATATATACATACAAATATTGTCTACTCTCTTTCAATATTTGCTTGTCTTTTTTATATGATTATTATTATTATTTGTTTTTTTTTTTGTGCCCTCGCGGATCGCATTGAATAATTTCTATATTTAGCATAAAAAATTCCATCATTGAGAGAAAAAGCATAGATTGAAATTATGAAAACATGATATGCGAAATCAAGGGAAGCCACTCGATTCATTAAGGGATTAGAAGGTATAAACTTGTCTTGGAATAACAAATAAATATGTGTTTTTTACATAATCCGTACAAGACAAAATATGTTTCCCATTTGATCATTGATTCATTCAAAGATTTGATTCAATCAATTCCCTAGAAGTCGACCAATTCTGGGTAAGATCAGTGATTGATCAATTAGAAGGTTCCATGGAAGTTTGTTCCCCATTAAATTAACGATAGTTCTCATCGTAGAAATTCATTCACTAGAATCACAAAATTTGAGGCAACTGAGTTGGTTCATTCACCAGAAAACGGATACCCAACTTCCATTGATGGTTTCTGTGAAAAAATTAAATCAAAACTGATGAGCATAAATTTAAACGACAAAAAAAAAAGCAGATCAACGATCAACAAAACTAGTTCTTAGATGTTCAAATTAAATATTGTCAAATCATGGCAAACATATCGGATGTATTCATTAGCATAAAAATTCCATAAATTACCATCATACAGAGAGGTGTGGCCAGCGGCCAATGAGAGATTTAAAGATTTATGTAGACATGTTATTTCATAAATATTTATTGCGCTATTTGGCATCAGGCAAACTCTTCTTTCGTGGCATTGTGGCCCACAAAAAGCGTTTTCACACCTGGTCGCATTCTAAAACGCCCACAAAACAGAACCAAACTTGGTCAAAAAAAAACTCTCGGAAACGGAAGAGTTGTTTATGCTGGGATCCATGCTTGATTTGTTTATGCATTTCCCAGTCAATTGGAATTTGTGGCAGCCTCTTTTGATATTCCCCTTCCCATCGCTTTGGCTATAGCTTATGGCCATGCCACGCGCACACACATCGAACCGACGAACCGTCGACTTGTTTAGGCCAAATATGCGTGGCTGATCTGTTTGTATATGGCCAACAAATTGCCCGATCTTTGTTGTTGTTGCTGTTGTTGGCTTTATCCATTCATACATTTGGACGGTCTGTCGCTTTGGCATTCATTCATTCATTCATTCAGAGATTGACTTGCCCAGCCAAGCGAGAAGTTGAAGTCGCTGACGTAGCAGTTGCTCCGTTGCTCATCCAGCGTTTACGTTTTTCATTCACTTAAACACACATGTACACAGGGAGAAAAAATAGTATTTATATGCTTAACATAACTTTATTAAAGCTTTATTATATTAACTAAAAGAGCATTGATTTAAAATGTAGAAAATAATAAATAAAAAATATTGAGGGTTTAATTCAACATGATCAACATGATCAGCATCAAAAGCCGAGTCGATCTAGAAACCCTCCAGCAGAAAATACAAAAATTGGCCAAAATAAAAATGTTTAACACACAAAAAACTCCAAAAAATAAGTTAAGTTAAATTTCCCATTTTTTCAAAATTTTAAAACGGCTAAAATATGATTTTATATAAGAAATTACTTCTTTTCTTTCCCTGTACCTACTCACACATTCACCATCTGCAGACCCCTTTGCTATGCCCACTCCCCCTTGAAGTTCACCCATTATACCAAGCCATATCGTACCATGCCATGCCATACCATCACCATCATTATGATCATCATCATCTGGTTCTTCATCATCATCTTCATCATCGACTTGGTTGTAGTCGTCGTGGTCGTATTTCATTCATGAATTTTCTTTCATTCAGGTCTTCCCCTTCTCACTTCCCCTGCCCCCCTGCTCTGCTCTGGCCCGCTCTCTGGCTGTTGTTGAAAACGTTTTTAAATACCGGAACTGAATGTTTAGCGCTTTTAAGCATGGGAACTTTTTGTTTTCTTCTATCAACTTTTCTCTCCCAGCAGCCTCCTTCCTCCCTCTGTCTCTGTCGCTGCTGCTGCTGCCTTTTGTGGATCTATTCCGTTGTGTTCTATTCTCCAATAAGGCGTTTTTATTGCAAGTTTCCAAACAACAGGAATTCTCTGCTCAATTTTAGTAGTCTCTTGCATTCTATTTGTTTTTGTGTGTTTTTGTCTATTTTAGGTGTTGTGTTGTGATCTTGCTTTGTTATGCTTTTTTTTATATGCGTTTAGAATTTATTGCAGACATTCGGATTTTAAAATTTATGAGCCAAGCCGAAACAGAGCATATTGGCTTAAAAGAGGGTTAATTTTCTAGGGGTTAAGAATGAGGAATATCAAGTTTCAGATCGATAGTTTGTAATACATCCTATTAGATATTATCTATTATAATCTAAAAGCGTTCGTTTTAAAGATAGTTGATTCTGTCTTAGGGTATTCCCACGTCGAACCTTTTTGGTGCCCAGCCCCATTCCTTACTTTGTTTATATTGTTAATATTTTTCTTTTGATTACTGTTGATATTTCACGCCTCGACCTCGCAGCAATGAAATATAATATATATGGTATATACACCAACCCAGAATTCGATTTACAGGGCGTGTTTTTTCCATATGACATTTGACATAATAGATTTCCGATACATGATATATGGCATGCCTCTCGGCCTCTTGATTTATGGCCAGAGAGATCGGGATCGGTATCGGGAGTGGAACAATGAATGGGGAAAAACCGACTTGACTTGACCTATGATCAGAATTCGCATTGTAATGGATTTCGTAAGAAAGATAACGTGTTGGATCTGTGGCAGTTCTCGGTTCTTTTTTGGTTGACCGTTTGAGCGACCGGCTTAGTCAGCAGCATTGAACTCTTGACCCGGCCGGCTAATTGGTTTTGGTATCTCGCTCTCATATAGCGTTCGGCTATATAGCAATTGCGACTTTAATTGATCAAATGCGACAGCCAGCCAGCAGCAGCAGCGGCTCTTGGCTGCAAACAACTTTCATTTTTCATCTAGAGCGAGTGTGTGTGTGTTGTGTTGTGTGGTGTGTGCTTTGCTGTTGCAATTAAATGTGCCATATGCGTGTGCTGATATATGGATAGTGGTTTTGTGGGTGTCAAGTGTAATGGCTATAGGGCGGCTGCTAAATATAGCCAGAGGCCTGAGGCGGAGTTACTTGAGAAAAGCTGAGACCCAGCCCAAAAAAATAAATACAAAAAAAAAAAAGCTGAGTTGCATTGCAAAACCTGCTGCTACAGGGAGAGAAATATGTGGATACTTGAGGGGAAAGATTGAATAATTTAAATATATGAAATTTGATATAATAAATGACTTTATAATATATCTCTCTTTGAACATTTAAAATACATTACATCCAATTAGACTATTTCATATTTACATTAACATATTTATTGATATTTTCTGTGAGAATTTATTTTATTTTAACTCCAAAGTAAATTTGTTTTTAATATAAAGAATCTTGTTAGATATCTGCCAATGAAAAAAGCTCCTGTTTTAAATTTTGTTTGAATTCAGAAATTTAAATCTCATCTATTGTTTCCTGTATTATTTAAAAAAAACACCCATATTAATTATTAAATTCAATATGTAACTCTTAATAGAAATCTACATTAATCATCTTCTATCAAATATCAATCTTTATTATCTTGCTTTTATTTTCTGTGTAGATATTGGTGCTGTGGTTGTTGTTGATAATACTGGCGTGGGCATTTTACAAATGGCAACCAGTTGAACAGGTGTCTGCTGACGACGACTGCATTATGCAACCTGCCATTGCCAGTTGTTGTTGCTAGCTTTTGCTGGCTTTTGCATAGATCAATGCAAACATGTTGCACGAGCAATATGGGCAAAACACCGCTGATAATTAGCCAGGAGGCTAATCAATTGAATTTGGAGAGAGATAGATTTGCTTGGTAACTCACCCCCACTTGGTAGAGAATGCGCAGATCCTTGTCGCCTCCTCCGTGTCCTCCATGCCTGTTGCTATTGCCGCTACGATGTTGCTGCTGTTTCTGCAACATTTGCCGCGCATGTCGCCGCGATTCCTGCTCTGCCGTTGGAATATTAACCACTGTTAGCGTAGTTTCAGGCTTTACTGTACTGGAAGAGGAGGCTACACCTCCCAAAGATCCTGCGGCAGCTAGATCCTTGGCATCATAGACAGTGTATTCCAAAGCCTTGTGCTTATCCTCCGCCGCCGATGAAGTCGGTGTGATCTCAAACACTTCCAGAGGCAGTCGCGTGCCGCCGACAGTTGCAACGGCAACGTAAGATAGCAGCAGCAGCCACATCAGTGTCGCAGGCATGATTTATGTGGCTTTTAACTGGAACTCTGGATCTCTAGATCTTCGGATCTTTGGTGGTATCTCTTGCCAACCAAACTCACTCGCTGGCTATGATATCTGTATTTGCGGTTGTTTGTAATTGACACTACGGTGGATTTTGTAATTGAATTCGAATTAAAGCGAATCGAATCCAATCGAATTGAATCGAATCAGAGTTCTCGCTCTATCTCGCTTGCACGGCCAGAACCCATGGCTTAAACACACTCAAAAACACACACACTTGAACACGATCGAACACTACAAATCAGGTTTCAAATCGAGCTCGATCGATTGATTTGTGGCGAAAATGTCACTCGAAATTTTCGTGGCACTACAAATAATTATTTGGTGGATTTTGTGTTTTGTTTATTATTTTGTAATTCTACACCCGCGACGTCTGTCTCTCTCTCTGCTGGAAGCCTCGTCTTTCTTCGCTCCTGGCTGCTGTGTGCTCTCGGCTCGCTTCCGTTTCCGCTGTTCTGCGCTGTTCGTTGTTCGCTCGACCAACTTACTTTTCGAACTGATCAAACAGAAACTGAAAATCCAAAACCAAAAACGAACGGCGAACGAGAGCCGTTGACGCCGACGCCAGAGACGACGTCGCTGTTCGCGTCGCTGCCTGTGCGTGCGTGTTTTTACACAGAGCGAAAATAAATTGTATAAAGTACTTGGAAAATCACTGGGAATGGTAATAAATTTAAACATTTCAGTCAATTGGTAGATACAAAGAATGAAAACTAAAAAAAAAAAAATTTGTTTAAGAGTTTTTAAAAATATATTTTATATATATTAAAATATGTTTATATTTTAAGTGAAATTAATTTTATTAAATACAAGTAAAACTTTATAAGTGAAGAATCAGAACCTTGGCTTAAAAATGTAATTGTGAAAAGATAAGCGCAGTTAATTTTGGTGCATTTCTACTTGATAACAAACGTTATTATTTTTATTTTCAGCCAATTGGCTTAGGATTTAAATATAAAAAAAAATCCTAGTCTTGGCAATACACACTTTTCTCAGTGTAAAATCTGCTGCGACCGAGCTCGAGAGAGCATGAAAGAGAGCACATCGTTGGCTGGATATGAATGAATGAACATTTTGTTCTCTGGGCCATAGTTGTTGTTGTTTTTGCTTTTCCCGCTGGTGGTTGCAGCATCCATTTCTGCTGCTGCTGATGCTGTTGTGTGTGTGTGAGAGTATCTATGAGGTGCATCCGTACCGGTATAGGTGAGAGCGAGCGAGCGGATGGCAAGGTGTCTCTGGCTCGCGTGCTGGGCTTAAAAAAAAAAAATTAAAATAATACAAAATAACAAAAAAGAGGCCTCGCTTTTGCCGCTTCCGTTGCATCCTTTCGGACGTTTTTGCTGCCGTTGCCGCTGTTGTTTCTGTTGGCCATCGTCGTTGTGTTGTTTTTGTCATTGTTTCGACGGCACCGGAAACTAATTCCTGCTCCAGCCCCAACGACTTGGACTCCACCTCCTCCTGGTCGGCTCTCCCCATTCTCCATTCCCCGCTGTTTCTGCTCCAGTCTCATGTTCGGGCTTCGTTCTTGTAGCGCATGCCAAAAAAAAAGAAGAACAGAACGAAAAATCCAGAAAAGACTTTAAGCTGAAAGGAAGATCAGCCTTAAAAGCCGAAGCTTTAAGTTCCCTAAATTGAAAAAATTTTTAAAGAAAAATTGGTATTTATTTTAATACAAATATTATAAATTTCTTTTAAAATATAAAGGAAATACACTCCTTAGTTCTTCTGTTTTATGATTTATTGAATATATTTAAAAAATACACCCATCTGTTACATAAAACCTAAAATTTTAGTAAGAATGGTAATACCTTATTAAGTTTAGGGTATAAAGAGAGTTGTGAGAGTGAAGAGACCTGGGGGAAACGGTCTCCAACTCCAGCTCCTCCTCCGGCTTGGAAGTTCAAGCGAAAAACGCGCGCTGTTCGGCCGAAAGCCCGCCAATTTTATGGGCCAAACCCGATAAGATTTCATTTGTTTACGAGTTACCTTGAGACGAGCTCCAGCACCGGCACTACCAGCCACCAACAACAACAACAAAAACAACAATAATAAAAGGCGATATAGAAGCATTAAGCAGAAACTGAGAACTCCAACTGAAAGGCGGCCATTGTTAGTGGAGGTTTCCCTTTTTTTCCCTCTTTTCCAATTCGATTTTTAGCTAACGAAGACTCAAAACAACAGCTGATCAAAGAAACGTATCTTTTGCACTATTATTTGCAGGTAAAATGTACGCTGTAATTGGCCGAAGGCATGGCAAAATCCTCTCCGGTGATTTGACCCAAGGAAGCGGCAACTTCGCGGTCACCTGTCTGCTGCCAGTGATCGAGTCGTTCAACTTTGCCCAGGAGATGCGAAAGCAGACATCTGGCCTGGCCTGTCCCCAGCTCATGTTCAGCCACTGGGAGGTGAGTTACTACTGTACTGAAGTTTTAATTTCCTAAATTTATAACTAAGAAAATCTGGCAAGAAGAAACCTTATAGCTTTGAGGAGACCTAGAATACTAGGCTTAATTAATATTTATTACTTTGAATACCTTATTACCTATTTAGGATAATAAATGCGAGGTGCCTTTTCAACAGGTAGATAGATGTTTGTGGTAGTTGTAGAGGTCGTACTGTATCCCAGCACAGATTGATGCAGCAGCTGTTGCTCCTGCTGGGGCACAAGTGCAGCGCCTGTCGGACCATATGCCATGTGCGTGCCTCACTGTAGCTACCCTCACTCCTTTCCACAATATACACAGCGAAAAAAATTAATAATAGAATTGTCTTTAAATCTATGAGAATAATTAAGAAAACTATAAATATTGCCTATTTTTGTGTTAGATATGATAAGATTCAGTTATTTTTAAAGGGTGTTTAAGCATAGATTGATTTTTAAATCATTTATAATTAGCCTTAGTTACGTGATTTTCTCCCAGTGCATAGCTCTTTCTCCCCAAGATTATCGCCGACTGTCTGTGGTCAATAGAAATCTCAGCTTACGCTGCGCTCATGCCTTCTGTTACCTTCTGTTGAAGTCTTATAAGCTAAACCACAGGCAGCAGTAGTGGCAACTTGGCAACAGGCAACTGGCAACAGCAGCAGCAACATGGCAACAGCAGCATCAGAGGCAGCAACTTCGTTGGCAACAGTTGGACTGAAAGTTATATGGTCCATTTGAGGCTGCAGCTGTGTGCCATTCGGGGTAACCCAAAGCCCCAGACCAGACTTCTCTCCCTCTTGGCCAGAGTCTGTTCCCTCTCCTCTCCCCATTCGCCATTCTGACCTTGTCGTGGGCCACAATTAACAATGAAGTTGATGGCTTTTCCTTGGGATTTTTGGCCATTTGGTGGCTTGGCCAACGACAAACGGATGGACAAGATCGTCGGATGAGCTAATCTCAACATAAAATATTAATAAAATTGTTTAGCAAACAAAAAGTGGAGTTTAAAGCCACTGGAAAATCTTAAAAAGGTAGTAAGTTTACTGACTCAACAAAATATAATTTTAGTAAATATAAATAATTGTATATATTATTTTGGACAACCTAAACTCTCTCTATTTAATAACTCTATTCAAAATCTTGATTTTTCATTCCTATTAGTCTTTTTTTTAGTCGCATGTACAACTTATTTTCAATGTGCGTGCATTTTGAATTGGTATTAGTGCCTCTATCAGTGTATTTGAGTTAGTATTAGTGCATATCGCCCAACCAATCGATAACAACAAGTTTTTGTATAATGACTTCCGGCGATTTTCTATTTCTCAGCTCAAGTTTTGCCGGCGTCGAAGATGTTGTTGCCTCGTATAATTTCTTACGCATTTCCAGTGCCAGACAGCAGGAAAAGTGGAAAAGTGGTGGGAAAACTAAAGGGGCAATGCATTTAACAGAGAAAGAAATTAAAGTATAGCTTTTAATGCGAAATAAGAAACCTAAAATATACATTTTAAATATAAGGATTTTGTTTTTATTATTCTATCAAAATTGTCTTGGATTTATTTTTTAAGAAGAAACACTTCAATTTTATGCTCTCTGTATCGAGTCAATATCTGTTAGCCTTTATCTGTGTGTGGAAATCTTAACGGAAACTAGTTTAGCCGGCACAAGTGGAAAAGTATCTGAAAGATATTCGATTACAATTTCCATCATTATTCTGAAGGAAGGTAAAGCGAAAACAATTAGGATTTTGGCTTACCTTTCGCTCGAGCAATTAAAACGCTTTGTTTTTCAGCACTTTCCGTCCACGCCCACATGTGTGTTGGCCAGTGGCCTCCTCTCCCACCGTCCTCCTTTACACCCCCTTTTCTCCACGCCACCTTTTAACTTTGTTGTTTTTCTTTTTTACCTTAACTTACCTGCCAGGTGAGTGGGCAGGGCTCTTAGCCGTGGGCGCAGTTGTCACGTGCCCATAATAACAACGAAGGCGTCAACTTCACTCGAGTGGCCAACTTCTGGTTGGGGGAAACAAACGGGAAAAGGGCCCAGAGGTGGGTTGGGTTAACACAGAGAGAGAGAGAGAGAGAAAGAGAGAGAGGGGGTTAACGTTAACGTTCCCAAAAAGCCATTCCGATTTCTTGCCGCATCATGGCCCACAATAAGTTCGTTAAGCATCTCTGCATCATCGGCAGATCAACAGCCGCAAGAAATCATCTCCGTGGATGACCTTTTAGCTTGGAGCTGCTGCAAGATGAAAGATGCAACTTGGTAGCTGGGGCAACATGAAACATAAACCCAAAAGAACAAAAACTAATTTTCCATTTTCATATATCATAATTTTTTGTTGCCCTTGCCTTTAGGGTTTTCACTTCACGTAGCCAGCATTAAGATGGAGCAGCCTCAAGAGTATGCACTATGTGGGGACAGTGCGTGTCATAGTGAAAAGATGAAAGGGTTCTAAAGGGCTTGTTAAGACTTTCTTTAAAATTCTATAATTAAAATCTTGTCTATAAAATGTATATTATTTTCTGAATTCTTTCTTAGGTATTTATTTTATAAACCGAATTGCATTAAGCCTATGACTGACACTGTCTAACCGTCAAATATCTCTTTTTCTCTGCTGGCTACTGTCTTGCGCGCTTTTGTTATTATTTAATTTTGAGCTTCCTTTTGTTTTTTTTTCCCCTCCATCCATCCATCCATGCTGCGTGCTCCATGCTCCAGCTTCAATCCTCCGTCGACTGCTGCACTTCCCATCTTCCCAAAGACCCATCTCCTCTGCTGGCCACTTGATGAACCTGAAGATTGTTATTATGATTACGTGTGTGTGCAGGGGACAGGAAGAGGGTCAAGACCAGCAGCCTACCGAAAAATGAGAGAAAAAAAAAAACAAAAACAAAATAAAGTAAAATAACATAACAACTTTGGCTACTGGTCTTACTTTCGGCCTGTGCTCTCCTCCACTTTTTATTTGGTCTGCAGTGGAGTTGGAGTTACGGCTGGAGTTGGCGAGTTGCATATGATTTACCTTTGGTTGTTGTTATTTCTGTGGCTTGTCGCGCTTTGCATGCAAGACCTCCGTTCTGGAACTACTTCAAAAGCATAACAGGCCCGGCAACAACAAAACTGTGAGCAGAGAACCAAGACAAATAACAAATAATCTGATAACTCGTTTTGTATACCTGCCACAAGACCCTGTGTGTCCCCTCCAGACCCGACCCCCACCAAAGGGAAAGTCTACTACGCTGGAGACAGTCTGTTTCAGCGATGGAGGGAAGGTGGTCGGGGCGGAGTTGGAGGTTAGGCAGCCGTAGAAGGGAGGTGGTGCTGTTCAAGCCAAGGGGTAGGAGGATTGCACGGCAGTGCCCTAAAGTCTGCCTGGTGCGAATAAACACAAACACACACAAGTGCACAAGGAGAAATAAAGGGGGTAATCTAGATAGATAATATTTTAATTTTATAGATTTTATATTACTAAATTCCCAACAGAAATCGAACTAAAAAAGTCTAAAGTCTCCAAAAAAAAAAACGTAAAAATCATGATCTTACCTTTACCTTTCTAATATTCTATTATATTATTTTTTAATAGTATTTAATCTCTCTGTTCTGAGATATATCCATGCCCAGGGCAAGTGTTTATCCAAGTGGCCAAAAGGATTGCTGTTGTTGTTGCCCAACTCCTTTACCATTATTGCTGTTGTTGTTGGTCTTAAGTGGAACGTGGTTTGCATTGTCCGCTCGCTGGCTGTCAAAATGACGCTCATCGCTGGCCGCTGTCCGTTTGTCCGCTGTCCGTTCGCTGGAGAACGCTCTTAAAGGCCCAGGCCCCCAAGTCTACTCTCGTATAAAAGTCGACTCGACTCGAATCGAGTTATTCTCTGGGCCCGGTCTCTTTCACAGCAGTCTTTCAGCCAGTTTCTGGCGCGCGATAATAATCTCAACTTGGTCTTTGGTCGCGGACGGACACGGGGACCGGCGGACAGACGGACAGCCAGCGTATTTCGGTAGCTGCCGCGTAAATTACCTGCATACAAACCGCGCGCGGTCGGACAGGTAAACATACACACACACACACACAGGTACCACTCATAAGCACACACAGATACGAAACACGTGTGTGCCCAGAGAGATGGAGATACAGAGAGATATACCCTACCATGCCACACTATATTCGAAACCGAACCATAGCATGTGTCAGTATGTGTTGATGTCACGTCGTTTGCTTTTGGATTTTTGTTTTGGTTTTCGCGGCTGCTTCAATATTTTTCTTAATATTTTTACCTTTCGAGATGGGAGAATTTCGGAGGAGGTGAAGGTGGAGTTGCAGCGGGAAAGGAGGTGGGGGAAAGCCTTTGACTTGGCTGTAATCTGGAGCGTGGTGCTGAATTAGTGTGGATAACCACCTTTCAGGCAGGAAAAATACATGTATAAAGGCACTGGAAAATGGTTATTTGTGATCTTAGAATAATTATTAATGCAAGTTTAAAGATAACGGAGTACTTGAAATGTTCTACACAAATTTCTTTAGTTAATATTATCCAAAATGCAGGCCTCTGTTGCTTAATTTATTTACCACAATATTACATATTTTATTTTTAATATTCTCATTAAAAAGTATGGCAAATATCACAACATTTTACCACATATTTTTGGCAGTGCACTCATCTGCCTGCTGCTGGCTGGCTGCTCATTTGTCTGGCCCGGCTCAGACGCAAGTTCTGCGCACTTCTGGAGCACTTCAGCTGCCGTAGGGTCTCCTTCGTTTTGCGGGGAGTGGAAGGGGACAACAGCAGTGTAGGATCGAATGGGATGCTGCTGCGCATGCGCAGAACCATTTGCAAAAAGGATGGCAAGAGCTCAGAGAGATAGAGAGAAAGATCGTGTGTTCTGTGTTGTGACAGGGATTGTGAACTGCGAAACTGGGATTGCCTGGCCTTACCTTGTCGAGGACTACTACTTGGTGGCTCCCTATAGTTCTTCCTTTCCCCTCGATCCCATCCCCCACATGGCGTTGTTGGTTGTTGTTAAACAAGCGAAACTTTGTGCCCGATAATGATCTACATGGGATTGCGAAGAGATGTTCGAGGGCCCGCAGTTTAGCGTAGTGCGAACAGATGGCCCAGAACATACACTGCTCAGAATTTGAAGTATATTAAGGTGTTACTACTATGAGAAACTACTATAGTTCTCTTTTATAATATTGTTAAGAGAATTTAACAATTTTAAGTTGTATAAAATTGCGATTTATTTACAGAAGCAAATCGTGAAATGTAATTATTTCTGTCTAAATAATACCTCTAGGATTTCCTTAATTTCTTTAACTACGAATTGATTAATTTCGAATTATGATCTTTTTTTATAATACTTATTTACTGTGCAGTATAAAGTTTCTCTGGCTGACAAAAGGCCAAATGCCTCTGCGTCTCAATCAGTTTCCGAGCAAGCTCTCGTCTCTCAGTCATTGATGAGGGAAGCCAGGAGGCATACAAACTGCGGCCTGGTAGAGTGGGAGAGCTCACTGGGTTTGGGTTTTCCAGTGAACCGCTCGACACCCGCCCGCTGAGACAACGAGTCCTTGCTAGGAAAAAAAAAAGGAAGAGAAAACAATGCAGATCTCACACCAGAGATTCTCAAGTGGTTCGCCTCGCAGGAGGCAATCATCAATCAAGCGGAGGGAATGGTACGCTCTTCACGCCATTGAGGATTCTGCGTATCCTGGCGCGCCTGCCTTATCACGTAACGCGCAATGTGCGTGTCCCTGCGTCCTTTGAAAGTCATTAAGCGACGAGTCCTTTGTCGCAGCAACCTCTCGAGCCCAAACAATGGAGATGTGAAAATGCACGCTTTCCCTGGCAAAGGGACAAAGGGCTGCGCCGTAAAATCCACACAGCCCAAGAGCCCAACCCAAATTCCAAATCCAAATTCAATCCAGTGCGAGGCGCAGGCGCATAGACGCAGCGACGCCTCGTCCTTTTGTTTCGTCTCAAGTGCTTAAATTATTTCCCGGAAGGCCATTCACCATTTACTTATACTTTTTTTTTGTTTTTTGTTTTTATTTACAGGTGATCGACATCGATCCCTTCTGGCTGCCCACCACCGAGGAGGAGCTGATGCATTTCGGCGAGAAGGCGGACTCTGCAAACAGGGCCAAAGTCTATATGGACAGTGTTCGACGGAGAAAGGGACTCTTCGTAGACGAGCAGGTGGTGGAGCATGCGGAGAAGCAGCGCACCCTCTCCAAGAACAAGTGATTTGTGAGTTAAATTGGATTTGTTTTCAGTCTGGGAATAAATATAATTAAAAAAGGGTTCCCAGAAATCTGTTTAATTTTTGTAAAATAAATTATGACTACCAAGTCAATTGTAATAAATTTGTGTAAACTTTTTTAATTATTTATTTTAAGTATATATAAAAGTAAAAAAAAAGGAGTGACGAATAATAAAAAGCTTTAAAAATATAATAATATTGTTAATATATTGTGACGCACTTTTTTTTTGTTTACAAATAGTTGGCAAGTCAGGCTTTATGTCTTTTTTTTAAGGAACACTTTAAAAGCTAAATGCGAGGGCTAATTAATATTTATCCACTTCTTCTGGGTTTGCGGGCAACCCCTCCTTTTTGGCAATAAGGCCGCTCTCTTTTTCCGGAACTTCCGGTACGGCAAGTGAGTTTTTGCCCAGCACAATATGGATACAGCTAATAACGAAATATAAATCAAATTAAAATAAAATAATTAAAGTAAAATAGAAGTTAAGTCACTTACAGTATCAACAGGAAGACAGCCATCTGGGTGGCAATGGTCAGCAGGAAGACACTTCCGCCATAATTTGTATTTTTGGTGGCCCGATAAAGTTGCGAGTAGCACACACCGCTGATGAAGGGCACTGCATTATCACAAACGGAGAGCAGGGCAAACACCTTGCCACGCTCCGATGTGGGAACTATCTTGGAGGTCATGGCCCGGATAATGGGACCCACAATTGGTCCGAGACTGCAGACCACGGCACCGGCATAAAGGAGATCCGTGTTGCTGGCAAAGTAGAAGAACAGCCGAGCTATCGAGTGAGCCCAGGCTCCGATGAAGATGATGATCTAAAGTTAGAAATTAAAAAAATACAAATTATAAATTTTATAATTATAAGTTATGCTATTTTTATGAGATAAGGACTTACCGTATCCCTCCAATTCAAAACCTTGTTCATCAACGGCACTCCCAGCAGCATGGCAATCACATAGGCCGACGACTTGAAGGTCTTGAAGCTGCTGTAGGAGCTAACCTCCCAATCGAACTTGTCCAGGGTGTACATGTACAGGTAGCTGCCCTCGTCTCGCTGGAATGTGTACAGGGTCATGCTGATCAGCAGGATGATCAAGAAGCTCCTTCTATGGGCCCTGCGAGGTTTCACCAACACAGCAAAAGAGTCCTTCACATGCTGCTTGTCAAAGAAGTCTCCCCAAAAGCCACACCAGCCAAGCTCCCTAAGAGATCGCTGCCTTGGGGTGGTTTGCCACTGAAAGGAGGATAAAGAAATTGAAGGAATAAAAAATATAAAATATAAAACTGAAATTTAGTGAAATACAAACTCACCTTTAGAGCAAATAGAGTGTAAATAATGGCCATTGCTAGCAGGGAAGCATTCACAGTAAACATGTCTGCATAAGACTGATCAAAAACATTGTAAAACAGGTGCGAACCCAAAGCCACACCTGTGGGCATGGCCGTAAGGTAGACCACATCCAAGATAGTCACACGAATAGTGCGCTGCTGCACCGTCGAGATGTCCGAAATGTAAGCGAAGCACGAAGCAAAGATGGCCACATCGGCGCCCGTTAAAGCTGAAGGCAGAGTGGCCGAGAAGATAATATTCTCCACTGGCCATGTGGGCATCCTGGCATTGACCACCACCATTGAGGAGTAGATAAACTTCCCCACCAAACCCATGAGCAAGGGGAACTTCCTCCCACGACGATCCGAGAAGGAACCCAGAAACAGGGCCAAGAGAATGGGAAAGATGTGAGCCGAAATGTCGTTCCACTGCAGAAACCAGGCATTGGTCTGCAGTGACTGATCCTTGAATTCCTTGTTCTCCGGCCGATTGAGATTGCGGCAAACCTCTTCCGTAAAGTTGTTGTTCACCCGACAGGACTTGTACAGATAGAAGTTCTGCTCCACCACCGAGGTGATCATGAAGGCAAACATGTAGAGGAACATGGTGGGCTCCACGGAGATCGATGTTACCACGTGCCATACCCACTGGCAGGCGCTGCGAGGCCCTGAGCTTTCCCGCTGCACCTGGACATCGCCGGTGGCGCTATTCTCACTATTTTCACTGTGCTGGCTGATCTGACTATGGCGTCGCGGGGCCGCATTTCCGGCCGGTGCCTGAAAGTATGTAAGCTTTTTTGATACATCTTCCATTTACGGTTAATTTTGATGTTGGCAATGACAACTTTTAAAAAGAGAGAGAGGCAAATGGAGAGAATAAACAAGGCATTATAAACTTGTTTTTTTGGTAAAGCTGAACTAATGCTCTTACAAGAGTACAAGGGTTTTTTAGTGCTTTTAAAAGGGTTTTAAAGTCCTTTAAATATATGATATATTATAATTTAATGTCACAAGGATTTTTATATGAGAAATATATATTAAACCAGAAACCAAGAAGCAACGAACAAAGAAATAATGATCTAATAATAATGGAAATATATTTATTTAAAGGTTTTTAAATAATTAAAAATTTTAATAAAATGTTAAAATAATAGAGCGTCTTAAAAAAGTCTAATGAAATAATAGAAGAATTTATATAATAAAAAACTTATTTATAAATATTTCTTTTAAGCGTTTATGTATAAAATAATATAATTTCATTCAAGATTTAAATATTTTGTAGGTGTTTTCATCTTTAACTCAGTCTTTGCTAATTCAAAATTAATTTTAATTTATAAGTAAAAATTAAATGCTTGTCACACCACAGTTCTTATTAAAAATGTATTGCTTATGTTGGTTTATAATATCAAGTTCCAAAGTTATTTTCTATGGAAAATGTATCTGGTTTAAATTTGCATAATCAGCTGAAAATATAGATTTCTGCACATATTTTCCATAGAACATGTAATGTGAGAGCATTCAGCAGTCGCCAATCGCTAATGAACACTCTTACCGCCACATGTTGACACGCTTTTATTATGAATTGTAAACAATACGTTAGATGGGGCAGTTACTTGAGTTACTCTATAGTTAGGAATTATTATATTTCATGGATAATTCCACTATACATTTCAATTGAATATATATAAAAATATTAGTAAGGTAAACAAACATATTGCCGCATGCCGAAGCCACCACCACCGCTGATTTCAAGGTCACTCAGAGCATGTTTCTTTAATTTTGTTTTTTGTTAGTTTTGTTATATTCTTTTCCGTTTGCTCTCCGCGTTATAGAAGTATACGTAATCAATCAGAGAATCGCGTTTGTCCAATTTATATGAATTCGTTTCGACTAGATAGAGTTAGAACTAATTGCATTAGAGCTATTAGGTTTTTTTTTTAGTAATTTTGTCACTGTCAGCCGGCATTCTGCACTTTAGGTATAAATTTAGACGCGTCTCAAAACAAAAACAAACCGTTTTGCGAGTAAAACAAAAAAACAATCTCAATAAACGCCACTCACCTCAGCGCCGCTCATTTTTACTCTGCGCACACGCGTTCTCTCCGGCGCTGTTAAATATTGTTTTTCCTAAGGGTTGTGAAAGCTTTTATGCTGCTCAGCTTTCAGAATTTGAATTTTAACCGCCAAGGGGCAGGGGTATTATCAATAGATTAGCTTTAAAGTGAATATTAGCATGACAATTCAATTAATTTCTATTACTTTGGGGGTACTTTCTATATATAGTATATCTGTTTGGAATGCAAAGTTATACTAACACGTGTAAAATCTATTTAAATTGAATTACAATTCAATTAACCTGTGACGATTTGGGTTGCAAATTTGTCATTAGATTAGGTTCTTTAGTATATGTTTACCCTAGCAACTGTGTGTATGGAAATCTAAATAATCTCTGACGGTTTGTTTTGCTTTTCCCAGTCTATCTTAACATCTGTAAAACTGCAGTTCTTATCACTAGATTACTTTTTAAATATTTAAATCACAAGTCAAACAAATTTATCAACAGACTGGGTTAATACACTAACTAAGGGGTATCTTAATTCAGTCAAATTTGCATTTATAAAAGAATATCTACTAAAGTATTTATTGCTTAATATTTCCCCTGCTAGTTACTTAATCTCTGTCAGTCTGTTTGACCAATTAGTCACTAGATTAGGTTCTTCAATTTATTACTTAATTTGGAATTTCAATTTTTCTCAAGTGGAGCTCTTATCGAAAGCTAGCTATTTTTATAATATTTACATTACAATTCCATTAACCTTCGAGGCTAGGCGTTGCAATTTTTTTGGAAAGATTACCTTTCAAGAGGTATATCTTTACTGCAGAGTGTCATTAATCTCAGACTGTTTGCCTTGCAAATTGCTTCCAAGATTAGCTTTATCTATGTATAGACATTTACTAAGATAACGTCTTGGTTTATAAACCAAAACCTATTAAATAATTCCATTAATTAGGCCCACGTGAAAAGGCGTTTCGCTGAGTTCTACCTAGAGTCTGGCTGTATTTAATGGGATTTCCTAACTTTCTTATCGAATCTCACTTTTTGTACTAGAAGTTAAATTATAGGCTAATTAACTTGAGATTTACAGCAGTGCCTACCATTTGACGCGATAACTGTTTCAGGGGGCTAGTTAAATAGCTATATGAACTTTTAATAAATGTTTTGATTTATTGGCTTCCCTATAGAATCGTATGTTTTATTTCCGCTTTTATTCTAGCTGCCTTGTTGCGTTTTGTTTTGTTTATTAAATTTTAATTCATAACACTGCACTCATTTTGAACTGATAAAAATTAAAAACAAAAATATATTTATTTCAACTGCGTGGATGCGACTTATCCGCTGAATTGTTAGCCGGCAACTGAGAGCTGAAAGGGCAGTCTCAGTCCATTCAAAATCGGCTTATCAGTCACTAAAGCTGATACTGTGTCTCTCGACTGCTTTCAATAGCTGCGACTTTAATCGTTATCGTTTTTATACCCTTGCAGGGTATTATAATTTCAGTCAGAAGTTTGCAACGCAGTGAAGGAGACGTTTCCGACCCTATAAAGTATATATATTCTTGATCAGCATCAACAGCCGAGTCGATCTAGCCATGTCCGTCTGTCCGTCTGTCCGTCTGTCTGTCTGTCTGTCTGTCTGTCTGTCCGTCTGTCTGTTTCTACGCAAACTAGTCCCTCAGTTTTAAAGCTATCTGAATGAAACTTTGCATATAGTCTTCTATATGCTCTCACTGCTATATATGTCGGAACGGGCCGGATCGGACGACTATATCATATAGCTGCCATACAAATGTTCGATAAATTTTTAGAAAAAAAATTATAACTTGGCTGTTTTTCAACATATGTGCACTATTTTTGACATATGACCATTTTATAGTATTTCTGAATTTTGGTAAAAATTTTATAAAAATCGGACGACTATATCATATAGCTGCCATAGGAACGATCAGGAAATTAATAGAAAAAAAATTATAACTTCGTTGTTTTTCAAACTATTTTTTTCTACTCTGGGATATAAGCTTATTTTATTAGTTCAGAATTTTGGTATAAATTTTATGAAAATCGGACAACTATATCATATAGCTGCCATATAAACCGATCGGTAGGTGTAGGGAAAATGTAAAACTGGGAATGTAAAACTGTAACTGTCAAACTCTCAACATAATAAGTATAGGTAAAATGCAATGAAATAATATCTGCAAGGGTATACAAACTTCGGCGTGCCGAAGTTAGCTTCCTTTCTTGTTTTTATTTATTTGGCTGAGCACTTGGATTTTCCCATCAGCTGGTTGGTATTTATTTTAAAACTGCGATTTCGATTACTTTGATTTAAGTGAGACTGTACACGAGCTGGTAAAAATATTTTAAATATTTGTTTTCTTTCTTTCAGGTTTACTTTTATATGTGAAATTGGAAAGGATATGGTTAGGCCTTGGCTTGTATTTTTATTTAGTAAGCTAACAAAGGCCTGGATTTGAGTAAACCTTTCTACAAAAATAAAGTTATTTATGTTTTATACAAGCTGTAGTTATTGTGAATGTTTTCTGAAACTTAAACAGCCCAAAGGTATGCCATAAGTATGATTTACTCCGAAAAATATAAAATAAAGGCATAGTTATGGGATAATGCGTGAGTTGAGCTTAAAATAAATACAACAAATAAATGGTTAAAAACTATAGGTAACATACAAAAATATTTTAATCTTCTAATTTTAAATTAGGCCCTAAACAAAGCTAAAATCAATCAGAATTTTATGAAAGCATTAATTTTGACACAAAAATCCTTTTAAAACTTGACAAAAAATCTGATAAGTATAAGATATAATAAGAAATTACCGCTTAATCCTTAAGCTGCTTATCATTTTTAGCCTTAAAAAATTATTTCAGAGTTTTTAGACTGCATTTTTAAAAAAAAACCTTTAAAAATGTAAATAATGTTTATATATTTATTTAAAATTACTTAAATTAAAATGAGTACCTGATAGAAAAGTCTGCTTGTTTTAGAAAATACCTTTGTGAAATTTATTCCGCATTCCCAGGTGTGAGAATTACTCTTGTTTAGCAGACTTTTATTTCTCAATCAATTTCTCTGTTCTCTTTGTGCAAATTCCCTGCGAATGTTGCGAGCAAAACAAAGACCAGAATTATAGCTTCCATCCGCCAAGCGCTCGGCGGTTTTCCCGTTGGCTGCTCTGGCTGGGTACCCTCTGGCGCTGCAGGGCTTCCCGGTGGCTTGGCCTGGAGTGCTGCCTCCACCTCCGGCTGCTCCCACCATCGCTGGCCATGGGCAAATGGTAATTGGAGCTGCTGTCTAAGTCCGCTGCTTCCCAAGCGGTCGGTAAACTGCAAGACGATCGAATGCGCTGGCTGCCAGGGCCACCCTAAAGATTGCGCTGCTTCCCTGCCACCTGGGAGACCCCCGAAGGGGTCCCTAGTTTCAACACTAAGCTTTATTTGCATTGCTGAGAGCAGAGCAGTACAGTAAAGTCAGGGGATAAAGGGAAGAGTGAGGAACCTTAAAATATAGTTAAAGTTAAAGAGAAATTTTCTGGATTTTAAATGCTTAATTTTCTTTGGAGCCACTAACAGTTTAATAATATTAAAAAAATATATATAAAATCTACAAATGTAGACTCTAAATTGTGGTAATTTCTAATTTAAATATTTTGTTATACCTGAAGCTCACTGTACCTGTCTATCTTAATGTCAGCTTGCCTGGCGACAACTTCTCAGCAGTCACCGCTCTTGGTTAGTTGGTGCCCATCAGCGGCACGCTTCGGTTCGAGAAACGGTCTCCAAAACTTAGTATCTTAAACATAGGATAAGCCCAGACATATAATGTCCGACTCTGATAGCAAGTTGATAGATGTGGAGGCACCACAGCCCCTGGAACAACCTGGAGAGCAGCACGAGCTGCAGTTGGTGGGGCCTATAGGTGCCACCATCGAGGTGCCCAGCCTGGACAGCACTCCTAAACTATCGAAAAGAAACAGTTCGGAGAGAAGTTTACCCTTAAGAAGCTACAGCAAGTGGTCGCCCACGGAGCAGGGAGCCACACTGGTCTGGCGGGATCTCTGTGTGTACACCAATGTGGGTGGCTCCGGGCAGCGGATGAAGCGGATCATCAACAACTCGACGGGGGCCATTCAACCGGGCACTCTGATGGCTCTAATGGGCTCGAGGTAAGCCGGCCAAGAAATCGATATATCCCCGAGTCTCAGTGGCAGAGTTCATCCAAGTGGAAAAGAACACGATGCCCAAAAATGTGCCAACTATGTCAAGATGTTGGATTTACACTTGTGATTATCAAATACAGCGATAAGATTCCATTAGAGATTCCTCAGTAAACCACATCTCATCTCTCATTCACAGTGGCTCCGGGAAAACAACACTTATGTCGACTTTGGCCTTTCGACAGCCCGGTAAGTGGCGCGTAGTAGTACCTAGTAGTTTCCGATAAGATAGCTTATCCATTAACCATTATCTCATTATCTCGCCACGATCTGCTCCATTTGCATTGGGATCTGGGATGCAGCCGGGACTGTGGTTCAAGGCGACATTCTGATTAACGGCCGGCGCATCGGGCCCTTCATGCACCGCATCAGTGGTTATGTCTACCAAGATGATCTTTTTATTGGATCTCTGACAGTGCTGGAGCATCTCAACTTTATGGTGAGTTTTGTGTACTTTGTGTATCTTTAAAGAGCGACTTATGTTCTAGAAACTTCTCGAAATAAATTTTTCTCTTACCCATTCAGGCCCATCTCCGCCTGGATCGTCGCGTGTCCAAGGAGGAGCGTCGCCTCATCATCAACGAGTTGCTGGAGAGGACCGGTCTCCTCTCCGCTGCCCACACACGGATTGGCAGCGGCGATGACAAGAAGGTTCTCTCCGGAGGAGAACGCAAGAGGCTTGCCTTTGCCGTGGAACTGCTAAACAATCCAGTAATCCTGTTTTGTGACGAACCCACCACCGGTCTGGACTCCTTCAGTGCCCAGCAGCTGGTGGCCACGCTGTATGAGTTGGCCCAAAAGGGCACTACCATTCTGTGCACCATCCACCAGCCCAGCTCGCAGCTCTTTGACAACTTCAACAATGTAATGCTGCTGGCCGATGGAAGGGTGGCCTTTACGGGATCTCCTCAGCATGCTTTGAGCTTCTTTGCCAATCATGGATACTATTGTCCGGAGGCCTACAACCCAGCAGACTTTTTAATTGGAGTTTTGGCCACCGATCCGGGCTATGAACAGGCCTCGCAGCGTTCTGCTCAGCATTTGTGCGATCAGTTTGCAGTCAGTTCGGCGGCCAAGCAGCGGGATATGCTGGTGAATCTGGAGATCCACATGGCACAGTCTGGGAATTTTCCCTTTGACACGGAGGTGGAGTCTTTTAGGGGCGTGCCCTGGTACAAGCGGTTCCATGTGGTCTGGCTGAGGGCCTCGCTGACTCTGTTGAGGGACCCCACCATACAGTGGTTGCGATTTATACAGAAGATTGCCATGGCTTTTATCATCGGCGCCTGCTTTGCCGGAACCACGGAGCCATCGCAACTGGGAGTGCAGGCGGTGCAGGGTGCATTGTTTATAATGATATCGGAGAATACCTACCATCCCATGTACTCTGTGCTGAACTTGTTCCCCCAGGGATTTCCCTTGTTTATGAGGGAAACACGTTCGGGACTGTATTCAACAGGGCAATATTATAGCGCTAATATTTTGGCCTTGGTGAGTACTAGAATTTTTATATATTTATTTATTTTATTTAAAAAATGTTTAGAATAAGTTCTGTATTACTTCTTAAATAAATAATCTTACCTCTCTTCATTTATTTACAGCTACCCGGAATGATAATTGAGCCCTTTTTGTTCGTCATTATTTGCTATTGGCTGACGGGTTTGAGGTCTACATTTTATGCCTTTGGAGTGACTGCCATCTGTGTGGTGCTGGTAATGAATGTGGCCACAGCCTGCGGTTGCTTTTTCTCCACAGCCTTCAATTCGGTTCCCCTGGCAATGGCTTACCTGGTGCCCTTGGATTATATATTTATGATAACCTCTGGTATTTTCATTCAAGTGAAGTGAGTGTTCTTGTTGAGGTAATTTTTGAGTCCTTTGTTATAAAAGAATGCCTTCATTCCCAGCTCCCTACCCGTGGCCTTTTGGTGGACGCAATTTCTCTCCTGGATGCTGTATGCCAATGAGGCCATGACCATAGCTCAGTGGTCCGGAGTGCAGAATATAAGTGAGTTCTAGGAAATTCTTCCATTTACTTGAATTCAATATATTTGTGTAATTGCAGCCTGCTTCCAGGAGAGTGCCGACCTGCCCTGTTTCCACACTGGCCAGGATGTGATGGACAAGTACAGCTTTAATGAGAGCAATCTTTACCGGAATATATTGGCCATGGTGGGTTTGTACTTTGGCTTTCATCTGCTGGGCTACTATTGCCTGTGGCGACGGGCCAGAAAGCTGTAAGAGCCCTCGATTGGAGTGCTGTAAATATATATAACAACTACGATGCTATTGATTTGATCTAATAAATAATTTCTAGACTGTAGAGTTTCCAAATTAATAGCGCCATTTATTAACACATTTTGTTTTTATATTTCTTTCGGTTGACAATGAAACACTTACATTGACGGGGGGTTTCTTATACTTGGTTGGGCCTTATCTTCACTTTCAAACTGAACATCAAAGCTAGTCAACATCGATTCGGATATATAGATTCACTTATATATAAACTATAAATATATATATATATAGGATGTACTGCGCAATCAGTTAAATCATAGTTCGTAGCTGTAGGCATAGTCAAAAGGTGGCGGCCGAGAGGCTTTCGTTAAATTTGCGAGTTAAAACTAAGTAACAAAAGGTTATAAAATAATTTATGCATCCTTACATTTTCTTCATAGAAATCACAGCGAGAATTTTGTTTGTTTTTCTTTGGTTTTTCGCATAATTTATATATATATTCTGCATCAATTTAAATATTATAATTCTATTTATATATATATAGTTATGATGCTTTCAGCAACATTGAGACATACAGACATTGAAACACATTTAACGTTACACATAAACGATGCCGTTTTAACATTTAACGTATTTTGTATTTGATACTCATTTAATATTACCTTAGGCCTTAGAAAATATCATTTGTGCAACAGTTGGATATAGATTTTATGTTGCTCTTTGTGTTCAATTGACAGATCTCTGGTTTTGGTAATGAGAACACCAGCCAAGGACAGCCGGAAAAATTTAATTTAAGGATATGGTAATGCAGGGAATAGATATTTCCAATGAGTTGTTAATGGGTGCTGTCCAAGAGCTGGGCTTAGAAGTGTTTCAAGGGGAATGCAATGTATATTTTAGAGATTTTCTTAGTTGGTTGGTTACTTTTTATATTGAAGTAAAATAAAATTTTAAGGAGTTTAAGTATAGTAAAGACTGTTGCATTCCCCTTCACAGATTTAATACTTTCTTATTCGTTTTAGCAAAAACAATTAAATTCGATTTCTTTCCACACACACTTATTCCTTTTTAATTTAATTTTAATTTTCTGCTGCATTGGCTGCCATCTTACCTACTTACGCACATAGGAACCTTACACACCTACACTCATTGCCAAAAGAGGACTTTCATCCACCCTCCTTTCACTTACAACCTATCGAATGGCTAACAGTTCTAGCTCTTAATAATCAATGCTCTTTGGTACCCCGTTGAAGTGCAATACTTTGCTTTCGTACTTTACTTTTCTGAGTGATATGGAAACGTTTTTGTTTATTTTGGTGCCCTGAAACACTAACTGAGGAACAACACGTAAAGCTACAATAAATGCGAGATCATACAATGGGGGGAAGGGAAGAGTTGCGGCTACGAAACGAACTTCTATAAGTTGGGAAAGTTAAAAACAATGTTATAATATAACATGGGAAATTATTTATTTAAAATAAATATTTATTTGGAAAAGAAATGTTGTCAAACCTTTAAAAGCCTTTGTAACTGAAGATTCTAATATATTTATTCTACTTTATCAAGAAAAAGTGTATAATAACCTTGAAATTCGTTTAATATTATTTAATTCCAACTTATAGAAGTTCATCTGTACCGAATACTGGCAAGCCCAATCAATCTACAAGCTAACATTCAACCTAACCCTATCCAAAAACCAATAACCACTATCTCTACCTTTTACTACTACCTTTCCTACTTCTACAATACCATCTAAGCCCTCCAGATTTGTACATATTTACACGGTTGCCTGCGCATCCTTTACGTGCTAACATCTTGAAGAAGTCCGGTCCTCGGGCTACTGGCCCCCCCACCCGTGCCCAGACCCAGCGTCGATCCACCGCCAACATTCGTGCTGCTGCTGCTGCTGCTGATGAGCACCATGCTCCTGCTGTTTGGAAGGACAAACACCTCGGTGGTCAACTGTCCAATGGGGCTCATGGACTGCGAGGTCTTGATAGGACTCCGGTTGGGTTCCAGCGTGGCCGTTCGGGGCTGCCAGTCCTGGGAGGAGGTCTCCGTGGAGGATTGACCGGGCACCGAGCTCTCCAGCGTTCCCGGCGCCGTTTGCGTGGAACTTTGGCTCTCGTTGGACAGGAGGCGCATCGTGGTGGAAGTGGTGCAGCTGGCTGCAATGGTGGTCACCGATCGCCGCTTCTTTTGCTGCGAGGAGCAGGTGGAGGATCCTGATGAGGAGGAGAACGGAGTGGCTGTGGTTGTTACCGTCTCTGTCACATTGAAGCTGACTATTGTATCCCTTTTCCGAAGAGTCGTGGTGGTGGACACGCTTTCACCACGGAGATTCTGTTGCTGTTTGTTGCTCAGATCCGACAGGCTGATGTTGTTCTTGAGCAGGATCTCTAGGTTCTCAATGGAATCCTTGAGGCCAATTTTCTCATCTCTGGCTATCTCATCCTTGAGTTCCGCCACCAGAGTCCTTGGCGGAGCCGTGGGCGTCGCCAGGGATTTACTGGCGCCCCCACACTCCGAACAATTATCAGTGGCCGTGGGATTCGAGGCAGGATTACCGCCGCGCAGGATGGCTGGCAGAGCTCCAATGGTGACCACACTGGAGCTATTGGAAATGCTGGGCGTGATGCCCGTGGAACTGCTCACCGTAGTGCCAAAGGAGGAGGAGATGTTGTGCTGCCGGCAGAGAGATTTTCTCCGCTGCGCCGTCAGGTTCTGCATATTTGAATTGAGATCGATATCCGGTGAGGGCAGCAGATCGTCTTCCTGCTCCGAAGGATCTTCCTTAACCGAATCCTGTGGCTTCTCCGTATCACTGGCTGGCTTCTCCGGCTCCTTGCTCAACGTCAGTGTCTTGGGTGGCTCAACCTCGGCCTTGGCAAGCTCTTCCTTGACTTCAATGGGCTTCTTGCCCTTGAGGAAGTAGGTGATCATGGAGCCCTTGCCTTTCACGTCCACACTGCCGCGGCAGGTGAGCTCAAAGCCACGTCCCTCCAGGATCTGCTGCGTCTCCTGTGTCACCTGGACAGGTGAAAGGAACACGCAATGGGGGTGGGAGAGAACAAGCAATAACATAAATTCCAACTGACAAGTTCAATGGCTGCCGCAGGAAGGCACAAGGAGCTGGCTCAGCTTTATTTATTCACCCGCGCCCAACCCTTGACTACATATTTCATGATAACACCCAGGACATCCAGTAGGAGTCCTCCAGTCGCCTGGGCACTCCCTATACGAATCCCAGTCTCCCGAAACTCGCCCGCTTAATAATTTATTTCTCTTGCAAATTTTTTTTTCTGCCTTCGTTTTATTGACAGCGCCGTCGACGCTCGACAAATAAAATCAAATGCGCATTTGTATCTGTATCTGTAGCTGTATTTGTATCTGTATTTGCACACATTTGAGCATCAGGGTGGTTCGTGGTTACTTTTGAAATTAAGGAATATATATGGGGTAAATGCCCATTTTCTAAAAATCTTTTCTTCTTTTTGCGACAAAATCCATATCGTATTAAAAATTAATTTAATTTACTTTTAAGGTATCTCTTGGAAGTCTTTATCCAACAAAAATCGAGCCACCCTGATGTAAAAGGTATCCTCATCTCGTATTTGTGTACCTATATCAGTTCCTTTTTTCCTTGGGGAAAAAGTTTCGTTGACACTAAAAACTTTCGCGCTGGAGTGGTCAGACCAGGTTGTTCTTGATTAGGTGGGCGTGGCTCCGTAAGCCGCCCACTCCTTTTTCAAACTTTCACAAAACATAAACATTTCAGCGTACAACTTTTGCTGGTGAAAGCGAGGCCGCGGCCAGCTGAGTGCCCACGATTAGCCGATGATTAAATCAAGATGCTTGGACTCACCTGGATGTGATCCACCAGACCCGTGGAGTCCATTCGCGAGGCCACATTAACGGCATTGCCCCAGATGTCATACTGCGGCTTACAGGCTCCAATGACGCCGGCCACCACAGGGCCAATATTGATGCCTTAAAATAGGGATAAGGCAAGGGTAAAATATATTTAGAAGTTTGATAAATTTAAATAGAAATTTTCGAAAATCAACAAAAGTCTATTGCAATTTGTCCCCGAGTACCAAAACTATGTAAATTTCATCAAATAAAGTTTTGTGCTAAAGCTTCCTCACCTATTCGCATCCGAAAGTTGTTAAAGGAGTGCATGTTGACCTCCTCGATCTTGTCGAACAGTTGTAGGGCGTAGTCTGCCATGGCAGTCACGTGGCTGAAGTTCACCCGGTCGCAGGTGTTCGCCGTGAGGCCGGATGCCGCCATGTAGGTGGCTCCCGTACTCTTGATTTTCTCAATGCAGCTGCGGGAAAGGGGTTAGCATAGAAGGTGGAGAGCAGCAGTTAGCGGAAATGGTCCAAACCCCAAAGTGGCTAAACGGAAACGGATGCTGGGACTCACCGGAAGCGCTCCTCGCTGAGCAGCTCGTCGAAGTCGGCGATAATCTCATTCAGCAGACGAAGGCACTCAACGCCCTCGTTGTTGCCCTCCAGTTCCACATAGAACTCGGAGAAGTTGGGAATGCTGGCGAACAGAATGCACACCGAATCGCACTGTTCGTGATACAAGTCCTGCAAGAAAGTTTAAGGAAATTTAATACAGATTAAAAATGGATTTAAATCCTTTATTGAACACAAACCAACACAATTATAAATCTCAGCTTGCCTTTGAATATTCTGATATTCAATTAAACACAAAATGAAATCAAATAAATTTCTCCTTTCAAGGGAAAGCCCAAAAATCCAATATTGGCCTAGTGAGATTTCTGCCGATCTCATTGGCTTTTGTATGGAGTGTGTATATGTGAACATCAAATGTGGCTAAGCTTGTTGAATTTGCATTTAATGCGGCAGACTGCCCCGCCCTGCCCGCCTCCCAGACTTGCCCCATTTACTGGCACATTGCCCGCCGCCTTGGAAACCCGTTGACTTTCCACCTTGCGGCAAGTGCAGTGAAATGATTTCAGGCCGCATACACGTGGTCACATCAGCATCGCCATCAGGATACTCAGCTCCTTCTCCCTCTTTCGCCCTAACCCACATTTCCCCTTAAACCTCCTGGTTTGTTTTCCAATCTGAGTCCTTTGCCTCGTCCCTCGCTTCTGGGGCTCCTCCACTTGGCGCAGATTTCACAGCCGCAAAGTTTTTTAATATGTTGAACAGTTTGCCAGCACGCCTCATGAATATATAGCCACTATATGTCTGAAATCGTGTACATACACCTAAAGTCAGCTTAGTGGCTATGCTAATGGTCTATTTTTTATTTAAATATAACTTTGGGGACACATTTTGAGCACTTTTTGAAAGCTTTATCAAGCAAATATGTTTTTATAGTTTTAGAAACTAATCTTTCGTCTTTAAAAAATTTTAAAAATATGAAAAAAAGATTTTTCAAACCTTTAAAAAATTTTTAATATTTTAAAAATCTCATAGAATATTTTAACACCTACAAGAGTCCTATATTTGTGAACTTCCTTCCTCAAAATACAATATAATACAATATATTAAATACATTTTATAATATTTCATATATTTAATAATATAACAAAACTTGTTGAAGCTGTCGGGGCCGTGGCAAGTACAAGTCCAGAAAATTCCCAATAAAAGCAGGCAGAGGTTTTGGATGATGTTGATGAGGAGGACAAACGATCCGTCTTCTTTCGAATTTATTTTCAGAGTAATAAAAGAGAGGTACCACTAATATGGCGACAGGTACATTTTCCCCAGAGATGCTCCCCTGGCGATATTGCCCCTTGTTCAGCATGAACATTCTCCCCCCCTCGCAAGAGGAATACTTGCGATCTACGAAAGGGAACACCGTCCGGAGAGGATGCTAACCCTTGTGCGCGCCAGGATAGGCGTGCACAACCGGCTGCGGGATGGAGACATATCCATTGGCGTGGCGGGCCGCCGAGGTCCGGATACAGGCGCCTGCTGGCGCTGCTGTGGCTGCCGCTGAGGCCGAGAATCCGAGGGTGGGTTGCGCCTTTGTCGGGGCCGCGAAGAGCGAGGCTGCCCAGTGTGGAGGTGCAGCAGCGTGTGATGAGCCTCCTTGCCAGACGGTTCGCGCAGTACTGGCTAATTAGTACCGCGCGGAGCCGCTTCACAGCCGGCAGTTGGAGAAACCGTTGGCAAACCCTCAGAGCGTGGACTCTCCCGCAGACTCTGTATACATTGCTCCCGGATGAGCGACGAGGATTTCGGTGGGTCGTTGGAGCCATTGTATACACGGATCTACGTTAAAAACAGAGAAATGGATAAATATGAAAATGAAGTGTTATGGATGAGGATGAACAAGACACGTGGACGGAACGACGACGTTGGATGACACAACTTAGGACTAGTAAATGTCAATTGGAAGGACTAATCTATTGAGGAGTCACTATGGTCAGTGGGGCCGTCCATTGGGAGGCGAATAATTTTCGCAGCTGGTCGTCGGATGACGCCCCATGTTGTGGCGGTCGAAGGTAGAAAAACGCTCCAGGCGGGGTATGGATATGGACCTGACTAGCAACTCTGGCTTTGGATGTCAGCCGATGGGTACACCAGCCATCAGTCGTTTCGACTCGGATGAAAATGGCAGCCCCATACGCGTCCTGGTACTGCAATTTGGCTGCAGGATGGAAACGCACCCATGTCGGACTACGAATTTCCCTCAGGATTGGATACCCTTTCAAAAACTCTTGCCACTTGGTCACAAGGTCGGTGGGGAGTGGCTGATCCCAGCCTAGCTCCCGTAGCCAAATTTCCTGCATGAAAATCTTGGCTCGGATTACGAAAGGCGATAACCACCCTGCTGGGTCGAAAAGTTTGGCTATCTGAGACAAAACCTCTCGTTTGGTGTAGGCAGTTTGCAGGGGGATCACCATTGGAACAAAAAAGAAACTATCGGATGTAGCTTGCCAACGGATCCCGAGAGTTTTCGCCGTGCTGGCATCTTCCAGCTCAAGGAAGTCTGCACTGACCAAATGTTCCCTCGGAATCGCTTGTAGGAGTCTTCTTTCGTTGGAGGTCCACTTGCGCAGTGGAAAACCGGCACTCTCGAGAGCCAGCCGAAGCTCTTTAATGGCTAAAACTGCCGACTGCCGAGTGTGAGCCCCTGCGAGCACATCGTCCACGTACATAAAATTCGAAATGATGTCGCTGGCCAAAGGATATTGGCCTCGGATGTCCTGAGCCAACTGCTGAAGCACTCTGATGGCCAGGAAGGGCGCACAATTTACGCCGAAGGTGACTGTGTCGAGTTCATTGTCACAGAGCTCACCGTATTTGTTGCGGAATAAGATTCTCTGAAAGCGCGTGTGATCAGGATTGACCCGGATTTGCCGATACATCTTTGTGATGTCCGCATTAAAAACATACTTAAAGAAACGCCATTTTAGAATCTGAATAGTCAGATCGGACTGTAGTACAGGCCCCGCATGAAGGATATCATTGAGGCTGTTCCCGTTTGATGAGGGATTGGAAGCGTTGGACACGACGCGAACCTTCGTCGTGGTGCTATCTGGTTTGAAGACAGCGTGATGAGGCAGATAAAAACTGCTAGAGTCGTCAGGGGAGACTTGGTGCATATGACCTAAGTCTAAGTACTCTCGAATGACTGAGTCGTACTGCTCCTTCAATGGAAGATCTTTACTTAATCGCATTTCGTTTCGGAGGTACTGAGCTAGTGCGATGGGTCTGGAATGTCCAAGCTTAATATTGTCCGGCTCTTTAAAGGGCAACGAAACAACATATCTTCCATCCTCACTTCTTTTGGTGGATCGGATAAAGTTCTCCTCGCAAACCGAGGTGGATTCCTTTACTAACTTCACTGGAACATCCTCCACCTCCCCAAATTTGGTGAGGATGCTGCCTGGTTTGGACTCGGTCACTGCTAATCGGGCTGAAAAAGAACAGATTCTGCTTATGGGACTCGTTGCAATAGGACCGCAAAGAGTCCACCCGAATATGGTCTCTTGACCAAGGAGTGTTCCACAAATATTGGAATGGGAGCCTCTGAGCATGATTGATGGCAGGATATCGGCACCAATAAGCACGTCAATCGGCGAGCTCCGGTAGAAATCTGGATCTGCTAGTTGCAGAGGTGGAAGATCCTTTAATGAATCCTCTGGTATAGTGTAGGATGGGAGATTCCCGGCTAACTGTGGTAGCACATACGCACAGGTTTCAATTTGGATATGGGGCTTGACGGGAGAACCTAGTCTGAATTGACAACGCTTACGGGGCTGAGCTGCAACGGAAAGGTTGACCCCTGAAACTTGCGCTTGGATGGACTCATAAGGCAACTTAATCAGGTTGAACAACCGTTCTGAGATAAAGGTTGCCTCGGAACCTGAGTCAATGAGAGCCCGTGCTGAGTATTTGATGCCCAAATGGCAAACTTCTATTATTGCCGTACTCAGGAGGACCCCTTGCGTGTTAACGGCAAGAAACGTTTGCACATTCGCTTGACCCGTCGATGGAGTGGACTGTATATGTTGCTGGATTGCTGTGGATGGATGGGACTGTTGGTCAGGCATAACCACTGAATGGACTGGCGGAGGGCCGCTTCGATGCAGGAGAGTATTGTGACGTCCACTGCAGGTGTAGCAATTATGCGTGCTGTTGCAGTCCCGGAGCAGATGCGTTCTTGCGAAGCAGTTCAAGCACAACTTCTGCTGTTTCACATGTCTCTCTCGATCTGCGACTGACATTCGCAAGAATAGAGGACATACACGGAGTGGATGGTTCTCTTGTGCACAGAGTTTACAGGATTGCGGGTTTACCGTAACTCTGTTTTCGAAGGTTTGGATCGACCGCGAGCTATTGTCAGCCCTCAGTGCCCTGGATTGAACGCTCGCGTTTGGCTTGAACTCCTCAATCGCCTCAAGCGTTCGATGACGATCTTTTAAGAAGGCCTGGAATTCAACCCAGAGTGGAACCTCTGACTTACTTAGCAGGGACTGTTCCCAAAGAGCCAACGTTAGTTTTGGCAACTTGGACGAGCACAGGAAAACAAGCAGGCAATCCCAATTCGTGGTCTCGACTCTTGCTAATTGCAGGGCCGTTAAACAACCTTGGATTGTGCTCTCTAAATGCTTCAAGGATTTTCCGCATTCCTGGGCAACAGAAGGCAAATTAAACAAGATCTTTAATTGGCTATTGACCAGCAGCCTCTTGTTCTCGAACCGATTCTGCAAGTTTCTCCACGCTGACTCAAAACCATCATTGGTCAACGGAGATAAGGCCACAATGGATTTGGCCTCGCCGCTCGTCTTCGCATTGAGATGGAACAGTTTTTCGACTTCTGAAAGCCGAGGATTGCGTATATAGATGGCGGAGAAAAGGTCCCGAAATGTGGGCCATTGAACATAGTCACCATTGAAAACTTCGCACTCGACTGGAGGTAAGCGACATCCGCCCTGAGACGGCGTCAGATTGGAGGACTGAACAGACTGTTGTGCGCGTGAATCTGCAATGATCTCATTGAGGCTTGCTGCGCACCGCTCGTAAACGGTATAACAGTCGTCATACTTGGATTGCATGGCTGTTATTTTGTCTTTGCAGGTTTGACTGGCCACAACTTCGGAGCACGTCTCATATTCCTTTTCCACCTTGTCCCAGAGGGCCCTGATCTGTTCGAGTCGAACCCTACTCGTGTGGATGGACGGATTTGTGTCCTCATTGGTATTGATTCTGGCTTCAAACTGACTCACCCTATCGGTTATGGTCGTGAACTTCCTCAAGGCCCTGTCTCCCTCAGCTTGAGCCATTCTGCCACTTGCTCTAGTGAAGTGGGGAGATACGACTGACCTTGCGGCTTTTGTGGATGGAACAGACCGTGGAACTTCAAGCGACGTGCTCGAAGATCTTAGTGGAGTTGCGGTTGTCAATGGGCCTTTGCTGCGAGAGGGATTTTCGCTTTTGGAAGGCACAGTAGATTCACTCTTTTCCCTGACTCTGTGAGACTCTTTTTCCTTAGAAACGGCCAAAAAGGATTTTGGTTCCTCACCGTCACCAATTGGCTCTCGTAGCTCTCGTAGGAGCCGGAAAATGTAAGTGAGTGAGGTAGTCTATCGACTTTGACGTGGTTCGGAGAGGGGCCGCTGGATAAGCGCAAAAAAAAAACCGAGTTAATCGAAAAAATGTTATCGATTTCAATTAGTACGGGGACGCTGGATGAAGCGTTCAAAATTGATGGTTATCGATTTTAAATCAATACAGGGACGCTGGATAAAGCGTTCAAAATGGTTATCGATTTGAAGGATAAGGGGGCGCTGGATGGCGCGTTGACACGGATGTACTCGGTTCGAAAGATATGGGGGCGCTGGATAACGCGTAGAACAAATTAATCGAAAAAATGCTATCGATTTCCAATTAATACAGGGACGCTGGATAACGCGTTGACACGAATGCACTCGGTTCAAAAGATATGGGGGCGCTGGATAACGCGTAGAACAAATTAATCGAAAAAAAGCTATCGATTTCCAATTAATACAGGGACGCTGGATAACGCGTTGACACGAATGTGCTCGGTTCAAAAGATATGGGGGCGCTGGATAACGCGTTGGCACGGATGTACCCGGTTTAAAGATATGGGGGCGCTGGATAACGCGTAGAACAAATTAATCGAAAAGGATGTTATCGATTTTAAATCAATAGAGGGACGCTGGATAAGCGCAGGAAAACAGAGTTAATCGAAAAAATTATATTTATCGATTTGGAATAAGTGCAGGGACGCTGGATAAGCGTAAATAAACAAATAATACTCGAAAAGGATGTTATCGATTTTAAATCAATACAGGGACGCTGGATAAGCGCAGGAAAAACAGAGTTAATCGAAAAAATTATATTTATCGATTTGGAATAAGTGCAGGGACGCTGGATAAGCGTAAATAAACAGATAATACTCGAAAAGGATGTTATCGATTTTTAAATCAATACAGGGACGCTGGATAAGCGCAGGAAAACAGAGTTAATCGACAAAATTATATTTATCGATTTGAAATAGAACCGAGAAAAAATATGTAGAATCAATTATTCGGGGACAAATAAATGTTTGTCGAAAAATACTGTGGGGTTGGAAAGTGAAGACAAAAGGATAAATCGAAAATGTATGCTTAATCGGAACGGTGTACACGATTTGGAAAAATTAGGTTGTAAATTAGTCGAATTGAAACTCAAAAAACCAATAATGCAAAAAAAAATGCACCCAAGTGTGAACGGCTCATTAACAGACGCGTATGGTAATAGCGTCGCAACCTTGGCGGCCAGTACTTACATACATATGTATTTACGCAAAATAAACAAACAAAAAAACTATTAAAAACGCAGATTTTTTAATTTTGTTTGTTTCACTTGGTTTTGTGTTTGAATGCAGCGACACTGATAGCTGCCGATGCTCAATTGCCGGTCCAGCAATTTATGTATATGGATATGTGCATATATGTATGCACGTATGATCGGCCAGCTGGAGGAGGGGGTTATCTTTATTTATCTTTTTGTTTTGTTGTTAATGTGCAGTGGATGGAAAATATGTATATTTGTGGTGGATGGAATATGATCTTTATTTATTTTCTCTTCTAAATGCCGCCGATTTGTGAACCAAAGGTGATCTCCATATGTATGTTCATAAATCGGCAATGTTCGTACATACCTATGTGCGTATGCAAATTGTGTAAGTATGTATGTACGTACATATACTACGGAATCGGTGTGGATGTATGGTTTTTTATGTATGGAAAAAAAAACTGGATGTAAACCCTTTCGGATATTGGCTGATTTAGAAAATAGGAAAGGGGCATATAGCCATGTAAACACATGCATATATATACATATACTACTGCCCAAGTTGGTAGTGCTTTAAATAAATTGGATGCAGCAGTATATCTACATATATATGCATGTATGTACATACATATATGATGGGAATTTCGGCACCGTACTTATCTTGGCAAAAAAGGCGCTGGAATATCTCGGGCGAAGGACCAAAAATGAAGCTGTCGGGGCCGTGGCAAGTACAAGTCCAGAAAATTCCCAATAAAAGCAGGCAGAGGTTTTGGATGATGTTGATGAGGAGGACAAACGATCCGTCTTCTTTCGAATTTATTTTCAGAGTAATAAAAGAGAGGTACCACTAATATGGCGACAGGTACATTTTCCCCAGAGATGCTCCCCTGGCGATATTGCCCCTTGTTCAGCATGAACACTTGTCTACATTAAATTCTTTCCCATTTTTTTGCCATTAGCTGTAAAAAATATAATAATATTTGTTTGTATAATTGTGTACTCACGTCAAGGTGCTTTTCGCGGCTCAGAAAATGCTCGGCCACGTGAACGGGCAGAATGTTTTCGAGCAGTTTACGGTTATAAGCCTGTAGATGCTCCATGTCCTCCTTTTCCTCTGCGAAATATTCGCAACAAATGGCCACAAAGAGAGCAGCAAAAAAAAACATAAGCGTGAAATTGAAATATCAGTTTATCAGTTTACCGAAGCGTAAAGTAAAAGCACAAAAACAGAACGCAGAACAGAAAGCTGACAGCACACCCACACACACACATACAACAAAAAACAAGGAAATTCGGGGGAAAATGTCTGAGTGCATCTGTGTGAGTGTGGGCGTTGCAATTGTGCACTAATACTAATGAAGTGGCTTATGTCCCGAAACTTTTCCAACCCCCTCGCTCTCTCAATCTCTTTGGAAATCATTTCGAATCACTGACAGTGTGTCAAACGGAAAAAGCGACGTCATGAACGCAGGAAAACGGCTTACAACTTTTCAACCAACTCGCAAATTTTAATCAGTCTGAATCCTACGAGGGGTTTCCCTTAAAATGGAATAGGAATTTATGAATGAGTGAGGAAATTCGACGTTTGTGAATTTAGGGGAATACTGGCAACTATGCGTATACGTGATATTGCATGTTGGAATTTATGCGAAATTAAAAGCTGGCTTCAAAGTAAGCTTGAAAGTTAATTAAGGTATATTAATGCAGCCCTAAAAGTGGCTTCAACTTGCCCAAGTTTAATATTCAGTTAGTGTAAAAATTGATAAGTAGAATATACATTTTCTCAGTAAAATATACTTTTTAAATTAATTACATCAAAAATCAGAAACAATAATTGTTTAAAACACTTCTTCTCCATGCACCCGCATTATAAATTACAACATAAATTTAACTTTAAAACGTCTTAATTAGTTGGAAACTAAAATGTAAAAGCACTCTAGCTCATTCCCTTTGACCAGTTTAAAAAGTTTTCTGAATAATTTTTCACAAAGTTCGAAAGTAGCTTTACTCGGTTTCCATTTGCACACTTTGCCTGCCCAATTGACTTTGAAATAATAATTAAACTTGTCTCACCCGTGGCCTGCAGCTTCCAAATAAAGTCCAGGCGGTAAGTGGCCTCCGTTTGATGGCTGTGAAAAATCAGCGCCAGCATAAAGGCGAACAGGAATATGGAATCAATTATGTAGCGCAGCATTGCCTCCTCGTTGCTGTTGGTAACATGAAAGAAAAAAAAAGACCCCGAAATGGCGACAATGACGAAGTTATTCCGGTCCATTAAAGGGCAATGCAGGGCGACAAGGACACGAAACGGAAAGGAACAAGAGAAGTTAGTGCTGGTTGATAAATGAAGCCGAGGGCGGCGGCTTCTGTGTTTCCATTTGGATTCGGAGTGGGTGCTAAATACAATTTTAATGCAGTTTGCGGCTGCCGTAAATGCAATTCAGCTGGTGCCGACTCAGCAGTGGTCCTTGTAACCCCTTGCGACCCACTGAACCCAACTGAAATTGCATTACGCCATAATTCGTTTTCATTCAGAGATAGCGCAGCTGCCTCTCTGAATGCAGAATGTACGGATGCCAACTGCTGGGTGCTGGATGCTGAATGCTGGATGTTTTACTTACGCCAACTCCTGGCTTATTTCCTTGCTGCGCGTGTACAAGTAGGTGGAGCAGGCCATGTAGCTGCCGGAGGCCAGCAGGAGCAGCATCAGCTTCAGCAGGATGCGCAGCACTTGGTAGGTGGCACAGCTCATCATCGAAAGCAGCGTGAGCAGCAGGAATGTCTGTGGGCGGAATCAGAGAATTATAGATGTATATAAATGCAGCCCTAGCCCGCGGGGATAAATTGCATAGCAACTGCCAGCTGGGCAGTCAAAAGTAACTGGTAATTCCAAGAAATTATAATAATTATAGCTTGAGATATAGACTAAAGACTAGTGACTCACATTGTAGGCCAAATAAAAGTCGCAATCGGAGTCGGAATCCTCCAGGGCATACATCTCCTGATGGTTATATGCCGTGACATTTATATTCCCGTTGACATCCAGCCAGAACAACTTCCGCTGAAGCAACTCCAGCTGGCGGGCCGATTCCTGGAACTATATATAAATATATATATATATATATTGTGGAGAGCATTGCTAATTAGCTGTCTTGCCATGAAATTCACATTAGACAAGTTTAACGATCTGCGGCAGATTTTAACGACGCAGCCCCCAACAGGTCGTACAAGTCGCAGTTCCCCTCGGAGATTGGCCATTAAGCGTGGCCCAAAATGAATACGAATGCCTCTTAAAGTGCCATTAAATGCGGCCCGAAACAAACACAAAAGTGACAGCGAAATGTCAAAGAACCCGGGGGCAAGGAGACTCGATCCAGACAAAAGCCATGGGGCAGGTAACAAGTTGCCCATAAAGCCACCTCTCACTTCATCATGTGGAGCTGGAACTGGAGCTGGAGCTGCCTGGGACTAGGATTCATTGCCCCTCGATGGAATGCCTTGCTTGGCTCCGCTCTCTGCTGGGCCAATGCCGAACTTTAATGGAAAAACTTTTGTTTTGACGCGCCCCAGCAAAACAAGAACGCAACAAGCGCGCCCCCAATTTTGTTTGGACTACAAAACGTAAATTTTATTTTTATTCCTTTTAAGAGGTTCCCATCGTCTCGTTCTCTCTGGAATTTCTAGTCGCAAAAGTTTCCCCCTGAGCTCCTCTGCAAGTAAATGCACAGCCAATGAAGGATAAAAAAAAAGAACAGAAAACAACAAGGAAGGAAGCTAACTTCGGTATGTTCGATGTTTGTATACCTTTGCAAATTTGAATAAAGCTGTACATATTTTTTAAATTTTGGACAATTTTAATGACCTCCTTATAAAATTGTGAAAAAAATAAGTAAATAGCTAGAGCGACATGGCTAATGATGCTGATCAAAACAAATAGACTCGGAATTGACTCCTTCACTGGGTTACAAGCTTCTAACTAAAATGCAAATATCCTGCAAGGGTATAAAAAGTCGGATCATAAGTTAACTTGGTCGAGTTTGGAATTCCCTAAAACAGAAGTAAAAGTAGCCCCAAGGCAGTTGGGATGCAGTTTCCAGTTTTTATTCAACCTTAAAGTCTTTTGAAATGGCTAAAATTTCAAAAGCTTAATGATTTCCCATAATATTGCGCATACGCCATGTATGTAGCATTAGAGTCTACGCATAATTCAGTGCTTGTTGTTTCAGAAATAACTTTTGACATTGTGTCACATAGAGAGAGAGAGAGAGAAAACTTTTATTTGGCAAATATTTTTGCATTTGACAGATTCTATGATTTTTTTGGGGGAAATTTAAAGTGGTTTTGTTTTGAATAATAAACTAAAAGGAGATTGCAATCAGTTCAAGTGAATTCAAAATTGAGATGTTTTCATTGAAAATCTTAGAGATGAAATGTACCAATTTATTTGACTTTTTTTTAAATTTTATTTTATGAATAATATAAAGTTTAAACCTTATGTAATTGCCTCACTACTATTTTCATAAATTTATAAATTCGAAAAAGCCATTTTTAATAAAACCATTTCGCTGTCATAATGCGGCATTCGTAATTAAATTAAAATGTACCACGTTGTAGCCTTCTCGCTTGTCCCTTTTTGAATTTTCACTCAAATATTTATGGCATATTATAAAGGCAACCAATTACTAGAGGGCTATTACCCCCGTCAAATTATAGATATATATATAAAATATATTTATTCATGTACACTCACCATGGCCAGGAGGGTGGTGAGAACAATCAAAGCGACGCTGGCGAAGGCGAAAAACTGCGATATCCTGCGATTGCTATGAATGCGCAATGAGAAGCGTTTGATGTCCGATGGCAGCTAAAAAGTTTTGGCATTCCGCCGAATGAAAAATGCAGAATGTCAACAATCCCCCTTTGCTCGCTCTTTGTGTGTGTGTGGGTGCTCACCTGAAAGTTGATTTTATGACATGCCACCAGAAATACCAGGAGCCCGAGCAGCAGCACAGCGCCGGTGGACAAAGCCAGAGTCAACAGGGAGCTGCAATGAAAGAGTGGCAAGAGTGAAGAGTGGTTGCCAATTTAAATAGAGCAACTTTTTCGGCAACACGTATACGCAGCGTGTGCATGCAAAGGAGTCAAGAGCCAGCGGGCAAACACATTGCAACGCCACATTGCGCTCGGACGCCCATCTGCAGTGCAACAACAACGGTGGCTTTCAGCTCATCCATACGGATTCCCATTGCCCATTCCCAATGCCGCACTCACCTCTGGAACACCACCAGGCGCATTGCACTCGTTCCGAGCAGCACCAACAGACTGCAGTAGAAGTAAACACACAACATGCGATCCGGCTCGCTGGCGTACTGAAAAACAAAGCGTTAAAAGAATGGCATAGCTGTAATATTCCTATACATTTTGTAAATAAATAAACAAGTGCCCGTTGCAAAGGAAACAATAGCTTGAAAGTAACATGAGTTCTATGCTTGTTGTTTTAAAGTTAAGCCAAGTTAATTTGGACCCAAAGCTATTCATGTAAGTTTACACATGCTGCCCTATGTGTTGTAACCTGACTGCAAAGTTATATTAAGTTTTAAAGGAATTTTGTATCATGCTTTTAAGATTAAAATCCCTAATCTATATTACCTTTCTCTCCAGCACATTATCCTTGAAGCATAGCAGCAAGGACTGACAATGCTCGGCCCTCAAGTGATCTATGCTGCGGGCATCTATGGCACGCATTAGATACTCATTGACCTCGTCCTCCGGATCCTTGGCACTCTCCGAACTGTCCCCAAAGCCAAATCTAAAATTAATTATAAACAAAAACAAATATGTATAAAAAAATTTAAGAAATTCCAATCAAACTCTTTTGTTAATAATTATAAAACCCACTTTGAAGTGTGCTTCTGGGCTGTTCCATGACCCATCATGCGCAGCTCTTTGGATATATTTCCATTAACCTGCAGGCGATTCCGAGACTTTTTGTGCTGCAGAAAAGGTCAGAATTAAATATATACAAAACGAGAGGGAGCGAAAGTAAATAGAGAAGTTAACTTACCGGCCTGTAGATATCCCCCGGCACTATGAGATAGGTTTCTATCTGGTGATCCTTGAGATACGAGTTGCGTTCGTTGCCCTTGCCCTGCTCCACTTCATAGTCGCCATCCAGACACTTTAAGGTCTCCTTGGTGATGTGAACGCGTCTAGAAAAAAATATATAGTAAAGGACACATCCTAATGATTATCTTGGCCAGCTTAAGGTTAGTTCTTTTTTCCAGGATATGTGGTTGGTTGGAAAATGCAGTTAACCGCAGGAAACACTCACATTAGATGCCACACACAAGCTGCTGCCACAGCAGCCACGAGCTCATTTTCCACGCCCCGCACTTTCCCGCATTTCCCTCTTTCCACTAAATTGTTTTTAATGCTGTTCTTGGCTGCAGATGCTCCTGGCTTCTTGGAATCCTTTGGATCCTTTGGCCTGTTGTTGATTCTATTGATAATTACACGACGCTTTGTTATGGATTGCTTCAGTCCACATTCCCCAAGGCAGGCTGGCAACTTTCTACCCCCGCTGCTAACGAACTTTTTACATGCCACGCCAGCTCAACTCTCGGCTCAGAAATTGCAGCTTATCAGGCATCCAGCCAAGCCATACCAGGAGGAGTAGCTGTTGCTACATATAGCCAGGGCCAACACTGCAGCTATTTGCTTTTAATTTCACCCGGGACAGGGCTAACAAACGAGCTGACGTCGCCCGGCTGACCCAAATAAACTCAACAGTTACTTAAACTTCCACCCAAAGTCGCAGCGTGAATATTCAAAAAAAGAAAAAATCAACACCGAAGGCGGGCAAAGAACATGGCCAAGCTACTTGTAAAAGATAACTTCGACTTGGCAAACTACACTATTTTGTGGTGAAGTTTATTTTGTACTGTACCGGGAATAAGTCACAGGAGAAGCAAAATCAGTTGATTGGCTTTAAGAGGTAGTTAAACTTAGTATAAATAAAACATACTCAAGATTTTTAAGGAAACTCCTTATTTATTCCTGCTACTGATAAAAAATATCCCGAATAGACAAGAAATAGTTGGAGATCGTGGTTGATAGCTTTTTCATGATACTGTCCCGTGATCCCAATGGAATGTCTTCAATCTCTTCTTCATTCTTACACTCATCTTTATAGTATTTCCATGACCACTTGTCGCTCGTGAGATCTATATCTGCGGCCAGAAGTCGCTGCTCGAACTCTTCGTATGATATCCTATCGCGTGTGTTGCTTCCGAAGGCCTGATGCTCTAGCATCATCAACTCCACTGCCACCTCGTCCTCTAGCCCCTGTTGCTTAAACAAATAGCTCATGGTCCTTCGAAAATCAAGGCGCTTAATGCAGCCACTATGACTGGAGTCAAACATTTGGGTTAGAAACCGCAGCTTCTCAGAGCGACCAGGTTTAGCGCCACCAAAGGGACCCGACTCTGGCCTCAGGATGATGGCAAAGATCTCCACGAACTTGTCGAAGCCCAGGCGGGCATCCTGTCCAGGATTGTCAAAGAAACAGTCCACAACCTGGCGGTACATGGGATTCAGGGCCAACTGGGGGATGCGTAGCAGATCAGATGGCGTCAGATAACCATCCTCAAAGCGATCCAGTTCGCAAAAGCGCGTGTAGAGGCTATTTAGCTGCTTTGTGGACAGGCCACTGGACAGCCGAAAGCGGAACAGTTCCTCGTGACTTAGAAATGGGCGGCTCGGTACTAGGCCCATGTCGGTCTTATAAAAGTTTATGTGGATACCTATCTCTGTGTTTGGCAACAAAATGTTCGATTTCACAGAGAATATTTAACAAAATATTTCAATTGGAAACCTTAGAAATAGGCTTTTATTACAAAGCCTATTTTTTCTACTGTAATTTAAATTTTTTAAGAATTTAAAAGCCATCTAAGCAGGTTTTCGAAACCGAAATATCTCCTTTTTTTAAGCTAAGAAACAGATTGGCTGAGAAATATGCTTAGTAAAATACTTTGTTAAAATACTTTCCTTAAGATAAATCTTAAATTTAACCATGCAAAAAAACTACATCTAAAATATATTATTAAAGAAGATAAACCCCAGTATCTGCCAGATATAGCTCAGCCAGCCTGATCCTTTGAAGTCAGGGTATATATCTGAACAGAAACAAATTGCTCGAGTGTTGAAGTGAGTGCAGCTGAATCAACAGCAACAAAATATTGTTCCGAGGGCACTTATCAGTGGTGGGTGTTCGGGTGTGGGCGGGGGCGTGGCATGCCTCAAGTCGGGTGCCTTGCAAGTTGTGGGCCATAATCGATTGGGCGTCGGGCTATTTGAGGAGCTTCCGAAGGGGTTGGCAAGTGCTCGCAAGTTACCAATAACTTGACGCCTTCAGCTGGCCACAAGACGCATGCAAAATGCTCCTTGTGTGTGCTGTGTGCGTGTGTGTTTTGTGGCAATTACAACGATTAAGCCAACAAAGGAGGGGCACAGCTCGAAGGACGACACTTTTGGCCTCTCAAGTGCCTTCATGGGAGGTATACAACTTTTGGCTTTAATTGTGCGCCGCGCAAACTTGTTTTTTTTCGCCCGCCCGGACAGGGTTTTCCGTGTGGAAGAAGCAGATATTACGAACGACTGCCTTTCATAGCCATTATTCACAGCTGTCGCCCAGAAGTGGCTCAAACTGACCGAAACGGGATTTTCAATGGCTTGAATTGGATTTCCCGCAGAGTGAAATTGAATTTGGTCAGGGGATGGCAGCAAAGTGAATTGAATTTCTGCGGATTTCCTCCCGCAAGAATATCCAGAACACAGAGAAGACACTTTTGAAGTGTCAGTCGATGACAGCTAAAGACCCCAAGATCAATTAATTTCAGCTGGGATATGGGAGATGGTACTGGGATGGGAGATTGTAGATTATAGATTAGATGTGGTGAGACTTACCCGGGTATCCCGCCGCTCTCCATGTGATTCGCTAGCGTGACATCGTTGGACCACACATCGAACTGCCACTTGACCAGGCCCAGGACACCGCAGTGCACTCGGCCCGTGTGGATGCCCACTCGCATGTTCACATTCACCGCCATCACCTCGCGGACCAGCCTGCAAAAGTTCCAGGAAAAAGAAAACAAAAGAAGGGATTGTAGTACAAATACAGGGGGAGAAAAGAATATCAAAAAGTATATAAATAAATTTATAATTAAATGATAAATTCCTGCAGATTTTTGTAATTAAAATATATATTAAGTAAACTTTACAAAATTTAAAGAACTACAATTTTAATTAATTTTTTCTTCCTGTGCAGCCTCAACAAAGCCGCAGAACAGCAATATCCTTTCATGTTCCCGTGTTCTGGATACGGATACTCACGCAATGGCGTCAATCATATCGAGTCCCATTTCGACGGCACAATGGGCATGATCCGGACGGGGCTCCGGGAGTCCGGAGACGCAGTAATAACAATCGCCCAGCAGCTTAATGCGCAGACAATGATGCTCCGCAGCCAATCGATCAAAGCTGCAATGGAAAAGTGGAAGGCGGAAATGAAGGAGTTGAGAAATCGACAAGAAAATCGCCAAGAAAATCGTCAAGAAAATCACAATCAAAGGCGGAGAAGTCGGGACCGCAAAAAGAAGCAGGCTCTTATTTCAGGGACCCTTTAAATAAAATAACTCTGAAGGACTTGAAATGAAACCAAAAAGTAAAGGTCTCAAAGGTTCGAGATTAATTAAAATCTGGTGTGGCCTTACAGTATATTATTTACCTTCAATTAAATAAAAGATTCATTACAATTCCATTATATTCAGATTCAGTCTTAAATTACTTGAAATGCGGAATAAAAAATCAATAAATTAAAGTGGCACTAAGAGAGCCCGATAAGCATTAAAATTTCCTTACTAACACCCAAAATTTCATCTCTCGTTCAAGCATAAAAGCAACTTGTTACTACTGCCTAAGTCAGGCCATAGAAAGGTCAGCAGCTTTATTTGTTTGCCCCGAGGTCAGTTTTCTTTCGCTCACTTGGAGCAATTAACAGAGCCACAGGCTCTGTCTGGGTTTCCATTTCATGAATAAGACAACAACGCAGACAGATAGATACTACACAGAGAGAAGTTGTCTTCTTTTGGAACTCCTGTTGAGACTTAGGTTAATATAGTCAAAGTAAGTATATTCTGGAAACTATTCACAAATCAAAGATCTTAATTGTATATTTATTTAAAGACAAAATGTTCCCTATTAAAATATCTTTTAGAGGTTCTAGATTTCCATTGCAAACTGTTGTCAATTCAAACTTGTTTACATTTCAAAGTAGTTGCTTCTTTTTTTTTTGCCAAGTGTCTGAACTGTTTGGCATTAATTATGGCCACAACCTCTGGCCGTAAAGCTTTTCCATTGAGGAGGCAGGTCCAATACCGATTCCCATACTCACCGGGCAAAGAGCTCGTTCAGCAGACGCACCAGTTCCTCGGCGGTGCACTGATCCGAGAGGCTGGTGAAGCCGCAGATGTCCGCAAAGAGAATGCTGAAAAACAGAAAAAAAGGCAAGATACAGATGAAACAACGAGTTTGAGGAGATTCGGAAAATAGTAAACAGTTAAGGAAAACAAAAAACTTATCAAAACAAATTGAAAACGTCAAACTTAAAGCTTTAAACCACCTTAAAAGAGGAATTTTAAACATATTCTAGGACTTAGGATTTATTTAATGTATTCTTAAGTTCATGAGAATCTTTACCTCCCCAAAACAGCTGTTTAAATGGAGTTTAAAATTTAAATTCCCTGCTTCTTCCGGAAAATTATTTCCCCTTTTTTTGTCTCAGCCTGAATTAAGTTGTCGGTTATTTATTCTCGTAAATCTAATGACGTTAAAACCATTTCACGTTCGCCTTCACTTGGCCTAAAACGCCATGTGTTGACAGAGCCACGTTAGCACTGCCACTTGTTTCGTGTTTATCTGGCGCTGCTTTCTTGCTGATTTTACGACTCGTAACTGAGAAGGGCTTAGTCGGCTCAGCGCGTAATTTAATACAAAATGGCTGAGGTAAACTTTTGGTAGGGTAAACATATAAAGCAAAGCAGCACTGGCAGGGCGTCTTGAGAGTTAAAATCTAAAAATACTCTATAGAAGGATATACTGAATTCCAGGATTATGTTTCAAATATTATAATAATAAGAGTGACTTGAAACCAACCTAACAATTTACCTAAAAATTCAGTTGGTATAAATTGTGACACGAAAAGTTTATTCCTATTTGAATTTCAATAAGAAATCTTATTTTCCCACACAGCCCAGTATCCGTATTCCAACTATTTTCCATATTTTATGCCCTGGCAACTTGGGACAGAAATCTTAGCAACTCCTTTTGAAAGGAAGCGAGGGAATAGCAGCAGCAGACAGACGACATTTCTGGCTCAAACAGGTGCGCCCCAAAGTATGCTTTATTATGCTTGCTTGAGTGCTCTGTGTGTCTGCTCTGGTGTGCGTGTGTATCTGTGCGCCTTTGTATCTGTGTGCCTTTGTTTTAGCTCCTTTTTGGCTTTGCATACAAATTCATTGCTCGCGTTACAAGCTCAGACATTCAGAGACTCTCAGCCGAACAATTTATTGACTCTGCATGCAAATAAATTCACACACACACACTCAGAGACACACACGCACACCCGCAGGACCTGCAGGACTCAACTCACCTGACATTCTCGTGCCGCTGGATGTATATCTTGTGAAATTGTGTGTCACGTGGCTGGCCCGCAATATCGTCCTTCATCTCCATGGCCACATGACGCGGCAGCACCGACAGCAGCAAGCGTTCCTGCAACAAATGGATCTCCGGTTAATACCCCATATCCATTACAGGATGCTACATGTGGAACAAAGTGTTGGCCACCCAAAAAAAAATACGATTTAAATTTAAATCTGGCTTAGGGATCGGTGTATATATAATAAATGTACAATTTTCTTTACATGGGAGAACCTTTTCTGAGTGTCCTTTTTACGATCACATTACTTGAATTTGCATTGCATTTTTCTCTGAATTTTGTTGTTTATATATTTCTGTGTTACTTTAAGCTCAAGCAGTCACCATCAAAAGGTGCTGCCAAATTATGAAACCACGTGGGCTGACACTCTCTGCTTGAAGTGTCCTTTGTTTGTTGTGCTCCAGATAAAAGGCCGTTGAAAATCACCGAAAAGAACCTGGGAGTTGAATCAGTTACCCCGCTGGTCCTCAATCAACATTCCGTTTGATGCAAACAATTTGTGCGAAATTCGCTCTCTGTTCATTTGTTTGACTTGCCTTTGCTCCTGTTGGCCTTTTCATGTTGTTTGCTTCCACACATGACACCTGCTGAAATTGCTTTGTCTGCGACTCCAAAGAGGGTTCCCCCATTAAGGCATATTTTTAGCTATGGTTTAGGTATTAGGAGGAGATTGGGTGTTTCTCAGAGGCTAGATTTCACACCCTAGGTTTCTTAATTGTTCGATATTTTTCTATTGAAGTTTGTTAGCTAGCTTCTTTTGTTAAAAATGAATTATTTACCAATAGTATTATATTTTCAAGTATATTTTACTATTTCAAAGCACCCTCAATTATGTTACCTCCTAATTTCAAAGGAAATACTGCTCCTAAAAGCACTCACCTGTTGCTGGTTTTCGCGCTGTGTCCGCAGCCTGGCCTCGATGCATTGCCTCGTCTCAATGAACGCCTTGCGCTGGGCCTTCTCCTTGGGCCAGTGGGTGTAGACGCCGGTGAGATTGGCCAGGAGGAGGGCCACCAGAGTACAGAGCAGCTGCGGGGGCAGATCGGTAGGCATTAATGACATTACAGGCCATAAATACTAGGAAAACAACACTTAAGGAGGCTGCAAGGAAGAGGCGCCCTTCACATTCTCGATTTCATTCAATTTAGCGGCAATTTAATTTAATTTCATTTATGTCTACTCGCAGGCCCTGGACACGTGCCACTCTCAGCTGCTGCTGCTGTTGTTGTTTTCCGCTACTGATTTTCCCATTTTCACTGGCGAGGGAGGCAATTAAAGCTCTCGGCCGCCTTATGGCGCAGTGGGTCTCAGTTTTATTGTTCGTTAAATCAATTTGCATTTGCGGCTCTGTGGAACTGCCAAACCTGTTGATAAATGGCTCTATGCTTCATTTGAAATGTAAACAACAACAGGGGGATGTCAATTGACATAGGAAACCCTAGACTATAGTTGGCCATGAAATTTGAGAATAGAAAACTTGGCCTTGTTAGCAAATTAAAAGAGTTAACTTATGTTTACTCAGACAACAATATATATAAAATAATAATTTATGAATTATATTATTTAAAAAATTGATCTTCACTAAATTTTAATGCATTTCATTATTAATATATACTTTTAAAGCCCATTAAATATGTTTAAATTCACAAATACCTCGCCCAAAAATCACTTTATACACAAAGACAATACCCAGCATCTTAACCAAGGCTCAGACCACACGTGTGTCGTCTGTCTGCCACTCACCTCCTCCCATTTGATTGCCTCCGTCGGCTCATCTTCCCTGGCGGCGGCGGCCGTGGTGAACCTCAGACAGGTGTACAGATGGACGACGCTTAGGATGATGCCACCGATCAGAGCCTCTCGGAGCCGCAGGGGCAGCATCGTGTACGTCATGTAGATGAGGACGATGCAGCAGGCGCTGCCATTGAAGGATTTGCTGCCGGAGAGGAGAAATTCGGACACGAGAAGAGCGATTAGCACCAAGGAGAGCACAGATGTGGTTGTTTGCTTAGCAGGACTTTAGCTGATTGTTGCCGGCCAAGTCCCTGCAATTAGCGAGACGTGAATGATTAATTTCGTCAAGCCAGGCAACAGCTGCCAGACACTCAGAGAAAACTTAGGATAGCAAGAGCTCAAAGTATTCAAATAGTACCTTTTTCAAGACTATCAAATAATTTGTATATTTTCTTATTTTGTTAATTAAAATTCTTATGATTTTTTTTAAATTTTATATTTAAAACTGATTCTGCCTGTGTAGGCTTAATAACCAGTAAACCAACCTTGGCTGCATGGCATAGCTGACGGCGACTTCGATGGCCAGAAAGGTGCCCAGGATGACATAGGAGACGAGCACGAGGAAGATCTCGTTCATGGCCGGCTTGGACAGGATACACAGCAGGACTGTAAGCAAACACAGACAGATTAGGAGCCAAAGTCAACGGTCAGAGGTCAGCCGAGCGACGAGAAAGCTCAACTCACAGGAGTAGACAATCCCGCAGATTAGCATGACAATGAGGAAGACCAGCACCGACTCATCCACCTGCATCAGGAGCAGGGCCAGGGCGTGGCCATAGCTCAGCGGAGTGTCCAAATTATTGACTGACGCTCCTGCGTTTGACGATGTGTTTAACACTTCATCACGTTCCGCAAGCGAAATTTGATTGTTGTCGCGGACACGCGGCGTATACGTAATGCGTTTACTGCCAGCACTCCGCCCATCATCATCATCATCACCATCATCATCATGGCGCTCTATAGCCGGAGCTCTGTAAACATTATCGGGGGCAGTGTCAACAATCAGCTGGGCTCCTCCTCCTCCACTGACCAGCTCGATCTCGTCCAGACTCCGCTTCTCCCGTATCCTATATCTGCAATAAAGTCGGAAATTTCATTTCACTCGTATCTCAATTGATGGAAATGTCTGTTTTGTGTTTGGCCAACTATCCGTCTTGTTGCCATTTATGGCCAACATAAATATTTGTGTGAAAATAAATCGAAATGTAAATGGAAGCGGCAGAGAAAATGAATTTGCAGAGTCAGTTAACGGAGACGAGCCTACGTTATTGATTAAGGTTTTGTCTTGCGTGCGTGTAGAAGATACTTCTCAATCGGTCTAGTTTGTTGACAAATATTCAAAGGAAAATAAATAAACAATAGATAATAGTAGAAAGTACAAGAAAATAGCAAAAATTGCAGGGAAAGTGGCTTTTAAAATAACCTAAACACCTCTCAATAGACGGCTGAGAATTTCATATTTTTAATTTACACTGAAGGTTGTCTGCATCTGCGCTTCTTCATTTAGACGTATTCTATTTCAGCATAATTTTATTATAATTGAGACTCAAATTACATCCAATAGAACCCAAGGAGTTCTTTGTCTTTTCTATTTATAACTGACCTTAGGAAATCTGCCTTACTCTCTGCTCATTTTATAAGCAAATCAGGCTCTTAGATTTTCCATTGAATTCAACTTCTAATTATCTAGACAATGGCAGAGGGAAGTTAATAAGTGTCTTGCCTGAATAAGTAATCCATTTAAATTTTGTTTGACATTTTCCATCACAAATTAATGTCTTAAATTATATTTGCCTTGGACTTTTCTTGGTGTTGCTTTAAATTAAATTTTTCCTCTGTTGATTAAAGCCATGTCATGGATTCCCTTCGATCAATTGTGGCCTTTGCCTTGGCTAAAATTACTTTTCTTGAAGCTTAACTTGTTCCAGCCTCTCCACCATTCTGCCTAAAATTCAATTTGAGCCTACTTTGGACATACTTTTATGGGCTCAGCTCTTCTTGGCCAGCCTAAAGTTGTTTGATTGAATTTCAGAGCCGCGCGTAAAAGTAAAAACCTCAAATGCGAAATATGAATCGCCTTTTGGGAAATACATTCTTGGTTGAGGGGTGACCTGTCAAAATGTACTTCTCACCTACAGGGTTTTCCTACCCCTCTACAGTGCTGATAAGTTGGCTTACATTTTAGATTTAAAAGGATATTCTTCACTTTAATAACAAGAGTTTTTTTGTACCTAGTATTTTCCTTTTCATCAAAACGCTTTCTTCTAGAAAATATTATCTAATGTTTTCTAAATTAATTTTCGCTGGCTTCAGCTGTTTTTAATGCCCTCACATTTGATATTTTTTCTGCCCTAATACCTTTAGTAATAAGTAATTGGCAGCACTGCTCACCTGGTGCGATGCTGCTGGTGTGCCTTGTGCTTGTAGCGATGCTTGTGGAGGCGTCGATAATGTTTGCGCTTCTGCCGCCGCCACTGTCCCCATCCGGGCCCATTATCATTCTCGTCGAAGTCGGCCGGGTCGCGGTTAACGGCGGATTTGAAATCAGTGCCTTTTGGCCAGCCCGCAAGCCCGGTATCGAAATTCGGAATGGCGGAGGGTATGTTACTATTGCTGCTGCTGCTCCTGCCAGTGGCAATTTGTGGAGAGGCTGATGCCGGAGGCTTTATTGTGGTTGTCGTCAAGTTGCCACCGGTCGTCGCATTTGCGTCCAGACCGATTTGGCCGATTTCCAGTAGCAGGGAGCTGCTGCGTCGCAGCTGCAGCGTGGTGAAGACCAAGTGCGTGCAGGATAGGGCCAAAACCAAAGCCAGAAGCAGGGCCAGGATGTGCGTGGTGTTGCTCTGGTTCATACGCAGAAAGTAGCGCTGATACAGCATTTCCACCTGAATGAAATCAGGAAATTAGTACACTGGGAGAAAGGAATTTTGCAGATTTTATATTCAAATTGAATGGAAAAACGGATATTTTCTAAAATTATTTATTGGAAGCTTAATAAAAACCCAAAAATTCTCTTTATTTAAGTATAATAACATTAGTAATTTCTTTATCTTGTAAAACACATTCTTTTTCCAAGTGCCAGAAACAAAAAAAGTTGAGCAAACTTAGTAGCAAGGCTGGCGAAAAAGTTGCAAAGAACTTTGGCAGGAGCAGAAGCAGGAGCAGGATCTGGGCCAGTTTGAAAATTGTTTGGCAAAGGATTTTATGCTAAGCTTTCAGCGTAAGTAGCTTACCTGGAGATTCTTGAACTGGTGCGTGGAGCAGAGACGCAGGATGATGCGGTTCAAACGGAACCAGAACGAGATGCTGGGACTCATTGGACCGTTTGCCGCACCGGAACCTCCTCCACCGCCGCCCGGATTTGGATTGTTGGCCTCCATGTTGCCAGGATCACCTGAAAGCAGAGTCATTCAATTTGCGGCCAGAGACTTCTATGAATATATGCCTAGAGTCCTTGCACAAAAGCCAATTTAATTAATACCTCAGACGGAAAGTTAAGTTCAATTTTGGAATCTGAAGTCGAAATGCAGCTCAACTGCAATTAGCTGTTCAAAATGATTACATGCCGGGAAATCTGCATACGAAATTGCTGTTGGCACACAAATAATTACACATTCGAGTGACTTTTGCAAATGGGAAAACCTTTGGCAACAATTAGAATTATGGAAATGGGAGGAAACAGCATGGAAAGTTTTTGAAAGTTTTGCAGTTACAGGAGACTTGTAATTGTAAATGTGTGAATGATATATTATTGTTCAATGAATGTTGTGTGTGGGTGTTGCGTGAGCAGAAGCTCAATGAGTCTGTTGATGACTTTTAAATGCAAATTTGTGTTGATAATTCCCATTGACACATGACTCACATGAATAAAATAGTTTAGAAATGCCTCTCACAGACTCATTAAAATCAGTGAATAAAATATAAACCCGTTTTGTGTGTAATCTGGGTTGATTTAACTTGTGACATGTATACAAAATCACAGAAGTTTCTGCCTATTTATGCATATTTTTCAGTTAATTTGCTTGTAAACTTTTGTTGGAAAATATAATGTTTAATTAGATACTTGACTAGGCTTAAAAGGTATAAGCTTTTAATGCCAGATTAAGCGAAATGTTTATTTTGATGAATGTTAAAAGAGGATAATTCTTTAATCAAAATAATTTTACTAAGAAACCTCTTATTAAACTGTTGTTTACTAGTGAAATTTCAACTTATTTATATACCTCCTTCTCTTTTCATTAAATATGACCCACAAAATAAACAAAATCACACAAAATTATGTTATTTTGGTTTAGAAATCATTATAAAATTAATTTCCCGTTCCAGATGAATCTATTGCACTATTTTTTCACCCTTGTTAACACAAAGTATGTCTTTTTTGAAGGCAAACCCAAACCAAATTATTGTACCTCCCCTTTTGGAAACCTACATATTTCCTTGGCCATTCTGACATCGAGTACAATTCATTCGCTTAACGTGTTATACACATTTTCGATTTGCCAGGCATTGTGTGTGGCACATCATCATCAACTGAGCCTGACATTTCTGCTGCCCTGCCCTTCCCTTTTTCTCCCCTAAAAAAATAACCCTGTGAGAAATGAGAATGGAAACCTTGATTTCAAATGCAACACACAAAGCCATAAAATATTTTATTGTAAAATGGAGAACGTCAGCCAAATCGGCATATTAAAATCATTCAACTGTCCCGTGCCCTGACCACAATGCAAAAAACCACAGCAGCAGCACACACACAACAGAATTCCGTGTGGCGGAATGGAGTCTGAGATGTGGAAAGGGATCTTGGAATATGTTTTTATATGCATCAATAAATAAATGCCAAACGTGATTATGTAAATTCCATAGAAATCTACGCAGCGTCCTCTATACAGATGTCTATCGAAGCCAAGCAAAACCGAAGGCGGGGCTCGGTTTCTGTTCGCAGGAAACGCAAACTAAAATAAATCTGTAATGGGGTCTGGGGCTGGATGATACAGGAGAAGCCTGACAACCTTGAAGTGGTTTGGGTTGGGTGGTGGCAAAAGCGATATGTGAGTGAAATGCCAATGACAAGGAAACGTGAGACGAGAGAAAGAGAGACGAGACTGCGAAATAGCCTCGTCAAATTCAATATGACAATGACAATCAACTTGTGACATTTTGAGCGGTGCGGTGCGAGCGGGGAAGAAGACAAAAAAAAAAATAAGGGTCCTCTCGGCAGGCAAAGGAAGCATGTGTGCATGTCGGTATTTTTATTGACCCTGAGTAGCCCCCAGTAACGAGAGGTAAACGCTTTCCTATTACCCAAGACTTTCTCCGCATTCTTTCATTTTTCTTACCGTGCTGCAGCAGCTGCGCCTCGTCACGTTGGTAGACCATGGGACTGTGGCAGGTGGAGCTGGAGTTGGTGGAATCGATGGATTCGTCGATGTTGCAGCGCGTAATGCCAGCCTGTTGGGGGATGAAGTGAGTGAAATAATTGAATTATTATAGCTGGAAGGCATAAAATCTCATTTATATATTACAATTAAACCACCGAAAATTGTCAATAAAATTTAGATTACTTTCAGCCGTTAGCAACAAGCTTTTAAATGTGAATTTTTATATTTTAAACAAATAGAGCATCAATTAGCTAAATATATACTTATATTTGGATGCACAAATTACCTTAAAATACATTAATAATATTTTTAGGGGATTTTAAGAAATCTTGTAAACTTATTAGAATGCTAAAATATGTTGAGTAAAATGCAAACCATAATTACTTTTGAAAATATTTACTAAATTCCAATAAATATTTATGGCTTTGATTTGTTTATATGCTTAAAAGTATTCAATTAGGTAAATAAACATAATTAATTAAAGCTCATAAATACTTTTCTCTAATAAAATGCAATGAATTAAGTTTTAAATACAATAATAAATTACTTTTAAATGTATTTTATTGGCCATAATTGAAAAATCATTGTGCCAAACTTAATTCAAATGTATAATACCTGAGGCAATTGAAATCAAATTAAATTTATTTAAACTGGCGATTAAAACTTTTAGTAAAGTCAATTAAGCAGAACTACAAATGCTCTAATTTAGTTGAAAATATCCAGACACTGTGTTAAATAATAATTTATAGTTAGTTAAAGAGTTGCTTCTTTCCACGTTTATAGTTAATGTTTCTACTCTCATTTAAATGTACTAAAGTATCCATTTGACCCTTGTAAGTATGCTATGATTTTTTTGCGTCCACAAACAATTGAACTAAACGTTTTACCCACTCAAACACATACCAATGCACACTCTGGCACACCCTGGCCAACTGAGACTCGTGTGTGTGTGTGTGTGGATCCCCGCGGCGTTTTTAAGCAAATTGCCGCCCATTTGAATGCCAGAAAATGTTTTTTTCTTCGTTCCTCTCTCGCCCTTTTTTTTTGTTGCCTTTTCAATTTGCTAAACTTTGTCAATTGACTCTTGACAACGAACGCAAATAGAAATATACACACTCGCGCCACACACACACAGTTGCCAAGTGGCCCCTTGTGCCTGTGTGTGGTAGTGCTTTTCCCAGGACATCGCTTGTTAGTTGGCATTAAAACACGTTAACTTTTATAGAGGGAAACGTATCTAAAAGAAATATACACACAGTGGGGAAGGTATTGCAAAGGTAAAGAGGAGTTAATAATAAAACTCAAATAAAAACGAGTGTAGAGAATCACGGGGTTTTTCCAGTTAAGTATCTTTTTTAAAAGCTTTAAACTAACTTTATTATTCTCGAAAAGCAACAAATAAGTGTTCATTTAAGGGAGTTTGATGTTTGGAAATATATAAACGAAAAATAAAGCATAGAACAATTTACTGAGATTACTGTAAAATTTCCTATCTCTACCAAAAATCCTAAACATTTTTAATATTAATTTTCAATTTCAAATTACTTAAAAATGAGAAACCTTATACAATTTCTTGTTTTTCCAACTTGCTTAAGTTTTATGTTCAATTTCTAACTAAAACCCAAGTAAGAAGCCAAAATTGTTTGACTAAATAAATTAAAAAACTAAATTAAAACAAGACTGTAAGAAAGTTTAGAGAGTTTTCCTTTGGCCCAAGGCTCTTTTCCCTCGAGCCCAATTTCAGCTTCGATTGCGATAAAACAATAAATTTAATTAAAGCCAAATTTCCTGACATGCTGTTGCTGCCTGTGTTTGCTTTTGCCAGATTGTTTGATTTTAAATACATTTTCCAGGACACCCTTCTCTCCTTGCCCATTAGCAATGAAATTATATTTAAATTTAGCTCCAACTCAGCTTATTTGTGGCGCAATCAAATTAAATATTTAAATCCCAAAGCACAGGTAAGTAAGAGGGAGGGTGCCTGCTGCCGACGTTCTGTCCATTAGGCGGGCAAATTAATTGATGCCAGAATCCCATTGCCCATTGGCCCCCATCCACTAACCATACTCACCGCAATCAAACTGCTGCTAACCATGGCCTTGCCTCCCTTGGCACTTGTATTGAAATGTTCGATCACCTCCCAGTTGGACTTCTTGGGCGTCGAAGGCTGTGTCTGCGTTTGCGGTGGCTGTGAGGGAGAGCCCGCTCCGGAGGAGCTTCCACCACCACCACCCTGCCCCTGGCCGGGCACATGCAGCTCCATGGAGGCCTGCTGGCTGCCACCGCTTCCCGCCTGCCGCAACGAGGCCGAGCGGCTGAAGAACTTTCTGTGCTTGCTCTCCTGCAAAAAAAAAAACAGGGGAAATAGGATATAAAAAATGCGGTAAATGGCTCATTGTGTACACTGGCTAGAAAAAGAAGCAACAAAAATTAAGACATTATTCGGGCCATTAGAGAATACAACAAATTACAAAAAAACGAGGAAAGCCTTATTGATCAGAAAGGGTTACTTGTTCTTTTATGTAAATTTGTGTTAAAAAATTTAAAGAAGTAAAAGCTTGTTGCCAAATTTTTATAAATTGTTATCATGTGTTTATATTTAGGATATGTTATTTGACTTCCTTTTTAACTAGTTTAATTTATATTTATTTTAAAACATTTCTTCTTTATCATTTAAATAAATATTTTATATTTTTTTTTTCCCTTATCCTATTTTCAATTTCCTCGTATTTTTCCCAAGTGCACCTTTTGCGTAATGTCTTTGTGCTTGTGGTTCAATTAGCTCACCTCCTTGCTGCTGGCCAGTCCTGGGGCTGTGCCTGCCGCACCTCCTCCACCAGGACCACCTCCTCCTCCGCCGCCGCCATGGCGCATTCCCCGGAGAGAAAGCCGCTTGGACCACTCCCGCTTCTGGCTTTCCGATGACAGCGAACGAAAGATGTGGGTGGCCCCACCGCTTAGGCCACCTGACCCACCTGGGCCCGCTCCCGGCGCTCCACTCATCCCGCCGCGACTGTCCTTAGCTGAAAGGAGAAATGAATGGAGGGGAAAATGAAATTGATTTTCATTTTACATGCTAAAAGAGAAAAACGGGAGAGTGCGCTAATTTCTAAACAAATTGCCAATTTTTGCGCTCGACAGCGACAGAAAATGGCATTAAAACAATAAATTCGATTTTGCACAAGCGAAAGCACAAGCAAAGGCAAAGGCAAACCCCAAAACAAAGCAACTCAAACAGAAACTGCCGCCGCCCCCGCAAAAAAGCATCGCAAACTGACGCCGCCAATAAATATATCGTATCTACTTTTCGGATTTCCCCCGCCAGAGCCTACCGTTCCCTAAGTATGTATATATTTTTGTAGGATCTTTTTTTTTAGAGGGGGTTGAGAGGGGTTTTGTTTTTGGGTGCCGGCCCACTTAAGTCTCACGAAATGCTCGCCAGACACGCAAGGTCCTATCAAAACAGGAGCCAGGATAGAAAGGGGGCAGGGAGGGCCAGAACGAGTACAACTTCAGATTGTTTGTAAAATTTTCGAATGAAACAAAAAGTGGGAGGAAGAAAATGTATAGAAAATTTATCTTCAATCTAGCGAAGTTTTAATACCCTTATAAACTTCCAGAGATTATCGAAGAAATACTGTAGATGAGCTGGGAGAAGGTTTATGGTTTTTACAGGGTTTTGTTTAAAAACAAAAGATATAAAATGGGCGAAATTATTATTCATAAAGAATAGGGATTAGATTCTAAGTAATTTATAAATTTAATAAATCTTAAAATAAAATAATTTTAATTTCTATACCCAACTACAAAGTCAAAGAGCCCGATTTCATTAGCATTTCAAACAAAACTGTGCCACAGACAACAGCAAAACAGTGAACGAGAGGCAGAGAGGGAAAAGGCAGAGCGGAAAAGACGGAAATAAAAGAAAAGCAGGCAGTTCGAGGGAAAAACTTCTCATTGTGGAAAGTCTTAAAGCCAGGCGCAGGTCGTCGTTCGCCGGCTTCTTGTTCTTCGGCGCTTCAGCGTCTCGTCTTCATCATCGCCGCCGTCTTTTGCCTTTTATCGGCTTTTGTTTTTTTGCCAAAGGCGGCGGTGAAAACTTCGCAAAGGGGGCGTGGCAGGCGGAGAGCGGAAGGGGCCAAACACAAGTGCCTGGCCACCGGCATAAATATGTCCAAAACACAACGCTCCGCGTGCTATAAACAAATTGTTTTGCTGTTGCCAAAAAAAAAAAAAAGAAGAAATATTTCAACAAGAAATTCTTCTTCGAAAAAAAATTGAAAAATTGAATGGAAAAATGAATATTAAAAAAGACAAGAACGAAGCTATCGAGTAACGCAACGGGCAACCCACCAAAAATTCACATGAGAAATTCCTTGGAAATTCTCGTGAATCAGTTCGCACAATTTGCCATTAAAAGTTCTTTGTTTTCCATTTAGTTAAACATTTGTGCCACCCGTCGGGCACATAATATAAACTATAAGTCATATTTCTTAATTTCTGCTCATGAGAAATATTTGTATTTTTCACCAGATATCAACAATCCATGGAGCGAAGGTCAGTGCTTTTCCAATTTACCACCTCATTAAGTCTTAATAACCATTTTTCTTGATTATTTCTCAATTTTTCTATAAATTGTATGTGGAAATTCTATGTAGAAATTAATTGAGTAATCAATAAAATAGCCATTTCGCAAGTTATATTTCCATATTCTCATATCAACTGCGAGCAGAAGAAAAAGTCTACAAAGTCTGCCTCAATTAGGAAAACTTTTCTCTGGCTCAAAAACTAAAGAGACAACTTTATTTTTGGGCTGTTAAAAGTCACCAAAGTTTGCTGCCACCACACACAGAAAATACAGAACATAAAAAAGCACAACTTTTGCCAACTTCCAAGGCATATGCAAAATAGCAAAACGGAAAATCTGGTAGAAGGGGGAAAATTTGTGGAGCGGTTGCCGCGGCAATTGAAAACTCTCCTTGACAAAAACCCATAAATGTCGTCATCGTCTGTCATTCGACACTTATCGCTGCCTCGAGGAAGCATCATCCATTGAAATGACTTAAGTCTTGAGCTATTTGAAATTTTCCTACGCAGCCTCGCGGGCTTTTCCAAATCGAAGAAGACGGTGAAAGCCTTTCTGACAGATAGCAGGATGCCAATGGATTTAATTGGCCTGAACTTTGTTTTGTTTTGGATCCTTTGAGGATAATAGCAACAGCTGAATGCGTAATCAATCATAAATTATAATTTTTGCAAGCCAAATCAAATGATTAATCACAATCAGTCGGAGAGCAGAAAATGTTTGTCATGCTGCAGCAGGAATGCCAATCATTAGCCATCGAGGTGGGATTGAGTTATCCTTACTGAGACTAAACTCTAGACAAAAATATAGGTGTGATTGTAATGCTATCGGGATTAAATTGTACTTTAAATTCAGTTTAGAAATGTCTTATTATAAATTATAATTCAAATAAATACAGAGAGGAAGAGATTCTTCAAGTTCGACTAACCTTAATACTCCCTCGTCAATTTTAATTCCATTCGCTTATCCCTTGTTTGCATTTCTAATATAAAAAGAGCTTTTGGAACCCCTCTAAATCAATGTCATCCCCCCCACTGCCACCAATACCGGCGGAACATTTGCACACCCCGCCAGGTAAAATGGCGAGTAAACAGTCCCGACATGTAGGAAATAATGGTATATCGCCTCGGTTATATTCGATTCGATGCGATTCGATGCCGCAGTTCGATGGCAATTCATTATGTTAATGGCGCTAATGGTCTGGCAAATATTGTGCCAGCAACAAAAACACGGTGAAACAAGAAAGCACAGCACCAGCACCAGGATAAACTTTGTGTCAGCAAGCGCGCCAAAACAAAAATTAATAAAAACAAAACCAATTTGATAAGCGAAGCAAATTAATGAGGGCAGAGCTTTTACTCCCTCGCACCTAAAACCTAAACCTAAAACACGACATGTGTAAATGGGAAAGTGAAAGGAGGAGCAGACAGAGTTTTCCAGACTTAGGGATACCTTTTGTAAGCAGAAGAAAAGATGTTGGTTTAATAAATTAATTTTAAAATAAAATAAAAACCCTTATTGTATTTTTAATAACAATTTTCATTAAAGAATCTATTAGTCATATTATTTTATATAATTTATTTTCTTATGCTTTTCCATTATCCAAGAATTAAACCATTAAATTATACATTTATCTATACCTGCGTTATGCTTTTGATTTCCTCTATTTCCCTAAATTTTTATAAATTTACCTTACGTTGTCTAAATACCCCAATTTGGCCACTCACTGTGGTTAAGTTTCGGACGAATAAAACTAATAATATTTCCCCAAAAACTACCGAATATAACAGAAGTGTGGAATTGAATCTAAGAATGTTGAGTGGGAGCATGAGCTTTGTCTGTCCCCTCATGCATATTCATTCATTAACCGGGCAGCAGAACAGCTGCTGGCATTTGGCCCAAACTCGAAGCGGACCCCTTTTACACCCCTCACACACTCACCCTCTTTATACAACACTCAATCCCCCTATCACCACCCACCAACCGGCAACTAAGCCCACGACCATTGCCACACAATGTTCCAGCCTCTAGGTAAGTTCTCTCTAAATATAGTTAGTGAAGCCAGCATTCACGCACTCATACACGTGCGGCCGACACTCACCCACATACTCAAAAACACACGCCACAATTACACTGAAAAAAAAAATGTACAAGAAAGGAGACTAACTTAGGGAAGCCGAAATTTGTATAACCATACATATACACAAATAATTTAACAATAAAATTAATTAAAATTAAGGGAATATATAAACATTTTTATGAAATTGTGTAACAAATGAAATATTTGCAACTATACGAAATCTTTTGCTGAAGCCCTAATATAAATTTTTGCATAAATATTTTTCCTCATAAAAATATCAACATGTCAAAAACTAATCCCGTAATTAATAGACGTGTAAAAATTCGTCCAGTGTACTAGATATTTTTAGTTGCCGCCAAATGTTTATGCTGCCATGTGCTGCCTGCTTTTTGTTTTTGTTGCTGCTTTTATTTTTTGATATTTGCTGCCTTTTTTTGTTTACGCATCGTCATCTTTGAGCGTTTTGTATAATGTTTGCATTTCATTTGACGCGTTAAGGTGTTTTTCGGTAGGAAATTTGCATTGCCAACGAATTCATTAGCCGGTTGGAAAGGTGGGCAAAAGGTGATAGCTGATGTGAGATGAGAGGTGTGTGTGGAGGAGGAGTTTGCCTGGGAAATGCGTGTGCCATCTGTAAATCGGACCCTGACACTGAAAGAAAAGCAATGTGTGTCATGAAAGGAAAAACCAAAATAAATACTTGAAAATTTAGTTAGCTTAAAGAAATGAAATCAAAGGAGATATGATCATACCTTTAAAAAAATTAAATTTTATTATTATTTCATCATTTTGTAAAACGAAATCTTTACTTTTTGAAAGAATAAAACGGTTTAAGAATATTTATCGCATATCAATTAGACCACTCTCTATTTTTCTCTCAGTAAGTACAAATATTTTCTTTCATCTTTCACTCCTTTGTGAAAACATTTTCAATCAGAAATTTATTTGAGTTCAAGCTGAAAATTCCACTCGAGGTCTAGCATACCCATTAATTAACATTCTCCCCAAAAGCAACCGCTCTTAATTCATGGAAAGGGAATCCTCCAACCCAAAAACATGAATATGTGCCTTACAAATAGAATGGGTTAAAATAACATTCATAATTAATTCAACTAGCGAACAAGAAGAGAACGAAGAGAGGGCCATATGAATTTGTTTAGCTTATAAATTTGTTAAAACAAACCCCAAGCCAAAAACCAAAGCCAAAAACCGAAGAAGCAAAAGCCAAATGCCAGACAGAACCCACATATTTGCTGAATGAATTGTGGCCAGTATATGCAAGAAATATTGGGGGCAATAAAACCGGTCAAGAGTATCGTAATAAAACTCAAAACCGAAAGGCATTGGACGATGTCCAAAATGGGGAAAAGTAAGGGGGGCAAAGTTCGAATCCAGCAGCTGGGCGGAAAATGATTTTCAGGCAGCTAAATGGGTAAACAGGTTGGCAAAATGACTTACTAATTTGTGACATGATCCAAGTTAGCCAAGCCAAGCGGATGAATGCTACATCCTCTACCTTTACCTAGCGATGCTATCTACCATCCACCAGGCCACTTCCTCCCGCCTTCTGTCTAAGTTTATAGCCTTCGTCCTGTAGTCCTTCAGAAGCTTCATTGTCAATGATGTGCATTGAGGAGTGAAGAGTAACGTCAATAACAAAGGAGAGTGATCAACTGAAGAGTACTCAGTACTTTCGTTATGGGAAAATATTAACCAAAAATATGCCTTATTTAAAAAATTAAAAATAAAGTAATTTTCGTAAAACTTTTAAATTAAATAAAATAAAAATAAAACCATTTTTCGAAACAAGTTACTTCTCTAAACATTTCATACTTTTCTCTAAAAGTTTAACTATCTTTTCATACCTCAAAAAATGTTCAAGGATAACAGGATTACCAAGTTAAGAATACCCATAAAGCACAAGAATCTACTTTACTAAATTGCTACTAAGTCTCAGACAATTTGTTTGGTGTCCCTCGGTAATAAGGCTTAAGTATGCTATTAAAATTATTATTGTAGTTGTGATTTTTATCCTAAATAACAACACTACCATATTTTCCTGATCACTGGGTAAATCGGCAACAAAACAAAGCCAAACAGTTCCTTTTCCTTCCATTCCCATTTGCCATCTTTCGTTGGCGTTCTCTGTATTTTGCTGTGTTTTGTTCGCCGGCCTTTTCCTTTTACCCAGCTCTTCCGTTTGCCATTGGCTTTGTTTATTTTAAGTCCATTATCCGTTATCCTTTATGCGTTGCGCTTAGAGCCATGTGCTCCTGTGGCCCAGAGGCCCCAGTTCCTGGCTCAATTCCGATAGCTGACTGGCCCCGTTGACTTTAGCCCTCTGCTATGAATAAGCCTTTAGTTGGTTGTATTACCCCATGTGCTTTTGCATATTTAGTTTTGTGGTTCCGCAATGCTCCTTTACGCCTCCTACCCCTCCTGTTTATTGTTTGTGCAGCCTGCAGCCGCCTGCAATTTCATTAAAGTTATGCAGCGGGCAGGCTATGGCCTTTCCCCCGGTCATCTGACCGGGTGCCCATGGAGAAGCGTTCCGAGGACCTCCTTCGAGTCACTGGGCAATGTCAAGCATCGCTTTGGCAGACAGCCAGCTCTCAAAGCCAGGACCTTCGCCTTCGACGCCTCGAAGTCCCTACGTCATTGCTGAAGGCAGTACTCGAAGCATTGATTGCTCAGTTGCTCATAAACATAGAACTCATTGGGAAATTAAATCAGAAAGTGTGAAAGCAAATTTTATTGCCAGGAAGAGGGGATATATATGTACTGAGCTATAATATTATAAGAGTATTTTTATATATAAAATTTGAGGTTTTTATAAACTTATTCTTAGTAGTTAGTTTATCTTTTTTTTTTCTTTGTTTAATTTAGTTTCTGCAACAATACTACACCTTTGGTCACTTTGTTTAAGTTTTTAACAAATCAAAATATGCCTTTGTTCTCTGAATTCTTTACACTTTATTAAACTGGCACACAAAATGCGAACGAGAACAATTTAAGTGAATTGCATTTTGATCAAGAGTCAAAAAAAATTCCGATTCAAATTCCGTTCGATTGCATTTCGATGCTCTCGCATGCCGCATAAAGCACAAAGTTTATGATTGTTTATATGGCAGACATGAGCACACATTCTTGCATATCCGCATTTGCAGTTTGTTGTGTGTTTATTCACCCAATATTGAGTGTGTGTATATGTCTGAATGGCGAATTTTCATGGACAATTGCTGAGTAAACAGAAAATTGCATTCAGTTCATTGTTCGCGAAATGTGCTTAAATTTATTTTTGTTTAATTTTGCAAACCGGAAAGACAGCAACGTAACAATTTATTTTTTTATAGAGTCAGGTGACCCGAAATGCAATGGACAACAAACGTAGGCCTCCTGGCTCAGTAAAGTAATTGATTTGAACTTGAATATTTGGATTCTGGTAATTGAGTTGAACTTGAATGAGCAGCGTTTTGTATTTCAGCAACGAAGTGTGGCAAGTTCAAGGACTCGCATTTTCCATCTCATGTGTCAAAGGATGCCCGGGGAATTAAAGCAGAACCGAATAGACTACGCTCTCGGATTAGAAAAATGAAAGCTGCACATGAACGGAGAACATATTGAACAGAGTGCTGCCCTGCCTCCGGGATTGGGGGTTCCGGATTCGGAAAACGGACAACGGAGACTGGGACTGTGACTGGGTCTGACTGGCCAGAAGTTTCCATCGAATTCGTGCGTGGACTGCTAACAAAAGAGGATTGTGCTGGCACTAATCAGCCTGAGACCAGCGGCCAAGGAAGAAGGGTCGTAGGTCAGTGAAGGAGAGCTGGAAAAAATAATTCCATGAATAAATTAACACGCTCAACAGCTGATTGGATTTGGCTTTTAAAGGCTGGAGATATATCCCCAATGCGGCTAGCATATTCAATTACTAATTAAAGATGGCCAACTTGGATTTATCTGCAGTGGAAAAGAATTGGTAAAGAAGGTGAAGTAAGGAATACTCTGCACATACAGCCTCTTGAGTAAACAAATAAATATTAAATGCATTTTATATATCAGAAATCGATGTATTTAGTTTGTTTATAAGCATTCAAAGCCTCTTGGAATATTCTTCCTACCCCAAGAAAGAGTAAGTTCACATTCGTTGGAGGAAATTTAATGTATTACAGCCCAGTAAATGTGCTCAAAGCTTTCAGCTAATGACATTCAGGCTAATTAGTAACGTGTTCACACAAATTAGGCATAGATTAGATGGAATATCATTCGATATGAAATTGAATGCCAGACGACTACAGGTAGGGGGCAGTCCCAAGCCCTTAAGCCCATATTTCATGCACAGTAATTGAAATTAGACAAAATATTAAAGCCTTGAAATAAAGGTCTTGGAACTTTAAGTAGAACTTTTTAGGGCCTCGTCTTCCAAATGGAATTTTAATTTGCGTTGAGCCATCAATTTCCTAAAACGCTCTCACATCACACCCCAGCTCAATTATGAATTCTCTGTAATCCATAAAGTTTTCTCTTTGCAAGATAACTGGCACATCTAAGCGGACACCCGAGCGAAACTTTTGTGAGACCATCTTTTTAGCCACACCAGGACATTTAGTTGCTCAAAGTTTTAGCCAGCCAGGTTGCCAATGAACATATCTTAAGTCAGATGAGCCGGCATAAATCCACACTAAGACCTAGGCGAGCCTATGAGATAAAAAGTCATAGAGAACAGGAAGGGAAAGTGCCTTATACACAAGGAAAAACAATAGGAAAATTAAGCTAAGTAATAGATATTAGAATTACATATCAGCACTGAATTTAAAGTATTAAAAACAAGGGAATAAGAACCATTTACTATTGTATTTGGACTTTAATTCCAATAAATAAATACACAAATAAACAAGAAAATAAATGCTACAGCATTTAAATGTTAAAATTCTATATTATTTCTAGAGAAACACTCAATTAACAAAGGCAAACATTTAGTGTGTTTGAATAATTATTTTCTCAGTGATGTGGGGGATAAACAGGAAGTCGGCCGGATGCCAGGAAGTGCGGAACTCTGCACAAGATTACACTCCACCTCTGATGGCGCATAAACTTTTGTGTTTAACTAATTGCTGGCTCACACCAACATCACATACTCGCCCTCGCACTCTTCTTATCCTGGCCCATTTGGCACGCCCCACCTGGGGAGCACATGCAATTTCCAACTCTGACACTACTAAACCGCACTGCCTGACTGTGGGGCCGAGTTTACTATCTCATTATGTATACTTAATAATTTACAAAAATATTCATATTACGCATACGCCCCGTACAACGGAAATGTAAATAAACCAGAGCCAACATTGCACTGGGAACCGCAGGCGGTAGAGGACAGAGAAGAATGTACTAAAATTAACGTAAACAGAAGCCAAGTTGGTTTCGGGAACAGCTTCAGTGGTTTCGTGGGGTCGTGGTCGGTGGAAGTGCTCTGTCCCGTGGTGTCCTGTGTGTGTGTGACGTTTAACATAATTAAATAATTAAGTGCTTAGAGTGGCAGGCAGCTTCTGAATGAACTAAAGCGCACAAAGGGAAAAATTCTTTGGGAAGACAGCTAAATTCTAAGCTTCAACCGCCCAGCGCACACGGGGCGGCTACTTAATGTTTCGGCTATATTAAAAGGAGCAAATCAGAATTTATTTCCTGTAATTTTGCATACATACCTCACAGGAGAAAAGTTTTTCCCCAGAAAATCGTCGTCGCGCCTTCCTGCGAATTTCCCGTATTCTTCTTCTCCGATTCTCCTCGACTGCTGATGATAACGTTGATGTTGATTAGGCTGATGATAATTTATTTGAGAATTTCGTATGCAATAAAGAACAACATCTGAAGATTTTTCGCATTTTTCCTCGTTTGTTTGTTTTTTATTTCGCTTTGTTTTCAACGGTGAACTTTTGAACTTTAAAATGTGCGCATATTTCCATTGCCAAGGCGGCTGCATACCAAATGAAATGCCCGTTTAAAGGAAAAATATTTGAAATAATTATTGTGAATTTATTTTTACATCCCCGGCTCATTCTCGTTTCGCTCCCTTTCGATAACTCGCCCGGCATTTTGTTTTTCTTTACTGCGGCTGCTGAAAAAAAGGTCTTGGCAAAATAAACTGTGTAAAAACTTTCTCCCTTTTTCACACACACGCGTGGGTTCAACAAAAAAAAAGAAATTCAAATTAAACTGATTTGTTGTAGTCACCGCCGTTGCCAATATTGTTGCTTTTGCGAGATTTTTATGGTTGACAGTTCGTTTTTTATGTATTTGATGTGGCCGAAAAGGGTCTTTAAAGCGTGTAACCAACAACCGAAACACCAAAACAAAAAATCCATTCCCACGTCAAGAGAGGGGAGATGAGCAAATAAACAAGTTGAAGTTAAATTCTTGGTAATCGAAACATAAATATTAAATTTATGAATCAGTTTATTATTGCAAAAAATTATCAAAACGAATAAAATTCCAGATTTGCTATGGTAATGAATATCTGAATATTTTTCTGTATAAATATTTGTATAATCATCAGAAAATCTCTTATGAAAAAGATTCGGAATTAATATAGATATAAAATACATTTCTGTAGAGGATGAAGCAAATAAATGTCGATTTTAATTAAAAATCGAACTTATATGTATTTAGTTGAATGTTTCTTCTACAAGTTTTCTTTATTTCAAAGCTTAAAAAAGCTTTATTTTTATTTAATCTTCAAGAAACACTAATTGCAAAACAGAACAATATGTTAAGACCATGTCATGCAAATTGTAGCTAGTTGCATTGTAAATTCAAATCAGAAATTCCTTTATGTTCTACTCCCACACTGCGTATACGCAACGCAAACTTTTAACAAGGTACTGTAGTAATTGAAGTAGGAAAATGGGCACAAATCAAGTCAAAACAAATCAAATTAATTTGTTTGCTTTATTACTTTGACCCAGTGGCTTAGACTGTAATGGAATTGGTGGTGGAGGAGGAGACCCAAAGGGGACAGCGTGTTGAGACTGACACCAAATGGCTGGCAATTTGCATACGAAATAGGCAAAAATTGGCAAAACTGAAATTGCAGGTGAAAAAAAGGAAAGCCCACTGGCATAGGTGAAATTACATAAAAAGGCGAGTGTACAAATAACAAATTCGAGCCAAACAAAATGATTGAGAGGCATAAAGACACGCCATCGAGTCATCAATAGGACAGGCCCCGATAGCCAACCAATTTCTCCTCCGTCTTCTCCTCCTCGTCAGTCAGTCGTCCTCAAGCTCCCCATCAACTAAATCCCAATCAGTCAGCGAGAATCAAAGCACAAATCAGCGCCCGACAAAAGTCAAATTAGAAAACAGGAAGGGCAAGAAGAATGGGAAAACAACGAGAAATAAATGGGGTTTCAGAACCAACAAATTAACACTCTTTCAATGCATTTGAAGTCTATTTTAAATACTTAAAAACACTAAATATTTAAGAGATTTTTTATTAACGTAGAAGACTTTTACAATGTCACTAAATTTGGGATAATATAGGTAATGGATGTTGTTTGATTTTTAAATCACCTGGTAAAGTGCCTTCAATTATAATTAAGAAAATCAAATTAAAGGATTATGAAAACAAATGCTTTTTTATTTTATATTTTATCCTTAAATTGTAATAATATATATATTATAAAATGTATTCCTCCCATTTGCCATCTTTCTCAATTATCATCAAAATACCCTCCGTTAGTGTACAAAACAAAACCAGAATTCATGGACAAATGAAGCGTCAAATTAGAAAATAATAAAAACAGAAAATATACAGCAAATCTATAGAAAATAAGTATATGAAAATATATACAATGCAGGGGAATGGGAATCAAAACAAAAAACAACAACTGCTGGAGATACTTGAGCCGGAAGCTTGCTTGGTGGCAGCAACAACAATGAATCAAGGATCCGGGGAGGATTCAAGGATGCAGCCCCGTGAAGACAGCCAAGCGGCAAAGATAAACCCGCATTGAAATCGCCAAATGAATGGGAATATAGCAGAGACTGGGTACGGGATTGAAGCGCTGAGGTGGGGTTACGGCGGATGGTTGGATGTTGGGTTGCCATTGTTATTACTGCTGTAATACGCTTTGCGGGGAGATTACAATTTCTGATTACTTTGTTATTAATAAACACAAAAAGCGTGCCAAACACAGTGCCACCCTGCACACTCGTACAGCCCCAAAGATGCAGGCTGACACATTGCGAGCACATTAGTTGATCGACAATGGAAGTACTCAGCTGGAGAATACTTGGCTCCTACTCACTGAAGTATGGTTAAATGGGATTGGGAACAGTTTCTAGTTTGAGAGTGAGGTTTTGACAGGGAGAACTAAATTATAGTTATTTCTAAATACTATATACTCGTATTATTCAAAAAGGGGTTTACATCATGAATAATAGGAGTGGAAATAAACCTTTAACTTTAAATAGGTCTACAAAAATTTCTTTAAAGATCTAAGGCCAGCTAAATGTAGATTTTCTGAATGTCTTATTAAAGCACAAAAATCTTGAGACACTGCTTTAATTTTTAATAAAATCTCACAATGCAGAATAAAGGATTTCCCTCATAAACTAAACTCATCATACCTTTCCAATATCTGTGAAAAACCGTGAACAATGTCATTGCCCATCCCTCCTTCCTCTCAGCCAGGAAATTCACCGCCCCTAAGCTGCCTGTCGGCGACGCGTTTATTTTATCATTTTTGTGCTTTGTTAGGCAAAACGTTTTATTAATAAACTTTTCTGTGCCGAGGCTCACAACAAATACCAAACAACAACATCGGGAGCCCTTTTCGAGGGAAAATAAAGGAAAATGCATTTTATGTGTTTGTGTGCGTGTGTTTGTGTTTGTATTTGTTGTCGAGGAAAATTCAATGAAGCTGCTAAGCCACACAGCTAGTTGCCGGGGACTCTGCCACTGAATTGATCGGACGGAATTAATGGAATGACAATTGCAAAATGTTTAACAAGAGGCGACACACGAAGACAGATTTAATTTGTTACACAACAAAAATGTTGGTAAATTAATTGCATTTTAATTGTTTTCACTTTGGAGCGAAAGAGCTTGGCTGTATTGCGGTTAAATTAAGTGTGTTTAATTCGTTTTCTTTCAAGGCAATTTGCCGGTTTACAGTTATTTCGGTTATTTCCGTTTATTCAATTTACTTTGCAATTTTAATGCGGACTTAATTCATATTTAATTTTGATTTATTCGAGCCGTTGTTGCCATGTTACTTGAGCGCTGTTCTCGGGTTCATCTTTATTCACTGTGGGACTTCGTTTATGTTAATTTTGATTTATATTTGCTAATGATTTGTTGCTGTTACATTTACGGGGTTTTTGGGGGTGTGTTTTGTGAGGCAAAAAAGAATGAGTAATTTTTGCTTATCTTGAAAATGTTTTGGGTGCCTGAGTTCGTTTACGGAAATTTTGAAATGTTTATAAATTAACATTAATATTGCATTTTGTTTGGATTTATCGTGCAATTAAATTGAGTTGCCTTTTGAATTATGTTTGTTTATTGTTTGAGAGAAGGCTGAGTTGAGAATTCAAGGAGCTTGATATTTCAGTTATTATTTAATAATTTAAAACGTTTATTTAAGACTTTAATTATTATAGTTTTTTATTAAGGTATTAGGGTTAAGAGTTATAGTAAAAATCATTGTCAAAGAATGCATTCACCAGGAATTCCTTAAAAATAATTATGTTACTTGGGTATTTTTATTTTTTTATTTTATTTTATAGGTAAACCCCATATACCATTATATTATAATTGTATTTTTCATAGTATTGCTTAGTAAATTTATTAAATAAATATATTATTCCATCTTTTTTTGACAAATTAAGGCACTTTTGAAATTTGTTGACCTTTTTTGTTTTAGTTTTTTGTCTTATCAGTTTTGATCTAGTTTTTCATTGTTATCAATCGTTGTTTATATTTATCTTGTATCACATCTGCTGCTCTGCTCCCTCACCTTTAGCACACTTTCACTTTGGGATTCACTGGGTGATTTTCACATATTGCCAGGAGAGACGGCGGATTCCTTTTCGATGGGACATTATCTTGAATCTATGGCCCTTCAAACGATTTTCACTGTTGCTCAGCCGTGTATCTGTGTCTCACTCGCTCGCACTGTGTCTTCTTTAGTCCGGCCGCATTTTCCGCTTTTCCACTCCGATTCTGCTCCGTTTGCATTCGGCAATATTTAACCCGCAACTGACTCGAATTTTCCTTGGACCTCGCCTTTTATACGATTTTCCCTGTAGCCGCTTCGTCAAATATTGAATGGCCAAAGCTTCGGCAGGCTTTTCCTACATTTTCCGCAAGCTTTTCCCGCGTTCAACGCTTAACGAAAAATGGGAATTGGCTTTCAATCAGAGACTGTTTACAGGTGTTTGTTTTGGCCCCGATTTATTTGAGGTTTATGCCCGCCTTCCCTCCCCCAAAAAAAAGGAAAACAAAAATGGGAAAGAGTGCAATGCACTTAAAGCTTCTTCGGGGTTAGATTTTTATTTGTTTTTGATATCTTGCGCAGCGGAAAATGGGGTAAAAGCGGAAAGAATGTACAAAATGCCAGCCACTTGTTGCTTCGACTTGATTTTCTTTCTCCCAACGCAGCGCTTTTTTTCTCCCTTCTGTTGCTGAATAATTCATAAGTAATTCAACATCGACGGGAACATCCCATCTCGCCACCGCCAGAAACATAAAAATCCCATTTATATTTAGGCTCAACACAAACACCCTCCGCCGGAACCCGAACAGAAATAACATTTAAAACTTTTCAAATATTTATACGGCCAATTGGAAAATTGCTGAATTATTGAACTGGCGTGAACTTGTCAGCGGGCAAAGTTGCGGAAAACTTTCTCGAGATTGGTTAATGAAAATGTATGCCGAGCGCCAACACGTAAAGACAACAATAAAACCCGGCCACGGGCGGCAACAAATCAATTGAGAGGGGGGTAGTGGTGGAGGAGCTGCAAGGACTTCAACGACGACGACGACGAGGACGACAGTGTCTTCCAGAGAAGAGTTCCCTGGCGTCGTTCCGTGCGCTTTGTGAAAACATTTTTCTAATTTCCTGTCATCAATATAAATGAAATGTTCACGGCAGCAATCGACTTGTTAATGGGTATCAGAGGGTTTAAAGGGGTATATTGGGTGCTAGTTTTACCATATTTTAAAAAAGGATTCAATATTTAAGTACCTTAAAAACAGAGCTAATGTAGGCATAAATCTTCAATGACTTCAATGACTGTTAAATAAAATATACAAAATATATGATAAATGTTCAATTAAATGTTTTTATTCTAAGGTACCTTCAAGTCGACTCCCCCCGAACCTGTCCTTGCCCTTTCCCATTGCGTGTGAAAACCATCGATGTCGGAAAAGTATTTGTCTATGTATTTTGTAAAATTAAACAACAATTGTCGCACAGAACAGAAACAGAAATTCGTAGTGGAATAATAATAGAGGGAGTGACTCAATGGTGGAATGGACTAGAAGCGGAGTCGCTTCACAGAGCGATAGTGGTAACCATCATCCAGCAGGGCGGAGGAGTCCTCCTCGCCATTGGGCAGCTCCTCAACGACAGCATTTCCATCCAGGGGCGGCAGATACTCCTTTACGGGCAGCAAATCAGGCACCACCGAGGGCGTGCGGTAGTGATAGCCATCGTCCAAGAGAATGGCAGACTCCACTTCCTTCTCCTCCTTGGGCGCCTCCTCCACATGCTCCAGGGTCTTGGGCACCACATCCTCTTCGGGTTCTGTAATGACCTCCACTTCCACTTGTGGCTCGGTGGCAGCCTCTGTGGTGGGCTCTAGAGTGGTGGTTTCCTCGGGAATTATCACCTCAGTGGTGGTAGCCACTTCTTCCTCAATTACGGGCGGCAGGTACTCATTGCTGGGAGGCAGATAATCACGGGGTGGCTGAAGCACATGGTTCAGGGTAGCCGCATGCTGCTCTACTGGTGGCAAGTAATCACGACTGGGCACAGGGGGCAGCACCACTGGAGGCAGGTACTCCAGCGGCAGGTGGCTCACATCGCGACGCACCACAAAGCGGCAGCTGGCCAGGCTTAAGGCGGCCAGCAGCAGACACAGCACTTGGGATCCTTGCTGGAATATATAGAAGAACTATTTTTAAAATATTTTTCTTTGGGGTGCGAAATGTCTTTTATATGTCAAGATCACTCATGAGTTTTGATTGCGAAAATATCACTAGATTGATACTAATTGATCTTCACTTAATAGTAATTTTGGCAACCCTCTTACCATATTTCTTGTAACTAAAACGTTCGCTTCACTTGCTCTGCAATCTGGTTCTGACCTGCTCAATCTCTTGGAGCTGCGGTTGGGTTTTGCTGCTGCTGTTGAAATCGATTTAACTATTTATACAAAAAATTAGCGGGTACCACTAAAAAAAGTTCGATGGCCAATCGAACGCAATCGAACCGCATTAACACATTTGACGAAACACCTTTTTGGGCCTGGCATCTTCAAACGTGTTCGACGCCGGCTTTTTCGGGCCCTGGCAATGGTCATTGATCGGTGGTGAAGAGACCCGGAGATTGGAGATTGGCGATCCGAGAAACTGAAACCGACTCGTGTGTGTTTACCTATTTGCTCTGCACTATTTGATTGCCGAAGAATCTGTCAATATTTTCGTTAGAGATTACCCCTGCCCATGGCATGCCAGCGCCTCATTCCCTTCCGCCATTCTGCAAACACAATTGAAGCTGATCTTTTTCCTATAAATATAGTATCTATTTTTTGTCGGGGGGACCTTCGCTGCGATTTCAATGTCGCCGTTGTAAGACCCCAATGTCAAGTGTTTTGGGGCATTGTAACAATTACACCGACTGCAGGTCGGCAATGACTCGGCTGAAAAATACCTGAAAATATACCTCTTCGATCAGAATGGTGTCGGAGAAGTCACGCAATGGGGCGATGTAATTTGTTGCTGCATCATCCAACAGCAATTAACCGACTTATCGCACTTGACCGGCTCAAAAAAACATAAAAAAGAGTGGGTTAAAAACCCCGATCCCAACGCTCTTCAACCGTCTAAGTCCGCTTAAGATGAAATTGAAAACGAAACTCTAAATCGAAATCGAAATCTGACTCAAAAACACAAAGAGAAAGAATGAATGAAAGCTCTATGCAAAGAGTAAAAGCTGGGAATATATTCAATCAAATGCCATAAACCAAGCGAAGCTGTCACAAATCCATTTACCAATAAAAATATTAGTCTACCAATCTGCAGCAGTCGAAAAAAAATAATACAAAAGGATATGTTTTCAATAAAAAAACGAATCACAAAGCCAGAAATACCCTTTAAGGATGAGGATAAAGTTTATTTAGTTATAAACTATATGATTATGTGACCCACATTTAAATTTAATTGATATTAATAGGAAGTATAGAGACACAGTGCTAATGCATTGTTTGTTTTTAGACTAGACAGGAAGTCAAGTCCCTGATTTTCTTTCAACTTCTTTTTTAACACAATTTGTTTTTAAAATAAAATATAAATTTAAAAAACTATATAATGAATTATACAAGTTTTTTAAAACTCGTAGACAACTTTACGATACCACAAAAGAAAGACCAAAAGTGCAAGCAAATATATATACGCCTTCACAAACATTTTTTATGAGACAAGGTGTGGGCCCTTGTGGTTCCAGGTTTCATGCCACAAAAAAGTCCAATACTCACTTCTTTTTTCCTTCCTGCGAAGAGCAAACAAACTGAAAAAAGTAAGAGTAAAAATGGCTGAAATTTTTTTGATCCGCCATTACGACCAGTCCAGAATCAACTACCTCCCTTTCAATTCAATGTAATTCTTATATTTTTTTGGCTGGCTACGCATGCCGGGGATTAGTACAAATTGAAAAATTTCCCCACCATTCCCAGAGCAAGGTATCTGATGGGTTTTCCCTGCCACCTGTTTGCGTAATAGAAAAGCTAAATATTTAGTTAGGAATTTTAGCTGAACTGCAACCGCGCGGTTCAATACCTTTCGGTCTGTTTGAAGGCGAGACTACTATTAGATTTCGCTGCAGAAATGGCCTAAAATGTTCATGAAATTCTGTGTGCTTCAGTGCAGTTCCTGCTAGTAGCAGTAGTTTTTGCAAATGGCAATGTGTTGACGGGGGTAAATGGCAAAAGCGAATATTTGTTCAAGCGCCTGCCACTCGGGGCGGTCGCTGGTAAGCAACCAAAAACAGCAGCAGCAGCAGCAGCAGCATCAGAAAACCCCGAATAAAACAGGAAAAAAACATTTATTGGGCAAACCAAGAGGGAAAAACTATTCAAATTCTGGTAATGGTCCAATCGACCGGGCCATGTAGAGTGGCAAAACTTCCTGAGAGCGAACAATGAGAGATTTAGAACAGATTACCGCCTCGGGCAGGAGGATTTTTAAAATGGTTTTGGTGTAGAAAAGAAAGCTCTTCGGGATGGAGTAATATTTTTGAAAACTAGTTTTTACTGATGGATAATTTGAGATATGAAACAAGAACATTTAGCAACAATTTTGCTTTGAAAATATTATGATTAAACTATCTTTTTAGAGAGTATATATAATATTAAATGTATAAATTGTTCAAGAGAATGAATGAATGAAACTTAAAGGGAAACTCTAAATTTAGCTGCCATAAATGAAACAAAATATATCATAGCCAAAACTCAAGCCTGCGTTGGTTACTCTAGCTTACAGGATTTTCATATTTCATTAACTCAAGTCCCAGGTCCCTGGCCTCTCGTTTCCCCCAAGATTGCAGCTTTCAAGTAACTCTTTGGCAAGTCAATAGCCCTTGCCTCCCTTTTCCCACACCCCAACTTTGATTGATGTTTGCCTTCTGTTGGTCTTAGTGTCATTTGCATGCAAAACTTGTGAACTTCGAGGCACATATAAGCCAGGAGGGAGGTGGGGTGTAGTGTATAGAAAACTGAACAAAATGTAATCATGCTATGAAATATGCAACAGATGTGTAAGGAGAGAAGCTGCGGAAGGGGATTCGCAGCAGGAAGGACGAGCTGGGAGGCAAGGCAACAAATTAGAAGCAATTCACGTGCCTGTCAACTTAACACATTACGCTCCAATTACGCGTCTCCGTACGGCAAAAGATACGGATACCAATCGCAGGATGGCAGGCTCCTCGAATATCACTTTCCGCATAATAAAATCAGTCGGAGCCCGTCGCCTGTCGCCTTAGCTTTGCAGTTTGGCAGGATCGCAAAGGAGTCGCCCAATCGGCTTGGGAAATGCAATGCATACTAAGTAGTCGACGCCTCGGCCGGGAGGACATCACTTATGCAACAGGCTCTGCAGCAGGAACATCAAATCCTGGCCAGGGGAAAAGCAATTCAGAAAGGTGTAACCCGGAAAAAAAAGGGAACAGGTTTTTATGACCACAGGGAAAAATTTAATTACAATTTACAGGTTGGCCTCTGTCAACCCTTTTTATGCGGAAGTGCACTGAGGGAAAAGTTATACAAGAAAAGTATAAAAAATAAAAAAATTATATGCCATAATTTGTATAATATTAATAAGAAATAACTTTAAGGTATATTATTTTTATGCTCTTATGAATTTCTTTTTTAATTCATAAAAAGACCAAGAAACTCCTAAACCTGTTTGAATAAATTACATACATTTTTTAAATATCTTAACCATCTTCCCCTTCAACAAATGGAAAATTAAGTTACAACTTAAACAAGTAAAAATCCTTAGATTAAGGCAAATGGCCCAGAATTGTCAAGATAAATGTGTTAATTGTGTGTCTCCAGTGCTTGGCATTGAACTGACCCCGACTGAAACTCAATTAATTTTGAATTCCTTTTGGCAAAGTGTTGTGCCAGACAGCCCTATCTTTCCCCTTTCCCCCGCTTGGTTTATTTATTACATTTCATTCCGGCTTTTCTGATGATTTGCCTCGATTCTCTTGGACTTTTTCGGGTCGCACTGTCAAAGCGAATTTAATTGTCTCAATTATGCGCTAAATGTCGCCGACTTCCAGCAGCTTCCACCAGGACTCCCAGGACTCTGGAACCCAAATCAAGCCAAGCCAAGGTCAAGCGGGTACCCTTTTCTCTCGGGGGTATTGAGGAACCAGAGACGAGGCGACGACAAAGCAACTTCATTGAAGCAATTTTCACCTCCTTGAAGGAGTCTTTACGAGTTCGTTGGACCCAAATGGAGCGAGGCGAATAATCAAGTGACTTACTAAAAAGTTAACGCAATTTTGTGGCAACTTCAAAAAGTTTCGTCAACCCCTTTTCGCGGGCAGCCTCTTGTCTTGTTCTGCTGGCCTCAAGGAATCTCGCGGATGCCACCCCTTGTCCTTTCTCCATCTATTCGTCTTCCGTTTTCTATTCCCCGTCTCCTGGCCATTGTTTCTGTCGTCGCCTTCACGCTCAGTTGCATGCACTTTTGTGCCTTCATTACCAGGACGCGAAAAAAGGACGAAAGGCCTTTGGGCCATTGAATACAAGTTGGTTAGTTGAAAGTCGTTAAAACGCTGTTTGTTGGAGAAATTCAAGACTGAGTTGGCTGTGTTTATAATTAAATTGTTTTTATAATTAAAATTTAGAGAAAAAATAGTGTTGCATTTGGTTTTATTTAATTAATTGGGTAAAAGAAAAACCTTTTCAGTAAAAAAACGTTTTAGATTTTATTTATTAAACAATAAATTGAATTATTATTGAATTTATTAAAAAGTCCTGCGGCCTAAAGTCGATTATAATATATCAAATTAAACAATTTAAAAGAGATTATATAACTAAGATAGATTTCCAGATTTATTCTAATAATTTTGTTAGATTAAAAATAAAATTCTGACTTTATCCTTTGATGAAATTTCTGTATCTTTCGACTTTGATTAAAAATAACAAATACAAAGTCCTCTCTCCAAGCAAACGCCTTATCAAAATAGATGACACATGGCCATCCCTAGAGCACACATCGCATTAGAGCCACTTGCCGACGTGTAATGCGGCGTATACGCAATTTGCTTTGCAGGTAATTAAAAAACAACACACGCACACACACCTGCAACGTTACCGGAAATTTTCATAATTTCACACTTAGCTGAGCAGCATTTTCGCTGGAAAATTCGCTAGCTACGATTGAGGGATGACATGTAATCAAAAGCCGGGGTCCTTCAATCTATCCTATCTCACAGTTAGATGCCGTAAATATTGAGCAACAAAAACATGCAAAGTTCTTCTTTTTTTTTTGTTGCCTTGTTGCCATATTTGAAACCACCCATGGCCAGCAAAAAAGTGGCATGTCAACAGCAAATTCTATTGCGCAAACATAGGAAATTGTACAAATATTGAACGGAAATCTCCTGCGGCTTTGGGGGCTGCTCTCTATTGACACGTTGCGTGGGCAGGATGACTGAATTTTCCAGTGGAAAACGCGGGCGGGCGAGGGATACGTAAGGGATGAGTTGGCAGTCGGTGTGTGGCATAATGAGTGGCAAGTGGAAAACTTTAATACCACGGGATTGTCAGCCCTTGGCCGCAGGATTTTCACTCCTTTGTGTGGGGCCGTGCAATGATGTCCTTGTCCTGTTTTGAGCCTGTTGAGTGTTGTGTGTGTGTGGTTTAAACTGCGCGTGTGTTTGGGCAAACGTCTTTCGCGGTTGACGCTTACAATTTTACGCCGAAACTAATTATATTAACTCGACCCAAAAGTGGCCATGCTCGAACAGAATCAGTTTATGTAATGCATATGAAAGTGCGCTCTCCGTCCGCGTCCTTGGCCACACTTTGTGCTGCTCTTACAAGCGGCAATTGGTGTGTAATTTCCAATTAAGCTCAATTTACGGCGACAAAGCACAGCGTAGGAATGTGGCAAATTGCTGGAACAAGATAATCGGCAAAAGCCATCAGGAGGTAACCAGTCCTTACCTTACATAAATAAGCGTTCCATGTTGGATAACCAGGACACAGCGGGTGATGAGGACAGCACTTTGTATTTTTTTATTTTTTCAATTTTAATGGATTTGTCTCCGTGTTAGCCTTATTATGGCATCCTGTCTTCGATGTATCTGAAATAGGAAATGTATAAAAAGGGAAAACACTGAATAATGATGTAATAGACTTGTTGGTAGATGGACTCTGGCAGGCATTACAAATTCCAAAAAAATATATTTATATTGGTTATGACACTGTTGGAGGGGTTTTTTTTTAGAAAATAATATAGGTAAACATAAATCTGCAAAGCTTAAAGTCACAAAACTGGAAATGTATCCATCCAAAAAACCAACTTGAAATATACAAAAACAAAACAATTTTTTAACTTTTTCCCCATTCTTTTCCTATGAATAATCCTCTTACTTTGAGGAATACATAGTCTCATTAATTTCTAAATAAGTCACCTGTAATGTATTCAAAACTTTTCCCCCTACAATTTCGAACTTTTGCCCCCGTTTCCACGTTAAATAGTCTGTAAGCTGCACAAGTCAGAGGTTATGCCAACTAATTAAGTCGACAACTGATGGCTACAAATTTAATTGAAACGAATCTGCCGCTTAACAATTTCCACAAACAAAAGAGCGAACACGCAGAGAGCGCCGAAGGACCTGTGTCGATTCAATGTGTTTCACCATCAAACCCATCCCCCCTGACCGTACAGCCGTATCGATGTCCTGCCCTGTCGGGCCACTCAAATTGAACGTCGTTTAAACGACACGCCAATTGTTGGCCATGTTTGCTCTGGTTATTTCTGCTGTAGTCGAACGAACAATTATTTCATATTAAAAAGCACAGAATAAAAGTGTGCGAAGTGGGAGTGAAAACAAATGGGCGAATAATTAAAAGTAAATTGAAATGGAAGTGTGCGTCTGCTGGCCAGAAAACCTAATTAAAAAAATATAAATCCGGCCATCTAAGGCCCCCCAGGGGGAATCCCCGTTCGCATTCGCAGTCGCATTCGCAGTCACATTCTAATTGAAACAAAGTCATTATCCTGGCCAAAGCGTCTGTTTGTGCTGTGAGTCCTGTTCAATGAACTCACCAGAATGCTGCAGCTGCAGTTTCCCCTAATTTGTTTATTTTAAAAACGAAACAGAAAGCTGGCCCCGACATTTAGACTTTACACTGGAAAAGAGAGATTGTAAACTTATTTTCCATAGATAAGTAATTTTTTAAGATATTAAAGAAAGTTAAGTTTTAAATAATCTTTGCTGGTAGGGCTTCTTAAACTTTCTTTACCTAATATATTTCCCCTAATTTTCCTTCTCTTAACATTATAAAATTCCATGTGTAACCGTGTGCTTCCCCTAAAATTTGCCAGGACCCTCACGAAACAAGCAAACAGATCGACAAACAAACCAACCTGCGGAGGGCAAGGCAAACAAAATCAAATTGTTGCTGTTTGTTGACCTATGTACGCCCCTCCACCAGTTCCATTTCCAAGGTGTCCCCATCCCCATTGGACTTCAGTCTTATTTGTTTTCATTTTCATTTCTTTGGAGAAGCTGCAAAGGGGGCGGGACAACAAGGCAGTCGCTTTTCGGTTGCAAGGTGTCTGGGGAAATTAACAAAGCCGCAGGTGCAGTGCCCTACCCGGCAGCTCATCGTTTTCCACAGCTGGAGTCCTTGGTTGATTTTTAACGAAATATGAATAGGAGCAAGAAGCAGGCAGCAAGGCAGCCTGGCAGGCAGGTAGCTTTGTTAAACGTCAGGCGTCAAGCTTCAAGTCAACGAACAAGCCCAAAGATTCTTTGGCTGAGCATTACGCATACGCAACGTTGAACAGCGAAACAATAAATTCTGTTCTTAACCCTTTTTTCTTGTTCGCCCAGTTAATTACCACGAGCCAGTGCACAGCTAATTGGAGTTTAACCTTTATACTTTTGGCAATTTTATTTATTTACTCGCGGTCGCTGGTGGAATAAGAAAATAAACCTCGAGGGATGACCTCTCGCTTCCTGCTATAAATACCTGGAGAAAATTGCTTAGTGCCGGGCCACTTGCCAGCTTTTATCTAATTGCCAAAGCTTCGATTTTTATTTTCGTTTTTGTCAACATTTCAACGGCCGCCAAGTCACCCAACATTTTTCTTAGCACGCAATTTCTGGCTACATAAATTTAAATTGAATTTTAAAAATTCACAAGCCAAAGAACACCTCCGAAAAGTATCTATCTGTGTGTGTGCTGGGTGTGTCTGTGGGGGTTGCCTAATAAAAACGTTTGCTTTGCCATCGATTTTTGGCTCGTTTGCTTCACATTCCCCGTCTGGAGTTTATAAATATTTATGCGTAACATTTTTCGGGGGGTTTGCTTGGGTTTTCCGGTTGGAGGCGATAAAGAGATGGATGGGGATGGGAAAACTATAAGTTAATGCGAACAGAAATGCACTGGGGACATACGGGGCGAATGATTGATGAAGCTTTGCGGTCATCCCTGAATTTTGAGCGACAATGGGACAGCAATAAATAAATACGGATATTTTGGGTTGCAGAAAGTTAGAGGAAATCTTTTCACACATACAAATATTTACTCTTAGTTTATAAAAAAATAAATTTAGGCTTATAAAAATCATAGAAAAGTCATTAATATTGATTAAAGAACCTTTGCTGTCTGATTTGTCCTTCAACGTTGATTGCTGACGGATTTATCATTAGCTGAGCTCTCAAAGCTCATCAAATTCTCCCTCCCACGGATCCGCAATTGTACACGTATCCACCAGCGGCAGCTCATCAATTTTTCAACAACTCTGACAGCCGAAAGCGACTTTCGGTCACATCATCCATACATCCTGCCTGTCACTAGACCGCAAACAGGACATGTAACATGGAACGGTGACTTAATTACCTGCCGCCAGCTGTTGTCATTAACAACAAATTTTTGCCCAGAATCCAGAAACAGCCAAGGAAGCCAGGGGGCCAACCTAATCAATGACCAAGTTCTAAGGGATCACCCAACCGACCCTACATTTCAATTATATTGTCACAATCCAGAGAGTGACTGACTTGGATTTATAGTCCAATTAATTGAGGCAACGTCAACGCAAATGCAAAATTAAATGATTGCAAATGCTTGTCCTTGCGGGGGACTATCCAGGATCCTGGTTGGCTGGCAACATGCAGGAGAATTTGTTAGCAAAAAAGGATTTCCATGTCGAGATTTGCGAGCTGCCACCCTCCACGAAAAAAAAATGAAAAGAAAAAACCAAAGGAGCAGGCGGAGAAGAAAGGAAAGTAATTTAAATTTGTAAATCGATAGGCTTGACGGTCCTCGAACCCTTTTTTTTTTGCCGCTTCCACGATGGTTTTTTTTCCCCGTGCTGTTCCCATTTAAATTTTATAAATATTTTAACTTAATAAATGCCAGGCGAGCGGTTGCCGTCGGCGCCTTCAAGCCTCTGAATTTGCATAAACTAAAGAGGAGCTCCTCGACTTACTCCTTCGGCTGCCACTCAAGTGTTCTCTATTTTCGACTGGGGTGGTTGTCCTTTTCGAGAGCCTAGGCAAACATTCTCGACTTGGCAGCCAAGGCAGCCGCGGGCAGCTAGTCTTTCAACCCCTTTTTGTGCTCCTTGGCCGGGTTTACAAGAAGAGTTTCCTTTCAGGTGCAGGTCCTTACAGCAGCTTTAACGGCTAATGGGTACTGATTCGGGGCTGAGAGGTGCTTTAAGCAGGTCTTTTGTTAGCGAAAAGGAAGTTTTTTCCTTTGGTATATTTAAAATATAATATAACAGGTATATATACTATAATTTCTTATTAAATTAAACTTACAAGATATTAAATATCTAAATACATCTTTTATAAACATTTCTACCCACAAAAACAACTTTAAAATCCTTTTTAAATCTAATAGAAATGTATATTACTTAAATTAGGCATCCTTAAAACTTTTTGTTAGAAATATAAACCTTCAAGTGCCATCCCTAATGCCCGGACTCTTCATTGGTTCGTTTCACTGACCCAACATGCAAATTGACTGTGAAACAAACAGACAAGGAAGCACAGCATTCCGACAGCAAATAGACATAGCAAAAGTTTTACATTCGTATAAAAACGAAATCAAAAGTCCCACACACACACACATTGGAATCAATGAGCCCAGCACAATTTATGGCTTAACATATCCTATATGCCATCTGCCTGTTCTTTTTGCCGTTTCCCGCTATAAATTATTCCCCTCACACGGCGACTGCCATGCCCCACCCATCGCCACTGCAAACATAAAATATTATACATGAGTGGCTTTTATGCAAAGAAGCTGGGAGCAAGACGCCTCTCCTCGACACTTTAAACTTGGCTAAGCAACAAGTTGGAAGAAAATGGGCATAAGAATGGGAATGGGGGCGAATTATTGCGTTGCGGCAGACTGCGAGGCGGGAAACTTAAAGAGCCAACGGAAATTGTTGCCGCCTTTTAGGCCGACAACCAGGAATGATTTATATGTGGCGGCGGCAGCAGGGAATTTCCCGAACAAGGATGTGGGGCTTATCATCCCAGAAGGGATCCGATCCCCCGCTTTATACGCGGGTTCGCTCCTTCATTAACAATTCATTAAATGCCACCAGAAAAATTAAACGCAAAGCTAAACAGGGTGAATTCATTTGGTGAAGGAAAGGTTAACCGAAAAGGGAACATATTCGATATAAGGTTATATTTATAATCAAAATTCCTCACCTTTAATACTACCTTACACCTCATGTCGCCCCGGGAACCGCAATCCAAATTGAATTGGGGTAAAATGTAATATTTGCAATTATGTTTATGACTATTTAATGACCCTCAATGTTTGGTTAACAAAGGGCAAACAAACGGGGAGGGAAATGCAATCAATAAATAATTTCCGCAACAAGTTCTGATGACAATTTCATTGGCTCCGACAGTTACGGCCGGGGTTTATGTTTCATGTAATGCGCATTTAAATTATGTTAATTATTCATACGCACGCACTGGAGGCTCAACCGATAAATTAGCTGTGGAAAGAGCAAAAAAAAACCAAACGGGCCCTAACTGAGCGATTCTGAAGAGCCCTTAAAGAGTACTTCCGTACGCTTGGACGGGACAGCAAATTAACACCTCAAAAAATATATATTTAGCGCTGGAAACAAAAAAAAAAAAATGTTATAAAAATAAGCAAGTAAAAATGCGGAGCAGAAAGGTCAAGCCGACGGACGAGGGCCAACAACTGAGCCACTTGACATTGTCCGAAGCGAAACTGAAGCAAGGCGAAGCCCCTAAGAAGAGCACTCTGCTTTCAAGTGGCTCCATTTGTTTCTGCCTTTGGATATATATATATACATTTTTTTGTTTCTCTAATTATGGCCGTACTGGTTTTTGGCTATAAATTGAGCAACTGGCTGGTGGCAAACCATCAATCAGCTCAGGCAACTTTCAATTGCAAGACGCAAACCGCAAATCCCCAAAAAGCAAAACTTGAAAAATGGTGAGTCCTAAAGGATTTGGTTTTCATATCTCAGAAAAATATACAAAGGATATTTAAAGGGGAACCTCATCTTTAAAGCAGCTTCCCTATAAATATTAAATAATTTTTCCTTGCAGAAAATCTTCTCGCTTGGTGGTGTCCTTACCCTGTCCGCTGTGGCCAGCGTGGCTTTGGCTGCTCCTCAATTCGAGTCCCGACTGCGCCGCGATGTCTCCGAACTGGTGGATCCTGCTGCCGTGGAGTACCTTCCTCCCTCGACCGAGGCTGCCCTGCTGAACGCTGCTGATCTTGTGGAGGCCGAGCCCGAGGTTCTGGCCGATCCTGCTGCCATCGAGGCCGATCCCGAGGGCACTGTCCTGGGCGATGAGGGCTACGAGTACCGCACGGTGCGCCGCCTAAAGCTGCGCCATCGCAACCGCCGGGATGTCTCCCATCTGCAGCCCGCCAGGCAGTACCTGCCGCCCAGCAAGGCCTACTTGCCACCTGCCCAGGAGGTACAGGCTGCCCCCGAAGTTCCGGCAGCTGCTCCACCGGCCGATGACACCGAGGAAGTGGTGTCCGCTGCCGAGCCCAAGGTGAACCGGGAGTACCTGCCACCCACTGAGGCTGCTCCACCGGCTGCCGAGGAGACCACCGAAGCTGCTCCCCAGGAGGAGGAGGCCGATGTCCGTGTGGTGGATGTGCCCACCGTTTCGGGGCAGCTGCTCCAGGACGGCTACCACTACCAGCAGCCGGCTGAGATGCCCGCCGAGCTGCGTGAGGCTGCCCGGGAGTACCTGCCGCCGGTGGTCGGAGGAGAGGAGGTGATCGTGGAGGGCCCAGCCGGAGGCGAGAGCGCTGTGCTGACCAGCGATGGATACCAGTACCGCGCTGTCAGGCGTTACAGATTTTAAATTTCTCAGTTTGCCAGCGATTTGCTCATGTTTTCCCTTCAATTGTTGTTGATGTTTTTTTAATTTCGCTAAATAAAATTGTAGTTTTGAACAGAATCAAAAAGGATTTTAAACTGCCCACTTAAAAACAGGGGAGAGTGAGTATATAAGCTAAGAGGCTTTAGAGATTTAAAATATTTTGAGCTTGCCAGGAAATAGCGCTCACTTAAAAGATTTAAATATATATAAAAAAATGTATAAAAATCCAAATATACGAAATATAATACCTCATAACTTTAAACTTAAACTACTATAGATTTCAAGTGGCGCAAAAAAAAGAAATCCAAACAAGGGGAAAAGTTATTAATTTCCCTGAAATCAAGTTCCGCATAATTAATGCATTTTTGTATGCACATTAACTGCTCAATGATCCGTTAAAAATGCAGCAAAAATAAGAGGATTAAAAAGGGCAACAAATATTATAAATGGTGCAGAAAATAATTATCAGCATTTTAATTACCCCTGGCCACATAATTATTAATCAGCAAATAGCCTTAAAACATGTCTTATGGTACAATAAAAGCTATTGCTAATGAATTTAAAGTGAACAATTAAAGGATTACAGTAAACTAATTGTATATCTTTATATATATATCAATCAATTCTATAAATATCCTCAATATACAAGACACTGAACTTGATTATCAAACACCGGAATATGTCTGTATCTAATTAAAGTCAACAGCCAGATTGGCTACCTGCCTGCCGCCTAAGGAAAACATTACGTATACGCCCCCTGTTGCGCCTGCTTTTGGGCCATGTTTAGTGTCAATAAAACGGCCTTTATGTGTGAGCCACCAATTAGCTGAATTTATGCTCAATGAAGGCAGCTGCCTGCCTGAAGAAGCCTTTCGATATGAAAATCATTGCAGCCATTTAGCAGTATTTTATATTCATGCTCGGCCCGCATCCATCCTCCTGCCAACCGGTTGCCATGGACTCCTTTGGAGCTTAATTAATGCACTTGCGCGTTAACTCAGCGCAATGGAAATGGGCAGCGGAATGGGTTCGGGAAAATCTTCCGCAAGAGGAGCAGCATTAAGTGCTCACTTAAGTTAAATTACTTTGAACGGCGACAACGGCCGGAGGGGAGGACCCAGATAATGACCAGCTCGTCACTTTTACACACTCACTCTTCGCTGGTCAATTTCGCAGCGTTCGCTTTTGCTTCCCCTGTCGCTATCGTGTCCTTCTCCTTTTTTTTTTTTGTAAATTATGAAATCAATTGTGCGAAATTCAATTAAAATCGTTTGCACTTTTCGCTGCACACGCCGGCATCTCCAAGTCGTGGCAATCTCAATTACATTCGAACATCTGTCCCAGTATGATAAGCCCGTACCTATATTTTCCGCATGTTTATTTTGGGACGAGAAGTCCCCCGGGGGATCGGAAACGAAGGGCTTGGACTTCGAGTTTCAGCTTGGGCTTTAGTTGGAGCTGCCTGTGACAGCCCGCTTATTGCATATTAAATTGTGAGGACGACGGACGACAGACGACAACAAATCGGGAATCAGGAATCTGGTTTCAGGAGCAACAAGCCGAGCAACAAGCGGCTACAATCGTTTTGAGTGCCCGTCCGGAAGGACATTTGTGTTTTCGTGAGGGGCCAAACGAGAAGGAATAACAAAACCATCAAGTGGGGACAAGCATCACAAGAAGAGTGGGATCTGGGTGGGTTTAATATGTATGTTTTGGGTTAAAGTGATGCCAGTGATGGGAAATGCTTCTTAAGCGAACATATTTCGGGTAATGATTTTATCTACATTTAGGGAAATGTCTATTTTGTTTACTAAGCAATGGGAATTCCTATTAGATTTCTTATCAATATACGAATTATATAAAAATATATAATTTAATTACTATATATTACTCTTTCAAGGAAATAATTATGCATACACACTCGCTTGGTAAAATATCTCCAGGTAAGCTTAAGCTGGATTACCTTTAAGATTATCTTTTGACGATGCAATTCCAGAGGAAATTCCATCTCTTAACCCGGGAAAAATCAAATTGCCCTCCGGGCAGTCAATTTCCCTGGCCTGTCTCTGCCTGCCAGACTGTCTGCCGCTGCAAGTGACAGTCTCGCCATGTGAAATGTTATTAAAAATTATTATGCATATTTATAAATTTAATTTCTGCATTACAACGCACTCTGACAGATAACACAAAGTGTGTGTGTGTGCAAAGGCAGAAATCACTGCAGGCCATTTGAGTGGAGCTCGTAAATGGCAGGAAAAATTCATTCACCACACGCCGCGTATGCGTAATATTCCATTTTTGATGTCCCTTTCTCCTGCCTCTCTGGTGAGCATTTCATACACGCTTTTTGTCCTTTGGAGCGGCGAGCATAAAAACAAAGGATGCCAGGATACGGGATACTTTCACACAGACGGTCGCCTGTCAAGTGCCGCGCTTAACGGTCGTCGAGGTGGCATCCTTAACCGAAGAATGTGACGTTTCGAATGGAGGTTTACACAGGCAAGCACTCTCTCCCCCTCTCTCTTCTTCTCTCTCCCCTTAATCAATGTCTCCCGCTAATTGAGTGCTAAAAATAAAATTAAAACAAAATGTCTACTTTTGTCAACGTTTTGTAGCCTTTCAAATTTATGAGCCCAATTTGTTCCAGTTTTAATATTAATTGAGCATGAGTTAAAGGCAACACGATGGCTGTAAACTTAATGTTGAAAATATATCTTTGGAAATTCTAAAGATTTGTATACACTTTAACATTTTCTTAATAATTTTACAAATGTCTAACCATTCCTCATTCAAATGTCAGCTCGTTTTTTAACATTTTATAAGACCCATTCAAGCGGCAAACTAACTCAAGCTTATCTCATCTGCTACTCTTTCGGCAACATTTGATCCGGGTTAATCCTTGCTGTCCACTGCAGGGTCTCGCCTACTATTTTCAACTTGGACCAGGCCCCGTCCCACACTCCCTTGCCAGTCAGAACTCAGGGCTTCCATCAGGCAGCTCGTTAATGGCCGCTCATTTGTGTGCCAGTGAGCTATGAATAAGCAATTCCTGCCCATCCGATTCTTCTCCATCTGTCCGCAGCTGGAGATGAAAGTTTTGTGGCCTCTGGTCAGATTCCCGACCAGCAGAAGCTGCGGCAGCAGCAACAGGCAACTCGAGTAAGTCCAGGACCCAGAACAAAAAGGCCTGAAAGGGTCCCTATTTTGTATGAGATTGTGTGTGGGCGTTGGGAAGTGTGTTACCCGAGAAGCGGGCCAGGCCAGCAGCTTTGAAGTGAGGCCAGGTAATTGGTTAATTATTAGGCCTTGTTTGCTAGCCCGACTTTGGCCTCGGGGCCACTCGACTCAGCAGGAAGCAAGGAAAGGCCCGGATAAAATTTAATGGGCGGCCGTCGCCTCGGATTACACAATCGGTCAACTGGCAGTTATGGACACAACATTTTCACATCAGTAATTAGAGAGACGGCTCTGCAATGTTCACTTAAAACCGACCAAATTTCAGGATTCTCATAAAGTCCAGGAAAAGGTAGTTGTCAGCCTAGAAATACCCTTAGAAAATGGGTGCGATTAGCTAGTTAGTGGGTCTAGTTTCTGTAGTTATATAGTAAAAGTTAGATAGTAATTAGGGAAAAGAGTTTTCTACTGAATACCATAAAGTGTTTAAGGATAACATAATTCAAAATATGGCTAGAAATACTCGTCTGTTAATGCTGATCAATAATATATATGGTTTTATGGGTCCTTATACTGCCTTGGTAAAATAAAGTGTATCAACAACTTCCACTTGAAACCCTTCAGAAACTTGATTTGCCCTGAATATGCGAGTGAAGCCAAAATTGTGGGTACAATGCCACAACGAGAACGAAGCCAACACTGCTGGTAATCATTTTTCACTGCAACTTTTCATTTTCATTTTCCACACACGCACATGGAAAAGTCACATACAGTTGCACACCTGTGCGTAGGTCTTGCTCTTGACTTTTGAGTCAGAAAATTAATAGCCTGACCACAGAAATTCTTATAATATTCGTTGGGATTTTGTCCAGCGAAGAGTGAGACCATTTTGTGTCGTAGCTATCAAAGCAATTTCCCTTTGTTTGCCCAACTTGTTGTAGTTTCTGTTTGCGTTTGCCATTTTAATTAAGTCAAAGTGTTTGCTTTACGTTCAAAAAAAAGTGAAGCACAAAAAGTCGAGAGTAAAAAACAATAAACATTCCTGAGTAAATATTTTTGTTTTATGAAGCCTTCCTGGTTTATACACTCAGTTTCCCTGCAGATTGCTGCTGGCTTTTAAATCCTGAATCTTGATTGCCATTCCGATTTATTATTATTCAATAATTATGTGGAACCTATGAATGTTTAATGAGCGGGAAAATAAAGCAACTCCGAGAGTAAAAACGAGAGGAAATGTTTTTCATTTAAAATGTATTTTTATTATCACCACTTTTCAGTCTCAATCAAATTTTTGCAAATGAGAAATATATAATATTTATTGTGAAAAATAAAACCCTGCAATTATTACTCAATTAATTGTAGTTATTTATTTTTTTTAATAAAGAAATATCAAATAAGATAATAATTAAGTCTTAAAGTCTTTAGTCTTAAGTTAAAAAATAAGACTCACAAACTGAGAATTTCTACGAAGAAATTTGAAAATCCCCAAATAGTGATTTTTAATACAATCTAAAATCTCAAGTTTAAAACAAAGTTATATAAAAAAGCACTTAAAATTATTATTTATAAATGAGATTAAGTATTCAAGAAATAAAAAACTTTTACCCACACAGTTTAAAACATTTCTGATCATAATTTATAGATGAGCCTCTGGTTTCTCTTGGAGAATATTAAACTAATGAAAAATAGACATTTTGGCAGGATATCATCAGCCCTGCTCTGAGAAGGAGAAATCCCTGGAGTTAGAGGACAGAAAGTGGCACAGAAACACGTACGCAGAGCACCCGCCAGGTGAACTATGTACGACGAGGACACTCAACTAGCTGGGACAGACAGAAGGCGGGGTGGGGATTTGTGCGAGTCCCGTTTAGTATCCTCGCCAACCAGGAGGCGGGCTAAAATTCCGTCAGTCGGGCCATGACAACGGACCAAAGAGGAGGGAGAAAGAACGGTGGGCGAAATAAAAAACGCATATTGCGTAAATTTCGATGTCAAAGGCGGAGGCAGGTCACAAAGTCGCTTGCGGATGCGGACTCTCATTCGGATGCGGATTCGGGAGGATTCGAAGGAGCCAGGGGAGCCCAAGTTGAGGAGGGCCAGGAGCCCTGGGAGTCAGGTGCGTGTGCGGCACTTATGAGTGGCACTTAGTCTGGCCTAATACCCATCATTAGAGCATTTAACAGGAAACACGTGACACTGCATAGCAGCCACCCACTACCCACCACCTCGCCAACTCCAGTTCCCCGTCCTGTCCTCGCTGTCGTCCTAAAACACCGGCATTTGGGAGAAAAGAGGATGTGCCACTTTAAACACGGCCTACAGTTTTCACACCCAAAAGGATTTGTCAAAGCTGGCTTTTAAAGTGCCACAAAGAGTGGCAGCAGTAGGCGTTGAGGCCAACACACAGTGGTTTCAGATCCTGCACTGATTGTGCCCAGGAAATGTAATTAATTTCAAATTTATTCTTCGCATTAAGCCGGGGGCTAAGCGACGCGTTAGTACCGTGGCTTACATAAGGAGATTGCGAATTTATCGGCTGCTCGACTATATTTATTATTTACCAAACGATTAGACAGCTAATTTGTCTGATAGCCGGTATTATTGTGTTTTTTAAGCCTTGATTGTAGTCGGTAAATTTAGTGGTTAACGTGAAAACATTATCTTAAGCTGAGATTAGTTTATAAAGCAACATTTCATCACTTTAGACATGTTTTATGTGAATGGAAAACAAGTATTTAGAAGGAATCCTTTTATAAGATATCCTACCAAATATAAGTAACGTTTGACTTTATTTTATTATTTAAAAATCAAAGCTACAACCTATTTAGTTATTTTAATAATTAAAATTAATAACTAATTTTTAGCTAAGATAAATTTTTAGATTTTTTTTATTTTTAATTTAAAACAAGAAAAAAAGCTAACTTTGGCCAGCCAAAGTTAGTATATCCTTGCAGGTAACAATTAAAATATATCATAACTAAGCCAAAAACGCATTAATTTCGATTCGGAAAGCAGTTTTGTGTTAGTTTTTATTAATTTAAAAAACTGCATACCAAATTTAAAATTTTAAGAAATCAAAAATTTTTGCCATTTTTGCTAATTTTAATGATGTAACCCCTTATCAAATTTCGCAAAAATGGCCAAAAAATCGATTTCTTCCGGGCATGTCTAAAAAGATTCACATGTTAATGCTGATCAAGAATATATACGGTTTATGGGGTCGGAAATGATTCCTTGACTTAGAAAAATATTATTTTGTATTATAAAATCTGATTTTTTATATTAAAAAACTTCTTGATTTTTTTTTTAAATTAAAAATATCATAACTGGGCCAAAAGAGCATTAATTTTAAATCGGAAAACTGTTCTGTGCAAGATTTTCTACAGTTAATAAATCTGCATAATTCATTTAAAAATTTTAAAAATTCAATTTTTTATCAAAATCCAAAATTTTAATGATGTAACCCCTTATAAAATTTTGCAAAAATGGCCAAAAAATCGATTTCTTCCTGACATATCTAGAAAGATTCCCCTGTTGATGCTGATCAAGAATATATATGGTTTATGGGGTCGAAAATCAAAACTAAAAATTGTCTAGATTGATGAGGCAGTTGATGCAGACTTTGTTATTTATTGTTTTATTTGAATATTTTTAATAAAATATCAATAACAATTTGTTTAAGTCTTATATTTTAGGAAGGAAAATTTTAAAATGTAATCTCCAGGCCCAAATTATAAAGTTTCGTAGACACCAAATAACAACCCAAAAGCTTAAATACTGGCTGCATGTCGCAGAGGCAGACATGCGGTCTTTTAATCCAGTTAAAAGTAAGAAAAGTTTATAATAAATTGCAGTATATGGCTAAATTAAGTTTTACATATGTTACACAGAGACAGCGATGCCGGGATGATGGTGGATTCGTTGGTCCGGTCCAGAAGAAGCGTCTGATACTCTTTGGAATGCGCTGCAGCAGACAAGGTGGCAAGGGTGACTTAGTAGACTCTGGCTTGGACCGCGCCCGCTCAAACCACACCCGTGGGACGCACATTAGTCGGCGGCGGAGCGCCACTGGGCTTGGTCATGATGTCCATGGCGTTCTTAAACAACTGCGTCCTCACAAAGTCTGTGGCGGCGCTGTTGAGATCCTTGCTAGCCCCGTAATTGCACTTGATGTAGCCGTACAGGTTGGCGGCATTCAGCGCGATGGCAATCATCACCAGCAGCAGCCACTTGAACTTCAGTCCGAAGAGGGCCATCAGAAAGAAAAGGCCCCAGAACACCGGGCAGAGGATGAGGCCCAGCCAGAAGACGCGCTGCTCGTGCTTGTTGACGCGGCTCTTGAAGGATTCAGAAGACTACGTTTCATCATCAAGGGAATTCGTTGATCCTAGTTAATGACTCACATTTTTCGACTCGAACACCCAGTGGGACTTGCCGTCGTCGTCGACGTAATTCCACCACCGCAGGCCCACTAGCAGCCGACCGGAGATGTTCTTCACCGTCCAGAAGTCCGCCGAGAGGAAGAGCACCACAAACACGAAGCTGGTGATGAAGGACTCGCTGAACCAGCCGCAGAACATGTAGATCACGATGGCGGCTCCCCTGAAGAACAGGTGGAAGAACGTGACGTATGGGTGCCTGCAGCAAAGAAGGTATTAACTGAAGTGAGAACAGCTGGCACAGGGCGACTTCTGCCTACGTGTATTTCTGGCCCGCCTGACTGGGATCCCGCATCTCGTCCTCCTCGCCAAAGGGTATCGTGTCATCGTCGAGCAGCGGCACCTGGACAACATGTAAGATAAGTTAGTAAAGCCTTCCGAGGGTTTTCCTGAGGGGAATCTCTATTCTCGGTAGAAGAAAACCTCTGGTTTGTCGGGGTGGCACACCAAAAAGCGGGTTGTTAGGGGTTAATTGCGGCATACATACATTTCTTACCGTTGCGGATGCCATACTTTATGTTGTTTATAACCTTGTGTTGAAGACTGGCTCTTATTTCATAGAGTTGAGTGATTTTAATGCAATTTTAATGTTTTTTTATTTCTCTAAACTTTTGTGTTGTTGTTTTTGCCAGCTGCAAAATTATCGATAATAGCGTAATCGATAGCACATCAACTGGTCACACTTAGCGCTATCGATGTCTGCGACAAGTTGGCAGTCCGCGACGGACGATCTGGTACTTTTTGGTCTGAGCGACTAGCGTTGCCAGACTTTTTCAATTATCGCGATTTCGATAGAAAAACATCAATATATCGATATTTTGATATATTATTAACAACCCTACTTTGCGCATTATTTTAAAATCAAACGGACAAACGAAGACGTCTGCGCCCACGGATTTCCTAGGAATTTGTGCTAAAACGCGCTTCGGAAGGCTTTAATCTGTACATATAAATTGATAGGTTGCAAGGTGTGTTAAGGGAAAAGTGAAAAAAAGGATTTCCAGGCGGCACACACTCACACGGGCACGCATACAAGTGCAACTGCCTGGCGTCATTTTCGGACTGTACGCGCGGTAAAAGCCGAAATAATTGATTTAAATTGCCTGCAATGGATGTGTCCAATGGAAATACGTCGCGACAGCCGCCCAAGAAGTCCAACCAAAACATCCAGGTGTATGTGCGCGTCAGGTGAGTGTCTACGCCGCAGGAGGATGCATCGGAATGCGACTTCTGACTTTTGACCTCTTTACGCAGGCCCTTGAACTCCCGGGAGAGATGCATACGCTCTGCCGAGGTGGTGGACGTGGTGGGGCCCAAGGAGATAGTGACACGCCACACCCTGGACTCCAAGCTGACCAAGAAGTTCACCTTCGATCGGAGCTTCGGGCCCGAGTCCAAGCAATGCGATGTCTACTCCGTGGTGGTGTCTCCACTGATCGAGGAGGTCTTGAACGGCTACAACTGCACAGTGTTTGCCTATGGGCAAACGGGAACGGGCAAGACACACACCATGGTAGGCAATGAGTGCGCCGAGCTGAAGTCCTCCTGGGAAGATGTAAGTATAAACTTGACCTTTCACAGCATCCATTCCATCCTCTACAAACTACTTGCCTACCTGCTAACCTAAATTGCTGCCAAAGCAAAGGGTTTCTGCCAGGTTTTTAGCCAGAAAACCGGTTTCTTAATTGCAGAAAAAAAACCAATCTAAATCTTTTCTAATACCAATTTCCTTTTAGGACTCTGATATTGGCATTATACCGCGAGCGCTGAGTCACCTCTTCGACGAGCTGCGCATGATGGAGGTGGAGTACACGATGCGCATCTCATACCTGGAGCTGTACAACGAAGAGCTGTGCGATCTGCTCTCCACTGATGACATGACCAAGATTCGCATTTTTGACGACAGCACCAAGAAGGGTTCTGTTATCATCCAAGGCTTAGAGGAGATTCCCGTGCACAGCAAGGACGATGTGTACAAGCTGCTGGAGAAGGGCAAGGAGCGCCGGAAGACGGCCACTACCTTGATGAACGCCCAGTCGTCGCGTTCCCACACGGTCTTTTCGATTGTGGTCCACATCCGGGAGAACGGCATCGAAGGCGAGGATATGCTGAAGATCGGCAAGTTGAATCTGGTGGATCTGGCGGGCAGTGAGAATGTTTCCAAGGCGGGCAACGAAAAGGGAATACGTGTCCGGGAGACGGTCAACATTAACCAGAGTCTACTGACGCTTGGCAGAGTGATCACTGCCCTGGTGGATCGTGCTCCCCATGTTCCCTATCGCGAATCGAAGCTCACACGGCTCCTGCAGGAGTCACTGGGTGGCAGAACCAAGACCTCCATCATAGCCACCATTTCGCCAGGTCACAAAGACATCGAGGAGACGCTCAGCACCCTGGAGTACGCCCATCGAGCCAAGAATATACAAAATAAGCCCGAGGTCAACCAGAAGTTGACCAAGAAAACGGTGCTCAAAGAGTACACCGAGGAGATTGACAAGCTGAAGAGGGACCTCATGGCCGCCAGGGATAAGAATGGCATCTACTTGGCCGAGGAGACATATGGCGAGATGACCTTGAAGCTGGACTCGCAGAACCGCGAGCTCAACGAAAAGATGCTGCTGCTAAAGGCCCTAAAGGATGAGCTCCAAAACAAGGAGAAGATCTTCAGCGAGGTGAGCATGTCACTGGTGGAAAAGACTCAAGAGCTGAAAAGGACCGAGGAAAACCTCATGAACACCAAGGGATCGCTGCTGCTCACCAAAAAGGTGCTGACCAAGACCAAGAGGCGTTACAAGGAGAAGAAGGAGCTGGTGGCCTCGCACATGAAGACGGAGCAGGTCCTTACCACGCAAGCCAAGGAAATCCTGGCCGCAGCCGATCTGGCCACTGATGATACCCATCAGCTGCATGGAACTATTGAGAGGCGACGCCATGTGGACGCGGAGATTCGCAGATCCTGCGACAAGTTCAAAGATCGCATGCAGGACAACCTGGAGATGATTGGTGGCAGTCTGAGTCTGTATTTGGAGCAGGAAACAGCATCCAAAGGGAGACTGAACGAGGAACTGGGTAAGTTTCCCAAAGAAACAAATCTTAAATCGTTTTTTAAATTTACTTTTCCTGAATCTGCAGAAAACTCCAGCAATGTGAGCTTACGTTTGGCTAGCAATGCAACCAAAACCATCGAGATGCTAATGGGAATCTGCAGCCAGTCTGTGGCGGATCAGGCTCAGTTGCACAAGCAGTTGATAAACGAAATCTCGCAGAGCTGCGATCAGCACACTCAGAAGCTTGTCGCCCAGTTGCTGGAGCAGATGCAGCAGCGAGAGCTGCAAATGAGCAGGGACATTAAGGCCAATCTGCAGGAGATGGAGGAGAACAACCAGCGCCACAAGGCCATGCTGGACTCCATGCAAGAGAAGTTCACCCAGATCATCGACAGCAGTTCCCAGTCTCTGGAGCAGCATGTGGCCAAAGTGCAGCAGCAGCTGGATGAGCTCAGCGGCATGAGTGTGCCGGATGGAGAGCATCTGAAGCAGCTCCAGGAGGAGCTGGCCAATGAACGGGCGCTGGCCCGGCAAGAAGAGGCGCTGCTCGAGTCTCTGGTGATGCAAATGGAGCAGATTAAGAATCTGCGGACCAAGAACACTCAAAGCATGTCGGAACGCATTGGTCACTTGGAAGAGAATCGGCTGGCCAGGAATAAGCACATCGATGGGACTCAGTCGGGGATTCAGGATTACAAAAAGTTGGGTAACGAAGCCTCTCAATCCGCCAGGAAAGAGCTCAGCGGGCAAATGGAGACGGGTATGCTGTGCCTGGACCAAGGCATAGCCAAGTGCTCCATGCTGCAGGTGCACATACAGAATCTCGGCCAAGAGTGTGCCAAGCAAACAGAGGTCAATGTTCTGGCTAGCCGCCTGCACCAGCAGTCGCTCCTGGAAATCTGCCAAAAGAGCGACAAGCAGCAGGAGGAGCTGCAAGGAAAACAGAAAAATCTCCTTGAGGAAACTGCCACCGAGAGGCAGCAGCTCATCACCGAGGACAGGCAGATGTTTAGAGGACATTCCACTTTAGCCAGCGATCTTGTTTTGGAATTGACTCGCCAAACCAATGAGCATGTTGCACTTCAGCGCCAGCAGTTGCAGATCTGCGAGCAGGAGGTGACGCGCTTCCAACAAAGCGAGCTGAAGACATATGCTCCCACTGGGACCACGCCCTCCAAGCGTGACTTTGTGTATCCAAGATCGCTGGTGGCCACGTCGCCGCATCAAGATATCGTAAGGCGATATCGCCAGGAGCAGGATTGGTCTGACTTGGACACAACGGCCACCATAGATGAGGTAACTAATGAGCTAACAAAATAGTTTAAAATATTTAATGTATTTTTCCAACAGTGCAGCGAGGGCGAGGATGATGCTTCTTCCCTGCACTCGGTTCAGGAGCTCTCCGAAACGGAAACCATTATGAACTCCACGCCCATTGAAGGCGTGGATAACATCAATAGGAAACGTGGCACTACCAGAAACTCAAATTCGAATTCAAATGCCTTGAAGCCACCGGTGGCTGGCGGAGGAAGCACTGGCAAGCGCAGTAGCTCTTTGTCTCGCTCTTTAACGCCCAGCAAATCGTCACCAAGGAATTCGCCCGCCTTCAACAGGGTAAGTCAAGGGAAGAGATTTCCGCTAAACGCTGGACAAACAGCTCCCGCTGATGATTTATATTTATATTCCTTTTATTTACCATATTCCCAGAATAACAAAGAAAACGTGGCCTGATTGCATCGATGTCCCCCCACCGTACTCATCCCAGTAACTTGAATCGTTTTTGTTTGTTTGGCTCTTTTCGATATTCTTTTTATTTTTAATCTGTATATCAAACTTTGGAATTTCGTACAATTATTATTTAAATAAACTTAGTATGCTATGTAAAGTTAGCAAGAGCTTTTAAGACTTGAGTTCAAGGTCGCCAGTTCAAGTTTAACTTACAGATAAGTTCAAGTTTTAATATTTAAAGAGGGTTCCATTCAAGGGGAAAGGAAATATTAGTAGAACTTGTATAAATAACGTTAAGGAGCCTCTACAAAAAAATAACTAAACTTTAAGTTTAATATTTAAATAATTTTCCACTCCTTCATTCGTGTTCTTTATGACTCCAATTCAATTTATTTGTAATCCTAAATGATTTTTTAGGGTAAAAGTAGAAGCAATCTTGTTTATTTATGTAAAATGTAGTGACCAAAAGTGTCAAGTACTTATTCCTCATCGTGCTCGTCGTCATCGTCCTTGAGAATGCCCAGGCGACGAGCCACCTCCTTGACATTGGCTATGAACTCCTCCTGAACAAGATTGAAGCTCATGGCCAGCAGGGCAATGCCAAACAGCAGATACAAAGAACAGTAGGCAATGGACTGCTCTGATTCATCCTTGACTCCCTTGGCAGGAACAAAGTCTCCAAAGCCTGTAAAAAAATTAAATTAAATCATCAACAAAAGAAATTTAAGCCACAACTCCTCACCAATTGTTGTCAGTGTAATAAAGCAGAAATATGCAGAGTCCAAGAAGGACCAATTCTCCCAGTAAGCAAACAAGACAGCTCCACCAAGAATGTAGCTGACCACCAGAAAGACGCACAACCAAATGGGCACAGGACGGTCCTTGGGCAGCAAATCGCCATAGTCTCCATACTCATCCCCATACATAGAGTCGTCGTCATCATAGTCATAGCTGGGTCTTCGACGGATTTGCCGCTGTACAGGAAAACCCATGGGAGACATGATCCTAGGTGAGGGAGGCAGACGTTCGCTTCGCTCTCTACGTCGATTTCTTCTCGGTTCGCGGCTTCTGGAGCGACGACGTTCCACGGGATAATCCTCGTAGTGGTCTCCATAAAGCGACCCCTCATCGAAGCTCTCTTCTACATACTCCTCGTATCGTCCTTGCGAGTGGCCACGTCGATCCCTGCGATGATCCCGTCCCGCATCATAGTCCGGCAGTTCCAGATGATTGCCATAACGCGAGGACTGCCTACCCAGACTGCCAGCCCTCCTGCCATTGTTCTGACGATGGGAACTGTGCGGCGGTGGTTGCGGGGATCTCTCCCTCTCTCGATCCCTCTGGCGTTGTCGTTGGTGAGCGGATCTGGGCATGGATTGGCTCCTTGGTGCTGCATGCCTTCTATGGCCGCCTCCGCCAAAGTCGTCCAAGGCGTATCGGTTTGGAATAATGGGAGTTTTCCTCACCACATCCTCATCCACATCTTCGTAGTGCGAGGACACGTGCCTGGGATCCACGGACTTGGCTCTACTTCTCCCAGGAGCCGAGTGGAGGCGATGAAGCTCTCTGGAAGCCTTCGAGGATTCCTGATTATGCGGAGATCGAACCGAACGGACACTGGCAGCTCTCTTGGCTGGCGGTGCAATGTCGCTAAAGTCCTCGATGGAGCCGGCATCCAAGTGGGATCGGGAGTACCGCTCCCTTTCCACCGTATGCCTGTCTCGCATCCGATCCCGCTGCCTCTGCCGGCTGCTGTAGCGATTTGAGCGATTCAGAGTCTGGGTCTCGTACTCATCCCCGTAAATGGTGTGCCGCTGGCGAGGATCGTGGTGCGAGTGCTGATGCTGCTGCTGCTGATGTCGACGGTTGCGTCCGCCACTTGAGCGGTGTCCAAACTCTCGATCGTCGTAGCCCCTGCCCATTGTCCGCAGTTCCGGGTCGGAGTAGGCATGTCCCATGGATGGCCCTAGCCCGGAGTCATTGCCCGAGCGTTGGGTCATCTTCATGGAGCGACGAAAAGAGGGTGGCGGCTGAGAGCGGGCATTGCGTTGGGAGCGCATGGAACGTTGACGGGAGCGGGCATTCCTTGGTCTCTTGGCGGTACGGGTGCAGACATAGCAGCAGATGCGCCAGTATAAAAACCTGGTGAGTATCAAATAGGATTTATCAGAAAACTAATAAATAAATATTCTAAAATATATAATAGCTTCAAAACTCACCGAAATGATGTGGCCATGACATCTCCAATGTTGGACAGGCAGATCAGCATCAGTGGAATGCCCACGATGGCGTAGAAAATCGTTGTCACCTTGCCCCAATCCGTGCGCGGCGATATGTGGCCATAGCCTGTCCAGAATATGACGGGGAAATAATTAATGGATGCGACTTCCAACGGTGAGTTTGATTTCAAGTCATGCCCCTACTTTTACCTTCAACCT